>NC_091434.1:180819449-181132993 GCF_964237555.1 Oryctolagus cuniculus | reverse complement strand
CTAATTTGGACCTTCTGAAAACAAGCAAGCAGGGCTAATGTGCTGCAGCAGGGTAAGCTACTCCAGCACGCAGCATCAGAGTGCCTGTTTGAGTCCCAGTTGCTCTGCTTTCAATCCAGCTTCCTGCTAATGTGACTGGGAAGGCAGAAGATGGCCCACGTACTTCCTGCCACCCACGTGGAAGACCCAGATGGAATTTCTGGCTCCTGGCTCCCAGCTATGGTCTGGCCCAATCCTGCTGTTCTGCCCGTTTGGGGAGTGAACTAGTAGATAGAAGACTCTGTGTGTGTGTGTGTGTGTGTGTTGCCCTGCCTTTCAAATAAATTAAGCAAAATCGAGTTGGCATTGTGGCAGAGCAGGTTAAGCTGCCACCTGAGACACGGGCATCCCATTAGGAGTGCTAGCCCAAGCCCCAGCTGTTCCACATCTGATCCAGCTCCCTGCTAATGTGCCTGGGAAAGCAGCGGAAGATGGCCCAAGTGCTTAGGCCCCTGAACACCTGTGGGAGACCTGGATGCAGATCCAGACTCTTGACTTCGATCTGGCCCAGCCCCAGTTGTTACAGCCATTTGGGAAGTGAACTGGTAGATGGAATTTCTCAATTTCTCTCTGTCTGGCTCTCCCTCTCTCTGAGTTACTCTAACTTTCAAATAAATAAATCTTTCACAAAAGAAGCAAAAACCTCAAACTATATAGAGGAGATATTTAAATTGCAGTTTACCTAGACCTGAATTAGAATAAAAGAATCAATGCATCAAAAAAGGGAAATGTCACACTGCTGTAACGTCCCAGGGAGACCAGACTCCCTGTGCTCGAAAGGGTTCCATATCCTGTTTTATCCAGAGAGTGAGGCTTCCCTGAGCAGCTGAAATAGAAGACCCTGGGAAGAGGGAGCGAGATCACTCTCCGGGAGCTGTCAGTGCAGAAGCACACGGCTTCAGCATCTGCGGACAGAGTACTGAGCACATCAGCCACAGCACCCCGGCTTAGCAGTAGCGGATGAAGCAGGTTAGGGCTGTGGGGGAAGGGCAGTGGCTGTGTCTCTCCAATGCCCAGTGCATTGGAAGGGACAAGCACATCGCTGCTGCCTCCTTACAGTTTCCTGTTTCCATGCTCTGCTTCCCACAACCCTCAGAGCTGGAAACACTTGTCTCAGTGCCAAGGGCTCCGTGCTCCTCTGCAATGTGGACTTTTGTCTCTTGGGAACAGGTGGGTTTGATAAACAGATGGGGAAACCCTGCCTTAAATTGTCCAGGTCCTGGATTAAGCTTTTCTCTATAAACTGCGGCAAGAGGAATTTCCTGGTCTCTATCTCCAATTTCTGTCTTAAGTCCCTGCAAGAGCTATGGATTCCAGTGTTACCCAGACCCCAAGGAATAAGCTCACAAAAACAGGAAAAAGCACTATACTAGAAGGTTCACAGACTAAGGATGATGACCAAGTGGTAGTGAAAAGACCCAAGACACACTATTACGGATCTACTTCTCCTTTTATGTCAATGACCTTCACAAAGGAGAGATCTGAGATGGATACAATGTTTCTCAAAAGGAGCAAGCCAAGGCTGGCGCCGCGGCTCACTAGGCTAATCCTCCACCTAGCGGTGCCGGCACACCAGGTTCTAGTCCTGGTCGGGGCGCCAGATTCTGTCCCGGTTGCCCCTCTTCCAGGCCAGCTCTCTGCTGTGGCCCGGGGGTGACCTGACTCCTGCCATTGGATCAGCGCGGTGTGCCGGCCAGAGCACACCGGCCGTGGCGCCATTGTAGGGTGAACCAACGGCAAAGGAAGACCTTTCTCTCTGTCTCTCTCTCTCACTGTCCACTCTGCCTGTCAAAAAAAAAAAAAAAAAAAAAAAGGAGCAAGTCAAATTCTCCCTGAACATTAGAAACATTAGAGACTTCTGTCCCAACCAGACAGCTCTTTACTTCTGTTCCAGCAGATATTTGCACAGTGCTTCTCGGACACCAGCTTTCTACACAGAAAGACAGGTACATGGTATGTGTGTGGGGGGGGAGGGTGGTTATTTGCCCTGAAGAGCACAGAAGCTTTCCTGGATGTGGATGTGGAATACAGGATGTGAGTTTTTTTCCGAAGATTTATTTGTTTGAGGAGTAGAATTACAGAGAGAGAGAGGGAGAGACAGAGAGAGAGGTCTTCCATCCACTGGTTCACTCCCTAAATGGCTCTAACAGCTGGAGCTGGGCTGATCAGAAGCCAGGAACCAGAAGCTTCCTCCTGGTATCCCACACGGGTGCAGGGGCCCAAGCACTTGGGCCATCTTCCACTGCTTTCCCAGGCCACAGCAGAGAGCTGAATCGGAAGAGGAGCAACCAGGACATAAACCGGCGGCCATATGGGATGCCGGAGACACAGGCGTAGGCTTAGTCTACTACACCACAGTGCTGGCCTCACGATGTGAGAGATTTAAACTCTAAGTGGTCCTATGGAGTGCCAGCCTCAGTCTGAGTTTTGGGCCTCTTTGGGTCAATGTCCTCAAGCCATGTGGTGGCCCCGAAACCACAGGCCACACTGAATCTATCTCCCCAACAGCCTTCTTTATTCTAGTGCAGTTAGCCCAGCAGGCCTTCCAGGAGAATCAGCCTCCAGGCACATGAAACTGAGCACTTAACATCAGCAAGAGCGTTTATTATGAGCTCACCGGGGAGAGGCTGGGTAATGGGTAAATGTAGTCAGATGGGGGTACCAGGCTCTGGTGTTCCACAGCCCAGTGGGGTGACTACTGCTCACAATAAGGCATTGTGTTCTGTATAAAGAACTTGGAGAGAGGAGCTGGTAGGCTCCAAACACAAGATGAGGAAATAGAAAGCTAATTGCCTGGTTTGATCAGTTTATGCCACGTATAAGGTTTCAAATATTGCATTGTACCCCATAAAAATGTGCAGGTGTCATGAGTGAATACAAAATTTAAAATATAATACTTCTTAAAAAGACTTCTGAGAACATTAAAGAAAAAGAGATGTAAAAAGACAGTTACTTCTGATATAATCAACATGTAGAAAAATGGATTATAAGACCTTTAGTTGCTTTCTCTTCTTTTAAAAATATACCATATAATAACAATAAATAGAATTTAAAAGGAGAGAACGTTCCAACATGGGGAACAGTCCACACAGCAGACTCATAGAATGGCAAATGCCCTAAACAGCAGTCTGACCTCAGAATCAGCCCATAAGACATTCAGACCTGGCTAAAAAGCCCATGAGAGCATTTCAGGCATGGAAAGCCAAGACACTGTGGCAAAAAAATGACCTACATGAAGGATCTCTGTGAGTAAAATCCCAGTGGAAAGAAGGGACCATCAAAGAAGGAGGTACCTTTCTCTGAAGGGAGGAGAGAACTTCCACTTTGCTTATGGCCCTTTCTAAATAAGGTCGGAGTTTGTGGACTCAAGAGGCTTCCATAGCCTTGGCAGCTCATGACGAGAGCCTCAGGTGATCACTGACATCATAAATAAGTGTGTCAATTGATAAATCAACAACAGGAGTCACTGTGCACTTACTCCCCATGTAGGACCTCTGTTCTTAATGAGTTGTACTGTAAGAATTAACAGTAAAACTTGTTCTCAAACAGTACTTTATACTTCGTGTGGGGGGGTATAAATTGCTGAAGTCTTTACTTAGTATAGAGTTTTTCTTCTGTGTATGAAGTTAATTAAAAATGAATCTTAATGAAGAATGGGATGGGAGAGGGAGTAGGAGGTAGGATGGGAGTGGGGGTGGAGGGGCGGGTATGGGGGAAAGAACCACTATATTCCAAAAGCTGTACCTATGAAATTCGCATTCATTAAATAAAAGCTTTCTTTATATATATATATATATACACACACACACACACACACACACACACACATACACACACACATAGTTATACCACAGGGGCTGGTGTTGTAGTATAGTGGGTTAAGCCACTTGTCTGAAGTGCTGGCATCCCATATGGGCACCAGTTCTAGTCCTGGCTGCTCCATTTCTGATCCAGCTCCCTGTTTATGCACCTGGAAAACATCAGAGAATGGCCCAAGTACTTGGCCCCCTGCACTCACGAGGGAGACCCAGATGAAGCTCCTGGCTCCTGGTTTTGGCCTGGCCCAGTCCTGGCTATTTGGGGAGTAAGCCAGCAGATGGAAGATTCTCTCTCTCTCTCTCTTTCTCTCTCTCTCTCTCTCCCTCTTTCTCTAACTCTGACTTTCAAATAAATAAATAAATCTTTTTTAAAAATACACCATGGGTTGGGGGCTGGCGCCGTGGCTCACTTGGTTAATCCTCCACCTGCGGCACCAGCATCCCATATGGGCACCGGGTTCTAGTCCCAGTCGCTCCTCTTCAAGTCCAGCTCTCTGCTGTGGCCCAGGAGTGCAGTGGAGGATGGCCCAGTTGCTTGGGCCCCTGCACCCATGTGGGAGACCTGGAGGAAGCGCCTGGCTCCTGACTTTGGATCAGTGCAGTGCCGACCGTGG
Source organism: Oryctolagus cuniculus (assembly GCF_964237555.1). Classification (NCBI taxonomy): domain Eukaryota; kingdom Metazoa; phylum Chordata; class Mammalia; order Lagomorpha; family Leporidae; genus Oryctolagus; species Oryctolagus cuniculus. Next base: position 181,128,522 of record NC_091434.1, on the reverse strand, counting down.
TGGCCATTTGGGGAGTGAACCAACGGAAGAAAGACCTTTCTCTCTCTCTCTCTCTCTCTCTCTCTCTGTCCAAAAAAAATACATCATGGCTTATAAAAATTTTTTTATTTATTTATTTTCATTTTATTTGAAAGGCAGAGAGTGAGGGACAGTGTCAGAGAGACAAAGAAGAGAGAGAGAGAGAGAGAGAGAGAGAGAGAGAGATGTTTCCTCTACTGGTTCATTCTCCAAATGCCTGCAATATCTAGCACTGTGTCATTCTGTAGCTAGGAGCCAGGAACTCAATCCAGGTCTCCCACATGAGTGGCAGGACCCTAAGTTTTTGAGCCATGATCTTCTGCCTCTTAGGGTACTCATTAGCAGGAAGCTGGAATCAGACGATGAGCTGGGGCTCAAAACAGGCACTCCAGTATAGGATGCGGGCACTCCAGTGGCATTTTCACTGCTATGCCAAATGCCCACCCCACACTGTGTCCTCTGTTGTTGTCTGCAAACCCCTTGCAACAGCCTTCTCCTCCAATCTGCTTCCACTGACAACTCCTTAATCCTCTTTTCCATCTCTCAGCTCCACATCTCCCAAACTTGACACCAACATTTAGTTCTATATTTGGCTGCCTTTATACCAAGAATAAATTGAACATCTTGTTTTCTAAAACTTCACTCCAAGTAAATTTAATTATCATTAAATCTGGCTCACAAGGTGAGGGTCAAGTACCAGACACTGTGATCTATAAAAGTCATTTTTCATCTTTGATCTCTGCCCAGATGACCCTGTAGGAGCAGGCAGATTTCTATTATTACCTGGATGTACAGCATTTCAAAAACAGCCCTCTCCCAACGTGAGCAAAGCTAGCAGCTTACAGATGCTGCCTTATTTCCAGGCACTGGAATAATCCCCTGGTCTCCAGCGGTGGGCCCTCCTAGCAGCCAGCGAGGTCTAGGCACAGAAATAATTGATCAGGGACTATGAGAGAACCAGCTGAAGTTTTCCTGGGGATCAAATTAAAGGCTTCCTCCTGTGCTTTGTCTTCTCGCCCCGTAAGCCTCAATTATTTCAGCAAGAAAATCCACAGGACGTGGTGACTGCTCAGAAATAAAGAATTCAACATATTTCGTATTTAGTTTTCGACTTGTTCTCTTTGGAAAAGAAAGTCATTTCTTTGTCTCCTCTATGGGCTTCATGCTATCTGCTTTCTCTTAAAAAAAATAGTTTTCTCTGGGGTTTTGTTCCCTGCTTTCTATGCACATTTCAATAGCCTCACCTGTTCTCTCACAAGCTTACTGTTCCATTTAGTTGTTCCCTAGACATTGTCAGAACATTTCTCTATGCTTTTTCCTTCTTCCCTCCTTTTTCTCAGGATGAATAGGTTTTTCTCAACCCTCCCGTCCATAGTCAAAACTACTTGTTTCATTCGTTCCTGAAGAGCAAGTTCATCTATTGCACCTCGCTGCATGCGAGACAATTCACACTCCAAGAACTTATTGCTCAATGTACTCTCTCTCCATCCCCACATGGACCCAGCCTGTCCACACTGTATTCCCATCTCAGTGACTGGAAAAACTATTCTAAGTTCCTCTTTTCTGTTAGTCCACACATTAAAGCAAATGTTAATTCCAAATCCCACAATGTCGCTGTTGGGTTCTGGGAAAACAGATTTTGAAATAGAGATGCATGTGCAGGGAGGCTACTGCAAAATGCCTCGCAATCAACAAGGGCAGATGGGACAGGCAGGACGTGGGATTGGGCAGAGGGAGAAGTTGGGCTGTGCTGCAGGCTCTGCAATGGCCTTAGCTGATCCCACAGGAGGCTCTGAAGCAGAACTGGTCCTGTAGAATCAGAGAGGCGGGGCCAGGTCGCAAACCCACTGTCCTTGTCACCGTGTCCTTGGACATGGGTTGACCCTGAGAAGAGGGTTTGTGCTGTGTGAGGAGGAGCTGTCTGTTGAGACTAGGGCAATTTACAATGAGGGCTGATCCCATCACAGCTTCCAAAACACTTGTATTCATTCCAGTCATCTCTCCTCTGCCTCCTCATGGCTTCTACAGAGTGCAGACCCTCAACATCCACTGCCTAGAAGAAAACCACAACACCGTCTCGCTGGTCAGCCAACCTCTTACTTCATCAGCATTATTCTGTATGAGACATTGTCCCCAGCGTAAGTGTACCTAGCATTCCTACCTGCACACAAAGCCCTTCGAGAACAGTGCTTGGGCCAAAAATCTTCCAAATCCTCCCCAGCACTTGAGACTTCAGCTCAACTGAACCTTTTATATTTTTCTGAGTAGGCTGAGCTGAATCACACAGCTGTACCTTGGCAGAAGCTCTCTCCTATTTTGGGAATGGGAAACTTCTTAACTGCCTGGCTAGCTCTTATAAACCCTTCAATTCTCAGATCAGATGTGAGCTAGTGTACCAAGGGTTGACTCTTACGATGGGCAAGACACAACCTTTCTCTTCTGTGGTATAGTTTATGCATTCTAAATCTATCATAATTATTGCTATTTCATCATTCTCTTAAACTGGCTCCTAACAAGACTATTCTTTAATGCTCCTTCAATTTTATAGCCCTAGCACTGAGTAAAAAGTCTATCTTAGTGAAGGAATGACGTATGGGAGGAAGGAGAGCAAAGCGAGGGAGGTAGGGAGAGAAGACAGGGAAGTAGATGCAAGCATGTCTTTGAGTAGTTCTTTGGGATCTTCTTCCAAGTAACATATTGTCTGACTTCTGGTACATGTGTATTTAAGTCCTCCACACCTCCCACCTACAAGACCCTTTAAAACAAAGAAAATGGTTAAGAGAAGACTGGAAAAGGAAAGAGGATGTCTCATTGGAACAAAAACACAGGAAGACATATGCAACAAATATTATCTGATATTAATATCTGTTGGTAATATATACTTGGCTGTGTACTAAGGAAGAATGAAACAACAGTCCAAATTTATGTAAGAGGACACTCAGGGGAAATAAGTGCTTCACTCCCTAATATAGCCTTGGTTGTGAGACAGATTCAATGAAAGAGGAAGCATATGTATACATGTGTGGGTATTTTGTGTTGTTTTAATTAACACAAATGTGTATTCACACACTGCACTGGGTTAGTGGGAATATTCAACAATTCAAGTTCATGTTCTGAGTTCTACTTTTGATATTACAGAAAAAAACAACGCACAGGATTTGGAGCTTCTAAGTGCTGCTACAATACAGTCGAAAACCTCAAATTGAAGCTCATAAAAGGCACTCAGTGTGGGATTCAGATCTGCAGGTCGCTGCACAAAAGCTCAACTCCCATGCTCTCGAGTTGGTATCTGTCATGCTCTGGAGTTGAAGTCTACTCTGCAAGAAATAGGAACGTGGTGGCAGACTGTTCTCAGCACGGTGCATTAAACCTCAGAGATCACCCAATTCCATGCACGGAGTGAGCCAGGAGCTGAATGACATTTGTGGAAATCGTAATCTTCTGCCTATGTTTCCTCTGCCTCCTCTGAGGACGGGTGGACCTTGCCATGAGAGAGCATTCCATATTCTGGTTCCAGACCTTTGCATATTTGCTGAATACTAAGACTCTGTTTGGACTCTTACCTGTGATAATTCTTGAGTCTTCCATTGTTGACATTTAGGAATTCTCACAGCTGCTCCAGAGACTTCTCTCACTGAACCATAAAACACTTTCACCAAAGACTGCAGTGCATGAGTTAATCCTGCACTGGGCACAAGCGGTGGAGGGCCAGCCTGTGCCTCCAGGACCTCCTAGTCTGAGCAGTGACTGAGACTCCCCCTCAGGGATCTTTTCCTCTGGTTCCGTCCTCTCTCTTCAGTCATGTCCACATGAGGCATCCACTCATTATCCTTCCTCAAGTCTTCTCACACTTAGGCCACCTGGGATCTTCTTTCTTCTTGTTTCTTTAAAATTTGCCACAAAAAACCTTTTTTTAAGATTTATTTTATTTATTTAAAAGACAGAGTTACAGAGAGATGTAGAGCCAGAGAGAGAGGTCTCCTATCTGCTAGTTCACTCCCTAATTGGCCACAATGGCCAGAGCTGAGCTGATCCGAAGCCAGGAGCCAGGAGCCAGGAGCCTCCTCTGGGTCTCCCTTGCAGGTGCAGGGACCCAAGGACTTGGGCCATCTTCTACTGCTTTCCCAGGCCATAGCAGAGAGCTGGATTGGAAGTAGAGCAGCCAGGACTTGAACCGGCGTCCATATGGGATGCTGGCACTGCAGGCCAGGGCTTTAACTCAATGTGCCACAGTGCTGTCCCCCACCAAGAATCTTTAAGTGTTTAGTCCCTTCTTCACTTTTATTCAGCAGGGGGCAGTAACAGTTCATTTACTTTCTCTCTCTATTTAAGTTAGATTTCATAGTAAAGGCAGAGGCCAAATGTCATTGATAATTTTAGTGACTGCCTTTGTCTTAAAGGAACCCCTAAAGAGACAGGAGTATTTCAGTTTGGTGAGCCATAACCGTTATATTCCTTCGGGATATATGGGAGAGCTAGAATGAGAAGAGGCCTACAAGTGTTATATATAAAATGAACAAAGACTACAGATGCAGTGCTCAAATGACAGATATGTCAGTCAAAATCCAAGCGTCATGTAGGTTTGATATAGACAAGAAATTTGTGGAAAGTCAGTTGTGAATCTGGGTAAATAAAGGAAGTAGGCAGAGGTGGAAAGCACTTGGATTAACCTTTGTACTCACAATCAAAACTCACGTTTGTATGGAGAGGGTGTGGGGAGAAGGGAGGGAGGGGTAGACCTTGTTCTCAACATAGTTAATTGCAGCAGAATTCAAAATAATTTTAGCCAATTTTATCAAAACATGTATTGGAAAAACTGAACATCAAAACTTTCTGCTGTCATGACTGATGGAACATTTAAGAGGAAGATGAACCTAAAACTACCCTAGGTAGAGCCTGCATTGAAAAAGGTGATGTGTCAACAAGTCAGGAAAATGAGGCCGAGAGAGGGGCGTGATCATCACATAGTAATAACGCGGCATCTTTCACACATGCAATCCAGTGGGCCTCTCACTCCCGGCTCTCCACAGCTCTCACACACTCGTCCAGCAGGCACACTCTGTGCACCAGGACCTGCTTCTGAATGTTCTCCCTCTCACCTTTGCAGAGTTCATTCCTCAAGATCCTTCAGAATTCACCCCACGCATCACTTCCTTTCCAGCCTTCCAGTCAGGTCAAATCCTGCACTGATAGGCTTTTGACACTCTTGGTTTCAACGCAGTTCTCATCTTCCTAGCTTGAAACAGTTGTAACTAAAATAGTTAACAATAATGCATTACGCTTATCAGAACAGCCAGGGGAAAGATTGCACAGGTACCTAACAGAACGAAATCGTAAATATTTGAGATGATGTATGTGCTAATTATTATTGATCGGATCATTTCATATTGCATACATGCACTAAGATATAACACTGTACCCCGTGAGCATGCACAATTGTTATGTAGGTTAAAATAATTTTTGAAAGATTTTTAAAGATGAGTTAATATAAATAAGCACAGCACCAAGCCTGCTTTGGAGAGAGTAGTGAACTAATATGAACCATTAGTCCTTTAAGGGGTAAAGAGGGTAGAGGTAAAACTACTGGAGCACCGTGACTGTGGGACCCAGCAAGGTTGCAGGAACTGTCATCATACAATGACTTCAGCAAAAGCCCCTCCTACTCTCTCAGGACTGGGAGACACCTGCCATAGCTCAGACAGGGCCATGGGTGCTGGATTCTTCTGCTGTGTGGCCTTTTACCTCTTAGGGGAAGGTAAGTCATGGGCAGATTTTTCTCACATCAGGAATGATCACTTCCTCTGTGTTGGGTTCTGCTCATGGCTCAGCGTCAAGGTCCATCCTGGACGTGGTCAGCAAGTTTTGTCTCCTCACACAGGTCTCGTGGAAGCTGCTGTTTTCCAGACCCCAAGACATCGCATCGCAGGGACAGGAACAAAGATCACTCTGGAATGTTCTCAAACCATGGGCCACGACAGAATGTTTTGGTATCGACAAGATCCTGGCATGAGACCCCAGCTGATCCACTATTCATTTGGTGTTAACTCCACAGAGAAGGGAGACCTGCCCTCTGAGGCGTCCGTCTCCAGGGCAACAAAGGAGCAATTCTCCTTGATCCTGGCGTCTGCCCGCCCCTCAGACTCATCCTGTTACCTCTGTGCCAGCGGTGACTACACAGTGCTACGCAGGCACCCACACTCTGCATAGAAAGATCCAGCACCCAGGAGAGGAAGTCATGCCTTCCACCCCACCCTGAACTCCAGAAACCATTGCAAATCTCCCCAGACTCTGCACTCCTGAAAGCACAGCTCAGGTTTGAGGAACAGTCTGGACTAAACGTTGTCCCTGGCTCAGTCTCCGGGAAGCTTGGCCATGGCCCAGCTCCACAGGCAGGGCTGACCTCTCCCTGCCTCCAGCTGCAACTAAGTGGGGTTAATATCTGCCAGTCGCCTCGTGGCTCTCTGCAGGACAGTCTTTGTCTACTAGGAAACAGGGAAAGCTTCCTGAATTTCTCCTCTGGTTCTGGGTCTTGACACCTCCCCCATGTTAAATGAGTTTCTTCCCATGCAGACTCTCAAAGTCCCTGCCCGTTCCCAACACCAGTCTCTTTTCCCACGTCAGGTCCTCACTCTGTGACCTTGAACTTAAAACAGCAGAAGGACTTTAACTGATTGCTTCTGCTATTCTCCCTTGGAATTAATGTGATTGTATCTAAATCTACATGAGACACAGGATTGGGAGGCGATGGCTTCAAACAAAACCCTCTAATGATTTCCCTGGATTGAGCTCTCGGTCTCTTTGGGGACTACCCTGACCACGCCACAGAGAAATGGTGCTTCTGACAGGGCTTGACTGAGCCTCAGAGGTGTGCTCTCAGTCCACATGAGATCAGTACCACAACCCAGTCTGAAAACAGCCCCGTTGTCCCCAGGAGATCGCCCTGCCTTTAGGGTCATTCTCTGGAGTGCCCACTCTCATGCCAGGCAGCCAGTATCTATCACTCTTTGTCTCTATAGATTTCTCTTTTCTCAAAAATGTATATAATTATTGTATTACAACATAGTCTTTTGTATCTGACTTCTTTTTATTATTATTTATTTATTGGACAGATAGAGTTAGTGAAGGAGAGAGACAGAGAGAAAGGTCTTCCTTCCATTGGTTCACCCCTCAAATGGCCGCTATGGCCGGAGCTATGCCAATCCAAAGCCAGGAGCCAGGTGCTTCTTCCTGGTCTCCCATGCAGGTGCAGGTGCCCAAGGACTTGGGCCATCCTCCACTGCCTTCCTGGGCCACAGCAGAGAGCTGGACTAGAAGAGGAGCAACTGGGACTAGAACCCAGCCCATATAGGATGCTGGCGCTGCAGGTAGAGGATTAACCAAGTGAGTCCCAGTACTTGATTTCTTTATTCCAGTGATTTGTTACATTTTTTATTGCTGAAAACTAGTCCATTTTATGCATATACCACATTTTGTTTATCCAGTCACCAATGATTAGACATTTGGGTTGTTCTAGCTTTTTTTTTTTTTTAATAAGCATTTACTTATTTGTGTGAAAGTCAGAGTTACAGAGAGACAAGGGAGAGAGAGAGAAAGAAAATTTTCCAACTGCTGGTTCCCTCCTCAAATGACCACAAAAGCAAAGACTGGGACAGGCACCAGGAGCCAGGAGTTTCATCTAGGTCTGTCAGGTGGGTGGCCAGGATCCAGGTACTCAGGCGATCTTTTGCTGCTTTCCCAGGTTATTAGCAGTGAGCTGAATCAGAAGTGAAGCAGCCATGAGAGGCACTGGTACCCACATAGGATGTCAGCGCTGCAGGTGGCAGCTCTACCTATTATACCACAATGCTGGCCTCCTTTTCTGGTTTTTAAGCTATTATGAATAATATAGCTATGAGCATGTATATGTGTCTTTTTAAAAAGAAGATTTTTATTTATTTACTTGAAAGGAGGAGTTACAGAGAGACAGGGAGAGACAGAGAGAGGTCTTTCACCTGCTCCAAATGGCCATTAAGCCCAGAGTTGGGCCAATCCAAAGCCAGGAGCCAGGAGCTTCATCCATGTCTCCCATATCAGTGCTGGGGCCTAAGCACTTGGGCTATCCTCCACTGCTTTCCCAGGCACATTAGTAGGGAACTTGATCAGAAGTGGAGCAGTTGGCCAGCGCTGTGGCTCAATAGGCTAATCCTCCGCCTGCGGCGCCAGCACACCGGGTTCTAGTCCCGCTCGAGGCGCCGGATTCTGTTCCAGTTGCCCCTCTTCCAGGCCAGCTCTCTGCTGTGGTCTGGGAGTGCAGAGGAGGATGGCCCAAGTGCTTGGGCCCTGCACCCACATGGGAGACCAGGAGAAGCACCTGGCTCCTGGCTTTGGATCAGTGCGATGCGCCGGCCGCAGCGTGCCGGCCGCAGTGGCCATTGGAGGGTGAACCAACGGCAAAAGGAAGACCTTTCTCTCTGTTTCTCTCTCTCTCACTGTCCACTCTGCCTGTCAAAAAAGAAGAAGAAGAAGAAGAAGAAGAAGAAGAAGAAGAAGAGCAGCTAGGACTCAAACTGTCTCCCATATGGGATGCTGACACTACAGGCAGTGACTTTACTTGCTACACAAAAGTGTCAGCTCCTCTATATATCTTTATTAGGATACAAACTTTTATTTTTATTGGGCAAATAAAATCTAGATATCTTGGAATTGCTGAGTCATATAATTAATATGATACATTGTAAAACAAAGTAAAATAGGGGTAGATATTTGGCATAGCAGTTAAAATAGCAGTTAGGATGCCTGCCTTCCACATTGTGGTACCTCTAGTGCCAGCTCCGTTCCCAATTCTAGCTCCCAGCTAATGCACTCCCTGGGAGGCAGCAGGTGATAACTCAAGTAGTTGAATCCCTGCCATCCAAATGGGAGACATGGACGGAGTTCCAGCTCTCAGCTTTAGTCTGACTCAGCACCAGCTGTTGCAGGAATTTGAGGAGTGAGCAAACAGATTGAAACTGTATGTCTGTCTCTCTGCCCCTCAAATAAATGAATGAAAAACAGAGAAAAAACATTGCAAAATATTTTTCAGAGCAGTTATTCCATTTTATGTTTTTATCATCAATGTATGATGGCTCCACCTTTCCACATCCTGAATGACACTTGGAAAAACATTTTTATTATAACCCTACTGACAATTGTATAGCAGCATCTTGTTGTGATTTTTAATATCTATTTCCCTAATGACTAATGGTGTTTAGCATATTTTAATTCCTGTTTACTTCCTAGGTGAACTACCTAGTCCTTTTTTTTGCCCATTTTTATTGTGTAGTTCATTTTTTATTCATTGGGTTTTAAGAGGGCTTTATCAGATATATGACTTTCAAATATTTGTCCCTGGTCTGTGGATCAACTTTCTCAATTTTCTTTAAATTTTTAATGTCCTAACTTTTCTTCAATTTACTTTGAGGACCAAATTTAATTTTGATGAAGTCTGATTTCTCAATGTCTCTTTTATGAATCATGGAGTTCATATTATAATCAGGAAATAGGTCAAGGTCATAAAGACTTTTTACAATTTTTTTCTGGAAGTTTTATAGTTTCAGGTCAAAGTTAAGTGTGTGGTATGTTTTGAGTTAGTTTTGTGTATGGTGTCAGGTAATGATCCAAGTCCAGTTTTATTAGTAGTAGTATTTTTTGCATATGATTTATCTGTATGCCATTTGTTGGAAAGAATAGTCTTTCCTCATAATATTGGCTTTATACCTTTCTTAAAAGTAAATTAACCATAGGTGGGTGACTTTGTTTCTGGACTCAATTCCCTTAATTCATGGGTCCATGCAATGTTTATATCATGCGCTCTTGGTTATGTTAGCTTTTCATCACTATAACAACATAGCTGAAACAAACTACTTTTGCAGAAAAGAGGTTTATTTCAGCTCACGGTGTTGGAGGTTCACAGTCCAAGTTCAAGCAGACCTGTCGATCTGCCTCTAGTAAAGGCTTTCCTGCAGACATAGTGTGAGACAGCCCAGCGCATCACATGGCCGGGTGGTGCAAGTGTCTGTCTGTGCCTCTTCTTGTAACGTCGCCATGGTTCGACCAGGAGGACTCTGCCTTAGCCACGTCATCCACTCTAACCATGCTCCAAAGGCCCCACCTCAAACACCATAACTGGGTTAAGTTTCCACCTTGGTTAGTACAAAATCTCTCAAATATGTGAATAATAATACAATGAGAAAAGAAAATCCATTATAACAAATGGCATATGAATAATCCTATGCAAAACTACTGCTAACAATAAAAACGAACTTGGATCATCACCTGCCAGTGAAACCAGTCGGTCCTGGGTCTTCTCTGTGATATGAATGACAAACTACGGCTCATGCACGAAGCCCAGCTGGGTTTGGGCTGTGTTTGTGTGGCCCAAAAACCAAGAATGGGTGTTACATTTGTGAAGTAGAAGAAAAAAAGAAGCCTAAACTATTTCTATCAAACCTTTGATAGAAAAGTTTGCTGATAGCTATATTTTAATAAAGTGTTATTACTAATTTATTTACTTACTTGTAGTAAGTCTATTCAGGAATTCAGGTTTTTCTTCTCTTGAGTAAATTAACAATTTGTGTATCTCTAGGAATATTTCTATTTTATCTAGATCTTCAAATTCAATGGCACAGTTTTATCCATAATATTCCCTTACAGCTCAAACATGCACACACATTTCAAGGTGTGTGTAGGATTAGTTCTGATAGTCTCTCTCTTCATTCCTGCGTTTGGTAATTTCTATCTTCTCTATTTATATCTTGGTATGTCTAACTAATGTTTTATCAATTCTGTAGTGTTTTCAAATAATCAAATTTAATTCTTTTAATTTTACCTATTACTTTTCTATTAGCTATTTGATTTCCAACTTAACCATTACTATTGCTTTCTTATGTTTTGTTTTCTGTTATTTGACAAGCTTATTCAGGTTTAAATTTAGATTACAATGATCACCTTTACTGTTTTCCCCTAATGAATGCTAACTACTTGCATAGACATAGTGGTGGCTGTTATGAAACATCACAGATGAAGAACCAAGACTGAACCCATGACCAAGGGTTGGGGCTACAGTGAATCCAACACTCACTTGTTACTGGTAGCACAGAAAACAATGTATCTGATGACAACAGAATCTCCAGGAAGAAGGAGCATTTCTTCCTTGTTCCAGAAACATCTGTGCACCTCCGTGCTAACATCACATCTAAAGGAATTCACAGCCACATCTTCAGTGGAATAGAAGTTGAGAAAACATCTTCTAGAAATAATGTTGAGCAATAGCTACATCAGCAGCATTTTATCTCTAGTGTGTCTGTGGAGACTGGCATCCCATAATTTCCCCAAAATGCCTCTTCCTCCAAAACAAAATATTTCAGAACAGTTACTAGAACAATCACTCAAAGGAGACAGCTGCTCTAAGTTCCTGCACCAGCAATCCCATCGGGGGGAACCTCTGATAAGGCAAGTTACTACATTAGATCCAAGTTTTCTCTGAACATGGTTAGGCACCTCCTAGCTTTCCCTAAGTTTGTATACATAGGGTTGCTCCCTTCCCTCCCGAGCTGTGTCTTAACTGCTAGACCAAATGCCATCCCCCAACTCTAGGAGTTTGTTGATTCCTTTCTGAAGCACTGAGGGAGGAGGGTGTGGTCTCTACCGCCAGGAAGTAGTTGATAAGCGTTGGCACCATCACAGTACTAGGCAGCATTCTGCCCACGTTGCTGCTGCCATGGGCAACAGGCTCCTGTGCTGTATGGTCATTTGGCTCCTGACAGCAGGTGAGTCCTGGCACCAGGAAAACATGCCAATCACATCCCAGGCTCTCACCGTAACCCATTTCCTCATGACCACCACTTCATTCTCCAGACCCCCAGCCTCTACCTTTGTCTGATTATCTTTTTCTTTCCCAGACCTTGAGAATGCTGTAGTCACACAGTCTCCAAGACACAGGGTCTCGGGGACAGGGAAGATGTTAACTCTGCGCTGTTCCCAGGATATGAGTCATGTTGCAATGTACTGGTATCGACAGGACCCAGGACTTGGACTGCAGCTGATCTACTACTCACCTGGTGTTAGCAGCACTGAAAAAGGAGATACCTCTGAGGGCTATAACGTGTCTCGCAAAGAGCTAGGACATTTCCCCCTGATGCTGGAGTCTACCAGCACCAAGCAGACATCTGTATACATCTGTGCCAGCAGTTCATCCACAGTGCTGCACAGCCACATCCTCTTCTCACAAAAAGGGGTAAACCAAGGAATGTGGTCACAGCAGGGATTTCACCTGCTTACCATATCCTAGCTTCCACCCGCACTCAAGGGGGAGACCAACCTATGACACCAAAGGATAGCAAACGCCAAAGCAAACCAGGGTGGGAAACTTCAGAAGCATGCAATCAATTGCATTCAATTACAGGGCCAGCGCCGTGGCACAGGTTAATCCTCCGCCTGTGGCGCCGGCATGCCATATGGGCGCTGGTTCTAGTCCCGGCTGCTCCTCTTCCAATCCAGCTCTCTGTTGTGGCCTGGGAAAGCAGTAGAAGATGGCCCAAGTCCTTGGGCCCCTGCACCCACGTGGGAGACTGGGAAGAAGCACCCGGTTCCTGGCTTCGGATGGGCGCAGCCCCAGCGGTTGCAGACATTTGGAGAGTGAACCAACGGAAGGAAGACATTTCTCTCTGTCTCTCCCTCTCACTGTCTGTAACTCTACCTCTCAAATAAATAAATAAAATATTTTAAAAATGCATTCAATTAGAATCCAAAACTACTCAAGAGATGTTCAGCATCTCGCCTATGCCGAGAGTCAAGTTTTCTCCCTACTGCTTTAGCAGGGACACAGTACAAAGGTAGATTAGGGAGCCCTTCAGAGAAGGGAGAAACAAGAGGAGCAAGAATAAACGTCCTCTATTGGACAACATCAGAAATCCAGGACAAGGACAGAACTGACGATCCCATGAGAAAAAGGTGGGTCAGAGAAGTTGTCCATGAAAGAGCAGTGTAGCAGAAAGGGAAGAAGAGAGAGAGGGTTGAGATCATTTTTTCAGAAGAGAATGACATTAGAGGGCAGGGGAAAAGAGACATACAATTAACTTTGTCTTTACGAATTTTGAGGTAACCTTACCTGAAAACACTGTTTTCTTTTCTTTTTTTTTTTTTTTATTTTTGACAGGCAGAGTTAGACACAGAGAGAGAGAGACAGAGAAAGTTCTTCCTTTTGCCATTGGTTCACCCCCCAAAATGGCCACTACGGCCGGCGCGCTGTGCCAATCCAAAGCCAGGAGCCAGGTGCTTCTCCTGGTCTCCCATGGGGTGCAGGGCCCAAGCACTGCCTTCCCGGGCCACAGCAGAGAGCTGGACTGGAAAAGGAGCAACCAGGACAGAATCTGGTGCCCCAACCGGGACTAGAACCCAGGGTGCCGGTGCCACAGGCAGAGGATTAGCTTAGTGAGCCACGGTGCCGGCCAAAAGCATTGTTTTCTAATCAGCTGATTAATTATTTGGGGGAGTGGAAAAGCAAACAACCTCAAGGTGGAGCCTGGGAAAAACAGGGACTATTAGGATCTCATCACCAGGAGAACATCTAGTGTGACTTGAATTTTGTTATCAGCCACTCGCTGAAGGCTTCCTAAGGAAGAACTCTGGGATGATCTAGGTGCCAATCTTGGGAGAGTAAATTGTTTTTCTTCTCCCAAAATGCAATTGAAGTGACTCAGTGTAACTCAGATATTAATGCGCTTCACGGAATTGAATTGTCACCCAATCCCATGGATGGATAGAGACAATAGGAAGAAGAGAAAAAAATTTCATTCAGAAGGAAGCATCTTGAGATGGGAGCAGTTTACGCTCTGCTCCTTCACTGGTGCAGGTGCTGTTTGTTATTTTAAGATGGGGACTGAGAGCACTGACTGCCCTCCATTGACTAACGGAGCTGAGATTTGCAGCTGCAACCCCAGTTTCGCAATTGAACTTGCATTCACCGAAAACACCAAATGACCACTTGTACCCTGGAGGTAAAAACCATCATGCATCAGCTTTCCCTCCCAAACTGCCTTTCTTCAGAGCTTCTAATTTGATAAAGTATGTGTCATTTCTTTGTGCAAGATCTGAATACTGAGAGTTATACAACATTTTGCTTCTCTTTTGCCTTGGACAGCCAATCCTAATGTAAGTGTTTTCATTTCCAACTCCTAAATATGTATGCTCTTCATCTACTGTATCAATCACTGCAACCATTGCTACCTTGATGCCCTTTTCCTCAGTTTCTAGACAAACGTAGTATGTTTTTTATGAATCTCTTTGGGTTCATATTAATCTGCATTGATGTAATCCACTATTAGCACTGTATCTGTTATGGCTTGGATATTATTTTAGATGTTGAATGTTTCCCTCAGAGGCCTGTGTGATAAAGACGTGGTCCTCTGAGTGGTATTAGGAGGAGGTGGTAGAAACTAGGGCGTAGGGCCTAGTGGGGTGTCCTTAGGTCATTGGGAGTTAGTTCTCACACAAGAGGGCAGTTATAAAAGCCTGAGTTTGGGCCCAACGTCTCTGTCTGCTTCCCATCTTGCCAGGAAACCCTTCCACTCTACATGTTCCATCACTGACCACAAGGCCCTCCCCACCAGAATGGCACTGCACTGTGCCATTTGATGTTGAATCTCAAAAACTGTGAGTAATAAACCTTCTCCCTTTATAATTTAACTTCCTCTAAGTATTTCAGTATAGTAATGAAAGCTGAATGATACAGTACTCAACTACAGCCATCTAAATTGCAAAAGAAAGTGCTTCTATCACTTCCCTCTGCAGAAATTTCAATGATTCTCTGTGGCTCCTGATACGTAAAATCTAAATTTATTAGCATGGGACAATTTTATGAACACCTTTTCAAAATTTTGAAAGGAAAGAAAATTATAGCCCTTTATCAAAAAATATCTTTGTATTATATCAAGTTCCCAGTAGAGTCTAAGATGGTATGAAAGAGCTTTTTACTTTTCCTTTTTCACTACTGATACCTTTTCATATTAAGACCATCAGAGTTAGACACAGAGAGGACATGCTTGCTGTGCCAATCGTGCCTTTCAGCTGCCATGTTTTATGACTTGACACTTAGGGCCTTGCTGGTGCTGGGGCACTTCTCCTTCCAGTGTTAGCTGGTTCCTAGAGAGAGCAAACGCTTTTCTCTGAAGTATGTTCTTGACATCAAACCAACTGATCTCCCCGAACCACTTCTTCATTGGTCTTCCACAGGTCTCTTACCCTCTGGGCCCCTATTCTCTTTCCCTAATCACTCCTGAGCCAGGTACTAGACATCTTGGGGCAACCCTTACACTCTGGGTCCCACCATGAAGTTTTTTCCAGCTGGTCCATCCTAAACCCGCTTGGCCTGCTTATCCTCCCTCACTATTCACTTCAATGGAAACCACAGTGAAGACTCTTACCACTGCTTCCCTTCACCCCTTTACACTCTGACCTACTGCTGTGATTTCTATTGTGATTTTTTATAATTTTTTCTTAAGGTTTCTCTCTTGGGAGTGGCCAGAACCCAATAATAGCTCCTTTCTAGGACCTGACCCAGAGGGAGCAGAGGGTTCAGGTGTGCATGTCAGGTAAGACAATTTAGCAGTGAACCCGAAATGCAAGGGACAGAAGAAATTTATTACTGATGATTGACTGGTGATGCTGATGGGAAGTCCAGATACTGCAGGGAGCTCCACCAATAAGCAGAGGAGCCAGCAAGGCTGTAAGGGAGCCAGAGCTTGTGAGGCTGTGTCTTTATTAAGGCCACAGGCATTGTCCTTTAAGCTTCCCTACAAGGGCTGCCGACTGACTAATGTAAGTAAAATATTCCAACAAGGTGAAACAGGTTTTATCATGGTCAGTGGCTATGGGGTGTATATTGGGTTTGGGATCAGTAGGTTAAGGAATAAATGAGCCATGTTGCAAACCAATGTGGAAGTTTTAACAGCCAAAGGTGATTGTGTTCAAATAACCGTGTTAGGTTTAAAAATAAAGCAAAGGCAGTAATTACATGAAACAAATTTACAGCCCTGACCCTGGCATTTTCCTGTGTGGCCCTGCACGGTGTGGTGTGCCCCCCTCCTTTTGAGAATGGTGAGGAACAAATTATGTTGTCAATGGCAGCCATCTCCGAATTTGTTATCCTTACCATTACTGAATAATAAAACCCACATTTTAAAACACTCAGTTATTCTGAGTAGCTGGAGTGGTTCAGTGCTTCGTAATCCTTAGGTCTGCCCACAGGGAAAGGTAAGTAAGAAAGCCAAATCTGATGGAACACATGAGACAATCACTCTTTGTCTACAAGTGTTTACCAGCTGTGAATGTACAGCACCTGTGGTAATGTGCTGACAAACCGTCTTTTTTCTTTCTTTACTCTATGAAGTCTTTTTCTATTTTTTACACTGCTGTGGACAGGAAAGCCCTAGTGTTGGTGGCAAGTGCAGCAGGTGTAACCCATCCAGGAAGGAGAACAGAGGATACACAAAACCTCTTATATCTACAAGGATTTCTAGACTCACAAACCTATCACACGTTCTGCCACTTAGATTCTCATTTACTTTACTATCTATCTCCACACATGCTGTGCACAGGCTATTTCCCTTGCATGAAACACCTGCAAACTAGCGCTGGTCTTTTAACTGTTCCTTAGAACAGCAGCATGTGTGAAACGTGCTCTGCTTTCCCAAGAACACAGCAGACTCCCTTCTCTGGGTTCTTTCCACACTTACGAAACCCTCCATTTTTGCAAACACCAAAGGATAGTATTTATTGGTATGACAATCTTCCCGCTGGCCTACAATATACGTGAGGACAGAAGACATGCCTTTATATTATTGATTCCCCCCAGAATCTTCCACTGAGCATGACATACCTATTCAATGAATAATCAAGCATAATCCATATGGGAGGAGGGATGTTACTTTTATGGTCATGCCCATATTCTCAGGGTCTACAATAGTACCTGTCATATACCAGCTGTTAATCACATGCCTGTTTAATGAATAAATGAAAAATTTGGCAAAATTTTCAATGACTTTATTCTTGGCTTGCTTCTCCCTTGTCTTCTCCAAAAATTATACTTCTTAAATTTAACCAGTTCCCAACCTTACCTTCCTTTTGTATCTAAGGAATCCTGATAAGTAGAATAATGACTTCCAAAGTTGTCTATTTCCTAATGCTCAGGACCTGTGAATGTATTATCTTACATCACAAAAAAATAAATTTTAGATGCAATTAATTACTCTAATGAAATGGCCTTGAGATAGGGAGATGGCCTCAGGTTATTCAAGAGATGATCTTAGATTATTCAGATTGGGTCCTGCTTAAACAAATGGATTGTGAAAAGTGACAATGCTCAAGTGGAACAGAATAGAGCACCCAGAGATTAAACCACATGCATACAGTCAAACTAATTTGTGACAAAGGTACCAACAGTATACAAGGCAGTAAGAACAGTCTCTCTAATAAATGCTGAGAAAACTGTATGGAGATATATATATGCAGAAGAATGAAACTAGATCCCAATCTCTCACCATAAACACACATCAACTCAAAATATATTGAAGGCATAGACATAGGCCTACAACCATTAAACTATTAAAATAATCATAGGAGAAACACTTCAAGACATTGGTGTGGGCAAAGATTTTTTAGGATAGAACTCTCAAAATTATAGGCAACAGTAACAAACTGAAAAAGTCAAACTAAAGAGCTCTTGCACGGCAAAGAAAACAATCGAGTGAAGAGATAGCCTACAATATGGAGGAAAATATTTGCACACTATTTATCTACCCAGAGACCACACTGCAGAATATATAAAAATTCAACAGCAAATAATAGTAATCTGATTTTAAAAGGGGCAAATGATCCGAATAGCTATTTCTCAAAAGAAGATACACAAACAGTTCACAAGTGCATGAAAATTTACTCAGCATCACTAATCATCAGGGAAATGCAAATCAAAACCATAATGAGACATGATTGCAGCCCAATTACAATGGCTATATAAAAAATAACAAATGTTGGTGAACAGGAAGGCAACAGGTGATTCTTACACACTGTTGGTGGGAATGTAAATTAGTACAGCTACTATGGAAATTCCATGAAAAACTAAAAATAGAACTACTATATGATCCAGCAATCCCACTACTAGGTATGTATCCAAAGGAAATGCAGTCATTATATCAAAGAGATCCCTGCACCCCCATGTTCATTGCAATATTATTTACCACAACCAAGAAATGGAACCAGGGGGTCGGCACAGTGGCATAGCTGGTAAAGCTGCCACCTGCAGTGTTGGCATCCCATATGGGTGCTGGTCCAGTTCCTGGCTGCTCCACTTCCAATCCAGCTCTCTGCTATGGCCTGGGAAAGCAGTAGAAGATGACCCAAGTCCTTGGGCCCCTGAACCAGCATGGGAAGCCTCGGAAGAGGCTCCTGGCTCCTGGCTTCGGATCGGCGCAGCTCTGGCTGTTACAGCCAATTGGGGAGTGAACCAGCGGATGGAAGACCTCTCTCTCTCTCTCTGTGCCTCTCCTTCTCTCTCTGTGTAACTCTGACTTTCAAATAAATAATCTTTAAAAAAAAAAAAGAAAGAAAGGAGTCAACCAAAGTGTCCATCTAAGGGTGGATGAATGAAGAAAACATGATTAAGTATTACTCAGTTATTTGTGTCAACATGGATGGATCTGGAGGACTCCATACCAAGCACAGAAAGACAAAGACTGTACATTTTCACTCATTTTTGAAGGCTGAAAAATAGATCTTATAGAAGAAGAAAATAGGATGATGGTCAGCAGAGAATAAGAGGGGCGGGGAAAGAGGATGGAAGCAACTTCTCCCCCAGAGTCTCCAGGAAGGCACACAGCCCTACCTCCCCTTGGCTTCAATCCATGACACCTGTGCTCCACTTCTTATCTACAGAACTGTAAGATAATGTGTGCGTGCTGTTTAAGTCACTGAGTTTCTGGCCATTTGTAAACAGTAGCAAAAGAGAACTATCACAGGGCTGAAAGAAGAAAGCTGATACCAAAAGCTGTTCTGGGGAACAATAAAGTTGAAGCCACGGGACTCAGCACAGGAGTCTGGATCAGGTGCTGGCGATGTCTGCTCTCAGCTCGCTCCATTTCTGCAAATGCCTCATGTGTGTGGGTTTGGGACCACAGTGTCCCAGCAGGGAGCTCCACGGTCCTCCCCAGCTCCAGAGAGGGGTTATGGTCTAGGGAAGAGCTCCTTTGCTGGCGGTCAGGGCCAGCACAGCCTGCATGGCCTCTGCTAGGTAGGACAGTGCCCCAAAGGTGTTTGTGACAAAGGACATGGGAAGTAACCCCTCTGAATAGCAGATGAGAATCTGCACACCTCAGAGGGGAAGCCCACGCACTCTGTAGCTTCCCTCCCACCAACCGCAGCCCACCCATGGAAGGTGTCTGGAACATAGTGCCCCCGGGAGAATTGTGTCCCATGGTGGCGCTGTTTCTGCAGGAAACATTTAGGGAAAAACATCTCAAACTGTGCAGTTCACAAAATATGTACATTGAGGATGAACGCTTAGAAAGCGAGAGCTTGTAGACTGGTGTTTGTTGTAATGTGAGAAGCACGTCTGGATGCAAGTATACGCTCCGTATGGCAGAAATTGCTGTAGTCATGCATAAGCAGAACAGAAGAAGAACAAAACACTGGAAGACAGCAGGCAGTTTTGTGGCTGTTCCTGCTGTTAACAGCCAAGTCATGCAGCTGACCTGTCAGTATAGCCAGTCCTGCTGGGGAGATGCACCCCTGGCACACTGGAAGTAGGACAGGGCATACAAGAATGATGGCCGGTGGCAAACAATGCAGCAGTGCAGATGGAGCAGAGGGTGCGAAGCCTGTTTTTGGCATGAAAATTAGAGCAGACTGGAAGAGAGTTCCTATAGGAAGACGTTGAAAAATCAAATTGTGAAAACAGACGATTCACGACCACGTCTAATCTAAGCATGTAGAGAAACTGGAGTGTGCAGTAGTGTTTGAGAGTAGGATTTGCATTCAGAGATGGAGGGCCACTTAATAGCTTTAGGAAGTTCACTGACCCCTCCAGGACTTCAGTTTTCATCCTCTAGACTGAAATACATAACATATGCCTCTTAGAACTGGTGTGAGGTTTTAATGAAATAATGCATGAATAGTTCAACACATAGACTGGCCCTGAAATCACACTCAAACAGCTTGTAATTAAAGCAGTAGTAGAGAATTGCTGCATGCCTGAAGTGTTCTAACCTCCTTATTTGTAGTAATTCACATAGTTGCCAAAACAGGCCTCCAGAAGTAAGTACTTCCATTATTCCCATTGTTACAGGATGAATTAGAGGCAAACTAGTAATCTGGAGTCCTAAACTCCTTGCCATAGAATGTGGCTGTATTTGGATCTAGGGTCTTTAAAGAGGAAGTTGAGTTAAAACAAAGTCATTGCAGTGGGCTCTACTCCAATAGAATTGGTGTGCTTATGATCAGAGACCACAGACGTGCACAGAGAGAAGATCAAATGGACTTGCCGGGAGCAATGGAGGAGAGGGTGAGAAATTACCCCTGCTGACGCCTTGCTCTCAGTCTGTGGCACTTTGTGGTGGCAGACCTAGCAAACTAGCACACCCATCTGCTCATTAAGCTGTCAAGCCATGCATGGGCTAAGGAAATTGCCCACGTCCACAGACCGAATGGGAGTTTGGAAACTGGAGTCAAGGTCAAACCTGCTCTAGAACTTATCTTCCTGACAATTAAAGGAGTGGTCTGCATTTTGAACCAGTATGTGCTTTGGAGAACAAAACCATGCCAGACAAGATGTAGAAATACAAAGGAGGAAACAAAAGAGAGAATCTTCTT
The DNA here is from genome assembly GCF_964237555.1 of Oryctolagus cuniculus. Lineage (NCBI taxonomy): Eukaryota > Metazoa > Chordata > Mammalia > Lagomorpha > Leporidae > Oryctolagus > Oryctolagus cuniculus. The sequence continues at coordinate 181,107,627 of NC_091434.1, read as the reverse complement.
CCAAATCTGAATTGGTATAAAAAATACCTACTTGTGCTGAGCCTCAGTGTTGGCCTGTATGTGGCCACTGGCTTCTCAGGCAGGTGTTTAGAGAGCTCAGGGGAAGCCAGCCTCCGACTGTTTTCAGGCCCCGGTAATGAGATTGTCCTTTCTCAGTGGTTTCCCGGTGGGCTCTGTCACCAGTTTCTGCTTCATTCTCCAAAGGGCTCAGCAAGGTCAAATTCCAAATAATGCAGAACCCAAGATAACTACTCAGAGAAACAAAAAGCTGTACTGGAAGGTGTTTAAAGTATTGATATAATGGAACATTCTGGAATCTGTAAGATCTAGGGCTTCGGGCAGAGTTAACCCATTGTTCTGCTGAAGCTGGCAGCTGTGAAGAAGAGGCTCTGAATGAATATAGTCTAACAAAAAAAAAAGGAAATTACCCCATCCCATTCTTCCATTTTCCAGTGTTAACCAGACGTCTGAATCCCCTGTGCTAGGAGTTTTAACACAGTCACATCCTCTCCAAACAAAAATGGAAAAACCCAAGGTGTGCAGGGACCCTGCGCTCTGAGCCCACCCCAACTGCAGGAAGAAACACCAGACACACACACACACACACACACACACAACGCAACAGCTGGTTCTGTCCTCCAATACTATCCTTTCCTTTGCATGTCCCATTCCAGTCTCTCTCTCTCGCTCTAAGAATTTATTTTCTTTTTAAAAGATTTTATTTATTTATTTATTTTTTTTTTAACTTTTATTTAATGCATATAAATTTCCAAAGTACGACTTATGGATTACAATGGCTTTCCCCCCATACCGTCCCTCCCACCCACAACCCTCCCCTTTCCCACTCCCTCTCCCCTTCCATTCACATCAAGATTCATTTTCGATTATCTTAATATACAGAAGATCAGCTTAGTATACATTAAGTATGGATTTCAACAGTTTGCTCCCACACAGAAACATAAAGTGAAAAATAATAGATGATTTTTTTAAATGATGATGAAATCAGAGCAGACCTATTGTCATGTTTAATCCCAGTGAGAGTCAAGTTGGGAATTGATAATTTCTTTCTTTTTTTTTTTTTTTTTTTTTACAGAGGATCAGTTTAGTATGCATTAAGTAAGGATTTCAACAGTTTGCACCCCCATAGAAACACAAAGTGAAATATATTGTTTGAGTACTCGTTATAGCATTAAATCCCAATGCACAGCACATTAAGGATAGAGATCCTACATGAGGAGTAAGTGCACAGTGACTCCTGTTGCTGACTTTACCAATTGACACTCCTGTCTATGGCATCAGCAATCCCCCTATGCTCCAGTCATGAGTTTCCAAGGCTATGGAAGCCCTCTGAGTTCTCCGACTCTTATCTTGTTTAGACAAGGTCATAGTCAAAGTGGAGGTTCTCTCCTCCCTTCAGAGAAAGGTACCTCCTTCTTTGATGGCCTGTTCTTTCCACTGGGATCTCACTCGCAGAGATCTTTTGCCAGAGTGTCTTGGCTTTCCATGCCTGAAATACTCTCATGAGCTTTTCAGCCAGCTCCGAATGCCTTTAGGGCTGATTCTGAGGCCAGAGTGCTATTTAGGACATCTGCCATTCTATGAGTCTGCTGAGTATCTCACTTCCCATGTTGGATCACTCTCCCCTTTACTCCATCAGTTAGCGTTAGCAGGTACTAGACTTGTCTATGTGCTCCCTTTGACTCCCAGTCCCTTCACCATGACCAACTGTGAACTGAAACTGATCACCTGGAACAGTGAGATGGCATTGGTACATGCCACCTCGATGGGATTGAATTGGAATCCCCTGGTATGCTTCCAACTCCACCACTTGGGGCAAGTCAGCCTGAGCATGTCCCAAATTATACATCTCTTCCCTCTCCCATTCCCACCACCATGTTCAACAGGGATCACATTTCAGTTAATTTTCAACACTTAAGAATAACTGTGCATCAATTACAGATCTAAACCAGTCATATTAAGTAGAACAGATAAAAAAACTACTAAGAGGTATAATGTATTTAGTTGTTCATTAACAGTCAGGGCTATGCTGATCAAGCCACCATTTCCCATAGTGTCCACCTCACTCCAACAGGTTTCCCTCTTGGTGTTCAGTCAGTCGTCACCGATCAGGGAGAACATATGGTATTTGTCCCTTTGGGACTGGCTTATTTCACTCAGCATGATGTGTTCCAGATTCCTCCATTTTGTTGCAAATGACTGGATTTCATTGTTTCTTACTGCGGTATAGTATTCTAAAGAGTACATATCCCATAATTTCTTTATCCAGTCTATCGTTGATGGGCATTTAGGTTGGTTCCAGGTCTTAGCTATTGTGAATTGAGCTGCAATAAACATTAGGGTGCAGACCGCTTTTTTATTTGCCAATTTAAATTCCTTTGAGTAAATTCCAAGGAGTGGGATGGCTGGGTCGAACACCCGTTCATGATGAAAACTCTAAGCAAACTGGGTTTGGAAGGAACATTCCTCAATACAATCAAAGCAATCTATGAAAAACCCACAGCCAACATCCTATTGAATGGGGAAAAGTTGGAAGCATTTCCACTGAGATCTGGAACCAGACAGGGATGCCCACTCTCACCACTGCTATTCAATATAGTTCTGGAGGTTCTAGCCAGAGCTATTAGGCAAGAAAAAGAAATTAAAGGGATACAAATTGGGAAGGAAGAACTCAAACTATCCCTCTTTGCAGATGACATGATTCTGTATTTAGGGGACCCAAAGAACTCTACTAAGAGACTATTGGAACTCATAGAAGAGTTTGGCAAAGTAGCAGGGTATAAAATCAATGCACAAAAATCAACAGCCTTTGTATACACAGACAATGCCATGGCTGAGCAAGAACTTCTAAGATCAATCCCATTCACAATAGCTACAAGAACAATCAAATACCTTGGAATAAACTTAACCAAAGACGTTAAAGATCTCTACGATGAAAATTACAAAACCTTAAAGAAAGAAATAGAAGAGGATACCAAAAAATGGAAAAATCTTCCATGCTCATGGATTGGAAGAATCAATATCATCAAAATGTCCATTCTCCCAAAAGCAATTTACAGATTCAATGCAATACCAATCAAGATACCGAAGACCTTCTTCTCAGATCTGGAAAAAATGGTGCTGAAATTTATATGGAGGCACAAGAGACCTCGAATAGCTAAAGCAATCTTGTACAACAAAAACAAAGCCGGAGGCATCACAATACCAGATTTCAGGACATACTACAGGGCAGTTGTAATTAAAACAACATGGTACTGGTACAGAAACAGATGGATAGACCAATGGAACAGAATTGAAACACCAGAAATCAACCCAAACATCTACAGCCAACTTATATTTGATCAAGGATCTAAAACTAATTCCTGGAGCAAGGACAGTCTATTCAATAAATGGTGCTGGGAAAATTGGATTTCCACGTGCAGAATCATGAAGCAAGACCCCTACCTTACACCTTACACAAAAATCCACTCCACATGGATTAAAGACCTAAATCTACGACCTGACACCATCAAGTTACTAGAGAACATTGGAGAAACCCTTCAAGATATTGGCACAGGCAAAGAATTTCTGGAAAAGACCCGGGAGGCACAGGCAGTCAAAGCCAAAATCAACTATTGGGATTGCATCAAATTGAGAAGTTTCTGTACTGCAAAAGAAACAATCAGGAGAGTGAAAAGACAACCGACAGAATGGGAAAAAATATTTGCAAACTATGCAACAGACAAAGGGTTAATAACCAGAATCTACAAAGAGATCAAGAAACTCCACAAAAACAAAACCAACAACCCACTTAAGAGATGGGCCAAGGACCTCAATAGACATTTTTCAAAAGAGGAAATCCAAATGGCCAACAGGCACATGAAAAAATGTTCAAGGTCATTGGCAATCAGGGAAATGCAAATCAAAACCACAATGAGGTTTCACCTCACCCCGGTTAGAATGGCTCACATGCAGAAATCTACCAACAACAGATGCTGGCGAGGATGTGGGGAAAAAGGGACACTAACCCACTGTTGGTGGGAATGCAAACTGGTCAAGCCACTATGGAAGTCAGTCTGGAGATTCCTCAGAAACCTGAAGATAACCCTACCGTTCGACCCAGATTTTATTTATTTATTTATTTGAGAGGCAGAGTTACAGACTGTGAGAGGTGAGACAGAGAGAAAGTGATCCACTGGTTCACTCCCCTACATGGCCACAATGGCCAGAGCTGGGGCGATCTGAAGCCAGAAGCTTTTTCTGGGTCTCCCATATGGGTGCAGGGGCCCAAGTGCTTGGGCCATCTTCTACTTCTTTCCCAAGTCATAGCAGAGAGCTGGACTAGAAGAGGATCAGCCAGGACTAGAACCGGCGCCCATATGGGATGCCAGCACTGCAGGCAGAGGACTAACCTACTACACTACAGCACCAGCCCCTCCGCCCAAGTCACTTTCTTAACACATCTTGCCATGGGTTTTTAGTCTTGGTCATTGTATTGGTTTTCTTTTGCTGCCATACAAATTAGCACATGGTAAAGTGATCATAGTAAGTGTGTAACTCATCATATAGATAGGAGTAAGTGTCAAAGGGATCACATAGATAAGACCAACTGTCTGGTAATAATAGATAGAAGTAAAGGAGAGAATGATCCAGGCCACACAGCAGACTCATATAGTGACAATCACCGTAAACAGCACTCTGACATCAGAATCAGCCCTTAAGGCATTCAGATCTGGCTGAAAAGCCCATGAGAGCATTTCAGGCATGGAAAGCCAAGGCACTGTGGCAAAAAATGACCTACATGAAAGATCTCTGTGAGTGAGATCCCAGTGGGAAGAAGGGTCCATCAAAGAAGGAGGTACCTTTCTCTGAAGGGAGGAGAGAACTTCCACTTTGCTTATGGCCCTGTCTAAATACTGACAGAGTTTGTGGACTCCAAAGGCTTCTATAGCCTAGGCAGCTCATGACAAGAGCCTAGGGTGATCACTGACATCATAAATAAGATTGTTAATTGTTAAATCAACAACAGGAGTCACTGTGCACTTGCTCCCCATGTAGGACCTCTGTCCTTATTGAGTTGTATTATAAGAATTAACAGTAAAACTTGTTCTCAAACAGTACTTTATACTTGTGTGTCTGTGTGGGTATAAACTGTTGAAACCTTTACTTAGTATAGAGTTGATCTTCTGTATATAAAGATAATTAAAAAATGAATCTTAGTGAAGAACGGGATGGGAAAGAGAGTAGGAGGTGGGAGTAGGAGTAGGGGTGGGAGGGCGGGTATGGGGGGAAGAACTGCTATATTCCTAAAGCTGTACCTATGAAATTGGTATTTATTAAATAAAAGCTTTATAAAAAACAAATTAGCACATGGCTAGTGGCTTAAAACAAATGTGTTGACAATTATATGCTAAAAAAAATCCAGCACAGGTCTCACCCAGCTAAAATCAAGGTGTTGGCAGGACTGCATTTCCTTCTGAAGGCTCTAGCAGAGAACTGATTTCCTTGCCTTGCATCTTCTTTCCTCTGTCCTCAAAATCGGAAATGTTTTATCTCTTTGATCCTTCTTCTATCCTCATGTTTCCCTCAGAACACACCTGGGGAGGCTGGGATTGGGGGACAGCAGATCAGATCAAGATGCTGCTAACAACATCCCCTATTAGAGCACTGGCTTGAATCTTCACTGCTCTGCTTCCAGTCCAGCTTCCTGCTAATGCACCTGGCAAGGCAGCAGGAAATGGCACCGTCGTCTGGGCCCTGGACACCCAGGTGGCAGACCCAGTTAGAGTTCTGGGCTCCTGGCTTAGCGTGAACCATCACTGGCCCTTGAGGCCATTTAGGGAGTAGACCAGCAAATGGAAGATTACTTTCTCTCCATCTCTCCCTCTCTCTGTCTCTGTCACTATGCCTTTCAAATTAAAAAAATAAGTCTTTGGGGGCCAGCGCTGTGGCACAGCAGGTTAAGCTACCATCTGCAGTGCCAGCAACCCATATGAAGCTGCTGGTTCTAGTCCTGGCTGCTCTGCTTCTGATCCAGCTCCCTGCTAATGGCCTAAGAAAGCAGAGGAGGATGGCCCAAGTGCTTGGGCCTCTGCCACCCACATGGGAGACCTGGAAGAGGCTTCGGCTGGGCCCAGCTGTGGCCATTGCAGCCATGTGGGGAGTGAAACAGTGGAAGGAAGATTTCTCTCTCTGTCTCTCCTCTGTCTCTCTGTAATTCTGACTTTCAAACAAATAAATAAATCTTTAAAAGATAATAATAAATAAATCTTTAAAAATAATGCAGCTGAGAAAGCGTAACTTTTAAGGACTTGTGTGAGTAGACTGGCCCCCCTGGGCCTGTATCTCAAGGCCTGCTGATTAGCAGCCTCACCAGCACCTGCAACCTCAATTCCATACACCATCTCATTAAACATGCCCAGGTTGTAGGGTTAGGACTTGGACAACCTCAGGGGACCACTATTCTGCCCACCACTGCAATATTCCACTAGAGGGCACTACCATATTCCTTAATGGAAACATCAAATTTCAGATAATCATATGAGAAAAAATTTGATAAAGTCAAATACTATATTATCAATAAAAGACTCAAGTGTCTAAACATCTCTCATTAGAATCTTTAAAAGATTAATCATATCATATAGGAAAATATATATGCAGTGAAGTGAGTTCCTTAGAATTGAAGGGTCCTGAGCCACTGAGATTGATGAAATTTGTAGTGTATACTGGCCTCAAAATCCCATAGGAAATAAGACTGCCATATATTTAAAGGAATAGAGCACATGTTATCCTGCAGGGGTTTTTAATGAATGGTTCCTCAGCTGTGTGGATACAGGCATCATTATTTTTGTCCTGATACGTTTGCCCAGGATGTGGCTAAGAGATGTAGAAATTTTACTAAGTTGTGTCAGAAAGGAGGACGACAACAGGTGCCAAAAAGTGTGGGAAAGAGGCAGGGATGGGACAGCATAAAACAAATTGTTTCACAGTAGCAAGCCAAAGATCAAAGGAGATGCAGAGGGGCGAACCAGGGGCCGAATAAGCCTCATGGCCAAAGAGACAGGGCAGGGGTAGGTTTGAGGGGGAGTGAATTAGCTGGTGCAGGGAGAGAAATATAGACTCACTCACCTGTAAATCTCCTAAATCGTAGCGTGATCGGCTATGAGAGGTGCTTGGGAAAAAAGATAATGCCTGAAGTGTAGTTATTCACCCCCATGCTGTTGGAAGCACTATGGAACCTAGAGAACCCACTGGCAGGAGAGCACACAGACTGTGGGTAAACTGAAAGATTTCTGAAGGTGAAATATGGGACAATGAGGTTTGCCTAGTCACATGGCATTATTTACTTTTTGGGCTGGGCTTTTTGATAATGAACACTAAGACCCAAGCTTGGTTGTGGGGTGTGTTTTCCAGGACCACACAAACACCAAGGAGTCCATCCCCACTCCCCACCCCCACCGGCATGGACTGGAAAGGGTTACAGCTGTACTTCCCACCATGAGGGACACTGGAGACAAGAGAGGCAGCTCCAATGCCTTGGCAAGATAAGGAGGGAGTTCATGAAGCTCTAGGTATGGTGGGAAGCGATCAGGAAGAGTAGTGTAGTCCCCTCCTCGGCTTCCTTCTTCCGAAGAGACAGAAGAGAAGCTGAAAAGTAAACGTATAGCGAAACATCACCATGTACACCATCCATATGAGATGTCTTCAAAAATTCAGGGAAAATGTGTATCATGAAAAATCTATGCATGGATTTCAAAAATTTTGCACCAAAATAAACTTACCTTTTAATTCAATTTTCTGTGAACTTTTTTATATACGTATATTCAAAGTTTTTTTTAATTCCTTCACTGTAACTTAAAATTTTTAATTTAAATTAAAATTTAATTAATTTAATGTTTAATTTAAAAACCAAGGTAATTAAACATTATTTCACAAAAAAGAACACTCAAGGGCTAATGTTGTGGCATGGTAAGTTAACCTGCCACTTGCAATGCAGCCATGCCAAATCAGAATGACGGTTCAAGACCTGGCTGCTCCACTTAAGATTCAGTTCCCTGCTAATGCACCTGGGAAAGCAGCCAGGGATGGCCCAAATGCTTGGCCCCTGCCACCCACATGGGAAACTTAGATGGAGTTTTGGGCTCTTGGATTCAGCTTGGCCCAGTCTTTGCCCATTGTAGCATTTGGGGAATGAAACTGCAGATGGAAGATATCTTTCTCTATGTCTCTCCTCTCTGTTACTCTGCCTTTCAAATAAGTAAAATAAAACTTAAATTTTTTTTTTTTTAAAAAGAGTAGAGGCCAGCTCTGCGATGTAGCGAGTAAAGCTGTCACTAGCAGCACCAGCATCCCACATGGGCACTGGTTCAAATCCCAGCTGCTGCACCTCCCATCCATCTCTCTGCTATGGTCTGGGAAAGCAATGGATGATGGTACAAGGGCTTGGGCCCCTGCACCCATGTGGGAGACCCAGAAGAAGCTCCAGTCTCCTGGCCTCGGATCGGCTTGGCTTTAGCCGTTGCAGCCATCTGGGGAGTGAACCCGAGAGGAAGACCTCTCTCTCTGCCTCTGCCTGTCTGTAACTCTGTATTTCAAATAAATAAATAAATATTTGCAAAATAAAAAGAACAACTCAATGATGTTCAAGCAGAAGGCATGTTGTGCAAGGGAAAATCAACTCAATGCAGGAGGACATACTTTCCTAGAAAAAGAAGCAACACGTGTACCTGTTGCAGGAGCTGAGAAGAGCAGTGGTGCCACTCCCTACCCTCAAGCAGAGGTCTCTGTGATGTCATGATGTGAACCCAGGGCATAGAACACCCTGCCTGGGACAGAAATGTCCACGCACAGCAACCTGTGATGATGGCGAGAAAGCGTCTGACAAGAGCAAGTGAACGTGCGGAGGTGGCCGGTAGAAATGTGAGGTTGACAAAGGAGATAGATGCTGTCTACTTTTCACTAGCCTCCTCTGGAGGGCAGAGAAGAGAAAAGGAGAGAAAGACATGCCAAACAGCTTCGGCTCTCATCCCATCTGCTATGGCATAGACCCATGTGCCTGGAGTTCTGAAATGGATATGGAGTAGCAAAGTAATCCAGGATGTGGATTTGACTGGTTTGTTACACCTTAGACTCTTTCAAAGGTGGCAACTAAAAACGCACATCCTTGGATAGACAAGGCAGAAAGATACTTGGAATTTTTCCTACAGAGTAGAAACGACTTGAAAATGCAGTTTGGGTAATAGTACAAGTTTCATGTTCTCACATTTCTAAGTGATAATCAAATCTGTTAAACTAGCTTACACCATGAAGATGCAAAACACATGAATATTTGACAATGTTTACAAGCGTGCATTCGCAGGAAAGCATGGCACATGAATCAAGACCAGAAGCCTCAAAGAGATTCAAGAATGTGAGCCCAAGTGTCCCTGCAGGGGTGGGCCAGCATGGCCTGTGCACGTGTCAGCCCTCCGAGGAGAGGGGGGTGGCTTCCTGGAAGTGTCTCAGGTCCAGGAAGCTGAAGAGGTGGAGACATTACAGAATCCAACTACAGCCCCCAGGGCTGGCAGACTCCCGCCTGATGCCGCCATGGGCCCCCGGCTCTTCCGCTGCGTGGTGTTTTGCCTCCTGGGAGCAGGTGAGTCTCAGAACACAAGGGCAATACTTGCCCAGGTGCCCTGCTAAAGCTGCCATCTCAGGTGTCCCATAGGCACTATCTAGCTCTGTTTCTATTTCCCTCGCAGGTCTCATGGAAGCCAAAGTGACACAGACTCCAAGACACATCACCACGGGGACCGGACAGAACTTGACAGTGACTTGCTCTCAGGACATGAACCATGACTATATGTACTGGTACCGACAAGACCCAGGGTTGGGTCTAAAGCTGATCTACTATTCAATTAACGTGGACAGTGTTGAAAAAGGAGATGTCCATGCTGGGTACGTGGCCTCGAGAAAAAAGAAGGCAAATTTCCTCCTGACCCTGGAATCGACTAACATCAGCCAGACCTCCCTGTATCTCTGTGCTAGCAGTGATTACACAGCCCTACACAGCCAGCTGCTCTCTGCACAAAAAGAGCAGCCACTAAAGCCAGGAGACACCTCCCGCAGGAAGCCACATCCCAACCAAGAGGGAAATCTCACCTCCCCAGCAGAGCCCACAGACGCCCTCCTCACTCCCCCACTTCAGGCAAAGCAGCCCCTCTGCAGTGGACAACACCCACGGGCTAGTCCTGCTCTCCCATCTATACCAACGCAGTTGCAACGTTCAGATGGGACAAGCTAGCTGTGTTAAACCTAGCACGGGGACTAACACCATGCGATCCTTTCTTCTCTTCCAATTGCATTGTGCTGCTCTCCAAACTAAACAGTCCATTTCCAATCCAATTGTTCTCAAACGACCTTGTTTCCACATCCCAGGTCCTATTCCTGGATGCTCTGTCACGCACCATGCCCTGAGTTGTTCCCTCGATCTGACATCTCCCTTCTTCCGCTTCTCAGAGGATGCTATGCCATCCACCCAAATGCCCATCCCAACTAAGGGAGAAATTTCTTGTATGTTTTGCTGATTTTTCTACCCTTCTTGATAATTGTGCTCCAGCAAACACTGTCTGTTGCCTGGATTCCTCAAGTCACCTTCTAAGAAGTCAATCTGTCTGCCAGCCTGCCACGTGCCCCAGACACAAACCACTCTCTGGAGCTGGGTGCCCTTCAAGGTCCTTCCTTTATAAGCTAAGGTCTCTAGTTTACACTGATTTACATCTTTCCACCTGCTCTGTTGTGTAGCTGTGTGAGACAATTCCTGCCCACCTTCCTTCTATGCAGAAATACCACACTCGCCTCAGTTCCCCAGACAAGACCTATGCTGACTGGGTTCTGAGTCTCCAGCTCTGATGTACACTCCATCAGGAATGCCCTTCCTTCCCCTGCATACCCACCTGGATACCTAACTAATGATTCCTCTGTAAACCACGTTAGAAGTAATGTCCCTCAACCAGCGCTGTGGCTCACTTGGCTAATCCTCCCCCCTGCGGCGCCAGCACCCCAGGTTCTAGTCCTGGTTGGGGCGCGGGTACTAGTCCCGGTTGCTCCTCTTCTAGTCCAGCTCTCTGCTGTGGCCCGGGAGGGCAGTGGAGGATGGCCCAAGTCCTTGGGCCCTGCACCTGCATGGGAGACCAGGAGGAAGCACTGGCTCCTGGCTTCGGATCGGCACAGCACTGGCCATAGCAGCCATTAGGGGAGTGAACCAATGGAAGGAAGACCTTTCTCTCTGTCTCTCACTGTCTATAACTCTCTCTGTCTCTCTCTCTCTCACTGTCTAACTCTGCCTGACAAAAATAAAAATAAAAAAGAAGTAATGTCTCCCACAATTTCTGTGAATTGCTGGCTGGATTAGTCCCTGGGCTCTGTGCTTTTCTAACAGGCTGAACCGAGCTAACACAAACACCCAGAGTCCACCATGAACCCTCCTTCCACGGGCTCAGGGCTTCCCTGTTATGCAGCCTTTGTCTCCTTGGAATAGTGGGTTGCGGGCACAGGTAGGACGCCCTTGGACTTGGTTTTCCAGTCCCCTTGATAAGACCTTCCCTAGTGGCTGTACTTCAGTGTCCTTAAACTCTCTCTCTTTCTCCTCATTGTCCAGAGATGCTAATATCTCTGAAATCCCAGTTTATCAGGTTTCAGGGCCAGAAAAGAAGACGTCTTTGTAGTACAACCAGAAAATGGATCATGACCTACATGCATGGATCCAGACAAGCACCAGGACGTCCCTAGGAGGCCCGGCGTCTCCTGAGCTAAGACTAGCATTTCTCCCCACGCCAGACGGCCAGCCTCTCACACCCTGCCTGCTGTTAAGCCACAGCACAGCACAGCCACTTCCTCTCTGTACAGAGAGGCTCTCCACAGGCAGAGGGCTGTCTCTGTATTCCTGAGGCCTGCCTGTGGAGGAGGCGACAGAAGCATCTAGAAGAAGCCTTCTGTGTGTCTGCACTGGAGACAGTTGGCGGCCAGCCCTGGGTCGTGGGGGAGGGCAGTACCTGTGATGGAGCTGTCATCACCCTCTTTCCCACACTTGTCTTCTGCTGCCTCAGCCCTGGCCCTTGTGCGGACTGAGCTGATATCAAGGCAGCCTGGTACATGCCACCGTCTTCGTGCACTGAGGGCTACAGGGACAGGGCCCTCCAGAGCCCCACAGCACTCCCTTTTACTCACCTTTGTGTGTCAGGAGGTTGTCATCTCAGTCTAGTATCTTTCATTTTAGGATGTCAGATAACGTCATGCATTTATACAATGTAGATTTCACCAACAACAGAAGAGTGCAGGCTTCACACGCCTCATGAAAAATTTTGAAAAGAAAACCCATTCTAGCAGCAACACAAATTATTTATTGATTTACAGTCCATGCATGGGAAAATAGTCCAGTGAAACTGAAGTTCAGAGAGCGGTTTTGTGTAGTAGCTGTATCAGTATTACTTGATTTATGCTAAGATTGAGTGTGCTAGATTAGATATTGACATTGACTGCTATGTCAGAACTAAGTAATGTAATCAACATCATGATGGCTGTTTTATGTTATCGTGGAGACTGAAAACTGTTATGTGACTGTAATTGATTTGTGTTGGATATAGTCAACTTTTCAAAAACGTGTAGACTACTAGGAAGCTTTAATTGATGTTGTAAGTTCAAAAACTACAAGTGAACTAGCTAGAAAATGTAAGTATCCTGGGGACATCTGTAACTGACCATTTTGTGCTGACCAGTCGTTCTCAACCTGCACCCAAGTAACCCTGGTGAGCTACTTTTAACTGTGGTAGAGCAGTTTCCAGAGACCTACCCTTTCAACAGGTTTCAACAATACAATGCAGTATTGTACACTGCAGGCACACTGCTGTGCGGCACATCTCTGAGCCACCTTGTAAAACTGGAACCTGATACAGCTGACCGGCAACCCCACTTTCCGCCTCCTCTTTCTCAGTAGCCACCATTCAACTGTCAGCTTGTATGCGTTTGAACTTCCGCTAAGTCAAATAAACCACCACTTATCACAAAATGTGTTTGGAAATTCTGGTATATAATGATAACGAAAACAGAACCTTTGTAACAGAGTTTTATTATGTTTAAATTCCCTTCAGATGATGCACTCTTTATGGTTTGGACCTGGGGTTAACTACAGCCACAGCCCGTTGGTTCATACACTGCCTGTCATACACAGGTGAATCTGTGCATGTGGACATCTGAGCACCACTACCAATAATATAGTAGCATGGACAAGAAGGTGTTTTTTTTAAAAAAGAATTTATCTATTGCCCATTGGAAAAATCATTCTATAAGTACCCACTTCTGTAGAAGCAAACCCTCAACAATTACACAGGAATACCTAAAATTATGTATGTGGGGTACATTAAATGTGCACATAGACACAACGATTACTGCTCTCTCCGTCTCCCACACACATGCACACACACAGGAACACCCCTTCCCTGCCTGCCAGCACACTTAGTCTCTGTAGACCAGTGATGTCTGATGTATCACGGGTGTGGGCAGAGACAGTGACGTCACAGTCAGCCAGCAGCCTTGGGCTGGAAGACAACCTGCTTCTTCCTCAACGTCACCATGGAGGTCAGACTCCTCTGCGCTGGAGCCCTTTGCCTCTTGGGAGCAGGTGGTCCGGGGAGCCGGTGCTCAGTCCTCTCCTGTCACATCTAGGCCTTGGATACAAGCCATTTCCCTTCATTTGTCTCCTCTTCCTCTCCCTCGCAGGTCTCATGAAAGCAGAAGTAACCCAGACCCCACGCTATGTGATCAAGAGGAGGGGAGAGAAGGTTTTGCTGGAATGTTCACAGGACATGGATCATGAACAGATGTACTGGTATCGACAGGACCCGGGTCTGGGGCTACAGCTGATCTATTTCTCATATGACATTGATAATAAAGAGAAAGGAGAGGCCTCTGAGGGGTACGATGTCTCCAGAAAGAAGAAACCGAATTTCTCCCTGATCCTGGCATCTGCCAGCACCAACCACACGTCTACGTACCACTGTGCCAGCAGTTTAGCCACAGCACCGCACAGCTGCATCCCCTCTGCACAAAAAGAGCAGACACCAGAGGGAAGTTGCCCCAGCTCAGGGCTGATGCTGGCTCTTACGTCGCACTTGTGCCTATGGGGGAAAAGTGGTGCTAAGGAGTAAGAAACCCCATAGGCATGCATCTCAGCGGCAGGTCAAGAGATGCCCTCACTTCCTTGCAATCAGGGACCATCCTGAGCTGGCCCTCTCAGCCAAATTCCTGAGACTGTCCCAACAAGAAGGAGAAACCCTCTCACCTGTTCACACGGAAGCCTTGCTGTGCCATTTTTATTAATGTTTCATTTCCTTTTCTGTCCTAGCCTTTTTTATGATACATTTTCTGCTCGACTCAACCTCTTTGCTCTCCGTGATAGGTCATAGAGAACACAAACACATTCTAAACCCTGGGTAAACCACTGTCCATGGGCTGATTCAAGAGAAACTTTATGTAGCTTGAATTCTGTCCACACATTTCAAAAGGAAAAAAGTAGTAAAAATAAATCTTTCTCTAGGTCCTCTGGTTTCCATGCTGTGTTGGAAAAATTCTGGTCAGAGAAGGAATAAACTACTTCTACTTACAGAAATATCTGGGGGCTGGTGCTGTGGCGTAGCGGGTTAAAACCCTGTCCTGAAATGCCTGCGTCCCATATGGGTGCTGGTTCTAGTCCCAGTTGCTCCTCTTCTGATCCATCTCTCTGCTATAGCCTGGGAAAGCAGTAGAAGATGACCCAAGTCCTTGGGCCCCTGCACCCGCGTGGGAGACCTGGAAGAAGCTCCTGGCTCCTGGCTTCGGATCGGCACAGCTCCGGCCATTGCGGCCATCTGGGGAGTGAACCAGTGGATGGAAGATCTCTCTATCTCTACCTCTCTCTGTAACTCTTTCTTACAAATAAATAAAATAAATCTTAAAAAAAAACAGAAATATCTGGAGCAGATTTCTGTTGATCTTTTTAAAAAATATAACATACTTAATATGACTGGTTTAATTCTGTAATTAATACACAGTTATTCTTAAGTGTTGAAATTTAACTGAAATGTGATCCCTGTTAAACATAAGAGTGGGGATAAGAGAGGGAAGAGATGTACAATTTGGGACATGCTCAAGCTGACTTGCCCCAAATGGTAGAGTTAGAAACATACCAGGGAGGCTGGCGCCGTGGCTCACTAGGCTAATCCTCCGCCTAGCGGCGCCGGCACACGGGGTTCTAGTCCCGGTCGGGGTGCCGGATTCTGTCCCGGTTCCCCCTCTTCCAGGCCAGCTCTCTGCTGTGGCCAGGGAGTGCAGTGGAGGATGGCCCAGGTGCTTGGGCCCTGCACCCCATGGGAGACCAGGAAAAGCACCTGGCTCCTGGCTCCTGCCATCGGATCAGCGCGGTGCGCCGGCCGCAGCGCGCCGGCCGCGGCGGCCATTGGAGGGTGAACCAACGGCAAAAGGAAGACCTTTCTCTCAGTCTCTCTCTCTCACTGTCCACTCTGCCTGTCAAAAAAAAAAAAAAAAGAAACATACCAGGGGACTCCAATTTAATCCCATCAAGGTGGCATGTACCAATGCCATCTAACTAGTCCAAGTGATCAATTTCAGTTCACAATTGATCATAATGAAAGGACTAAGAGTCAAAGGGAGCACATAAACAAGTCTAGTACCTGCTAATACTAACTGATAGAATAAATAAAGGGGAGAGTGATCCAACATGGGAAGCGAGATACTCAGCAGACTCATGGAATGGCGGATGTCCTAAACAGCACTCTGGCCTCAGAATCAGCCCTAAAGGCATTCGGATCTGGCTGAAAAGCCCATGAAAGTATTTCAGGCATGGAAAGCCAAGACACTCTGGCAAAAGATCTCTGCGAGTGAGATCCCAGTGGAAAGAACAGGTCTTCAAAGAAGGAGGTACCTTTCTCTGAAGGGAGGAGAGAAACTCCACTTTGACTACGACCTTGTCTAAACAAGATAAGAGTTGGAGAACTCAAGGGGCTTCCATAGCCTTGGAAACTCATGACTGGTGCATAGGGAGATTACTGATGCCATAAACAGGAGTGTCAATTTGTTAAGTCAACAACAGGAGTCACTGTGCACTTACTCCTCATGTAGGATCTCTGTCCTTAACGTGCTGTACACTGAGGCTTAATGCTATAACGAGTACTCAAACAGTATATTTCACTTTGTGTTTCTATGGGGGTGCAAACTGTTGAAATCTTTACTTAATGTATACTAAACTGATCTTCTGTTAAAAAAAAAAAGAAGAAATTATCAATTGCCAACTTGACTCTCACTGGGATTAAACATGACAATAGGTCTGATCTGATTTCATCATCATTTAAAAAATCATCTATTATTTTTCACTTTATGTTTCTGTGTGGGAGCAAACTGTTGAAATCTTTACTTAATGTATGCTAAACTGATCTTCTGTATATAAAGAGAATTGAAAATGAATCCTCATGTGAATGGAAGGGGAGAGGGAATGGGAAAGGGGAGGGTTGCGGGTGGGAGGGACGTTTTTTGGGGGGAAGCCATTGTAATCCATAAGCCGTACTTTGGAAATTTATATTCATTAAATAAAAGTTAAAAAAAAGAAAACAAACAAAAAAATGTATAACATACTACTCAGCCAGTAAATATGAACCAAATTTTCTGCTTGGGGGATGCAAAAGAAATATAAAGGCTGGTAAAAATCCCAAACTGTAGAGAATTTCCAAACCTGTTATCAAGATGAAATAGGCACATGAAAATATATTCTGATTCAAGCTACATTTTTATATATAAGAAGCCAGAGGAAAAAAGTCAATAAATGTGTACTACAGTAGTCAAGATGAAGTTCATAGGAGAGATCATACTTGAGTTGACTTTGGATAAAAGTTGACAAGGAAAAGACTGTCGGAAGGAAGAACCAGCCTGACATGATTCCATGAGTGATTCCCATGGAATGAATGAAAGGGTAGACTCATCCCTGAGAAAAGGCAGGAATCACAGACTTCCCGGCTAAGGTCAATGCCAGAATGCAGAAAACACAGCTTCACAGAGTATTGTTAAGTATCAGATGGCATATCTGAAACTTCTACATTCAGCAGGTTCTCAGTGAGCCCACACTCTCTCATAAATTCTTTATTTCCCACAGCAAGCACTGACCAGACTCAAAGGATCATTGCAAGAGAAGGCGACATGTACCAGCATGATTTGTTCATTCCCAGTGCCACCTGCAACCGTTCCCATCATAGCTGGCACCACCTCAACCGAGTCTCTGGTAGAAACAGTGCTACACCAGAGCCAACACCTCTTCCAACGGGATTGACACCTGCCCCTCCAACACACCCTCACCTTGCCACACAGGAGAGAGGAAGAATTCATTTAGTGGAGAGTACATAGAGATGGGCTATCACATCAAAACAACAAATCACAGAAGATGACAAGAGGAAGGATTTAGATTGGGATAAGAGGTTTGAGTTGAACAACAAACTGAAAAGGTATTCTAAGAGGCGCTCACAGATTAATTCTTAAAAGCACACAAAATGTCATTAATATTAACCATAAAGTACAGAGAATTATTACAAAAGTGCAAAGTAGTATTTGAATTAAGAGATACCACATTAAGAGACTGGAATATCACAGAAGAAAACGATTGCCCTCTAAGACTCCAAGAAAACAATACCTTTAATCATGTGATTTAATATCATAAATTCTTCTGTGGTCAGTAGGAGTGTGACCAGAGTTCTTTTCTGGGCCAGAGTGGGGAGCCTGTATGGCTTCTTCCTTTTGCAAAAAAGGACAGGATAGTGAAGGAAAGAACCTTTGTTTTCTCCCTAGGAAGCACTGAGAAGTTTATTTTAACACATAGAAACCCTGCCAGACAGCTAGTGTTTTCTTATAATTACAAATAAAGAGCCTACACTTAGTAACTTGCTGATAGCCACACAACTGGTACGTTAGTGGCAGAAAAAGTGCTTCAGTACTGGTTTTGAAAGGACCCAGTAACTGAA
The DNA here is from genome assembly GCF_964237555.1 of Oryctolagus cuniculus. Taxonomy (NCBI): domain Eukaryota; kingdom Metazoa; phylum Chordata; class Mammalia; order Lagomorpha; family Leporidae; genus Oryctolagus; species Oryctolagus cuniculus. The sequence continues at coordinate 181,089,595 of NC_091434.1, read as the reverse complement.
TCCAAGCTGGGTATATTTCCATTCTAAGCTGGATCCCAAGTCCAGTGAATAAAGAAAAGATGTAAATCACACGGCCGGAGAATCGGGCCTTCTACTATGTCACATCAGCACAACCACAGTGTCAAAGACATTTTTCAAGCCTTGGCATAAATTTGCACACTTCCATATTGAAGTCGAATGATGAAGGCTTGCTGGCAGAATGTAGGTCTTCCTAGTGATGGGGAAGTGGGTTTAGCCATGTTGGTTGTGGAGTTTTGCAACATTCTTTAGTTGCTGCTGCTAAACCAGCTATACAGTCACGGACTCACCATTGATCACTCCTGGCACCATCTTATCCATGTGGCTAATCCTGAGGAATGAAAATGTGTTGCTGAAATGAAATGAACCTATATTCCAGCATCCTCCTAATTGAGCTAGTTAATTTTTTATGGTTTGAAAAATTTTGAAATGTCTTCTTACTTAGGTCAGATATCATTCAATTAATTTTGACTCATTAAAACAGAAATAGCCACCAATGTGACACTGTGGGTTAAGCTGCTGTCTGCAGTGCCGGCATCCTATATGGGTGCTGGCTCGAGTCCCGGCTGCTACACTTCCAATACAGATTGCTGCTAATGCACCTGGAAGAGAAAAGAGGATGTCTAAAGTCCTTGGGCTCCTGCATTCACCTGGGAGACCAGAGAGAAGCTCCTGGCCCCTGCCTTTGGATAGGCCCATCTCCAGCCATTGTGGCCATCTGGAGAGTGAACCAACAGATGGAAGATCTCTCTCTCTCCTCTCCCTCTCCTCTCTCTCTCTCCTTCCCTCCCTCCATCCCTCCTCTTTCTCTTCCTCCTCCTCCTCTCTCTGTAACTCTGCATTTCAAATAAATAAAATAAAAAGATAAAATGTCCCCAATGTGTTGTACTATGTGAATTAACGGTATAACTAGCACTCAAACAGTACTTTATACTTTGTGTTTCTGTGTGGGTGCAAACTGTTGAAATCTTTACTTAGTATATACTAAATTGATCTTCTGTATATAAAGATAATCGTAAATGAATCTTGATGTGAATGGGATGGGAGAGGGTGTGGGAGAGGGGAGAGTTGCGGGTGGGAGGGAGGTTATGGGGGGGGGGAAGCCACTGTAATCCAAAAGCTGTACTTTGGAAATTTATATTTATTAAATAAAAGTTTAAAAAGAGAAACTGAAAAAATAAATAAATAAAATGGAAACCATGAGTCAGGTCCTGTGGTACAATAGGTCAAGCCACCACGTGAGATGCTTACATGAGGTGCTGGTTGAAGCCCTGGATAATCCACCTCTGATCCAGCTACTTGGAAATCATGGCCTAGGTGCTTGGGTCCATGGACCCATATGAGAGCCTGCTGGAGTTTCTGGCTCCTGGCTTTGGCTTGGCCCAACCCTGACTGTTGTGAGCCTTTGGAGATTGAATGAGCAGATAAAAAACTCTCTCTCTCTCTCTCTCTCTCTCTCTCTCTCTCTCTCTTTCTCTCTCTCTTTCTCTCTTTCCCTCCCTCCCTCCCTCCCTCCCTCCTTTCCTTCCTCCCTCCTTCCCTCCCTCTCTTTCAAATAAACAGTAAGTAACTATTTTGTAAAAAAAAAAAAAAAAAAGGAAAAACAGAAATAGCAGGAAGTCAGAAGTCACAGGGGCTTATTCATCCCATTATTCCCTACAAAACGCAGTGACACCCCCAACCCCAACTACAACATAGATCTGCTCTGTTGAGGCCTCAGTGGTGCCTCAGTTCAGTCAGGCTTAGTGAAGGATGGTAGAGGGGAGAGCTCCTCACTTACACACAAGCCTCTTATAGAGTACTCAAGTACCTGTCCTGTGCATCTGATTCAGTCTTATTTAATTTGTGTCATCCAAGGGGCATCATTCGTTAATGGAAACATTAAAAAGCAAACCACAAAAAGATCCAAAGGAAGCAAAATTATAGAAAAGGGAATACAGTTACTGTGTATTACTTTCTGAAGATGTGTATTCAACGCTCTTGGGTGGGATACACATCACCACGCAGTAACCGAAGAATGGAAGACAACGGTCAGTCCACTAATGGGAACAGTGGAAGGTCCCAAGCCCACGCAAGGTTGCTCATGTGCTTCTCATACAGTACCTTCTGGTCTAGGAAAACGAAGATAGAAGGTACTCAGAAAGTCTATCCCTCTTGAACTCATGCTTCCTCCTAACAATATTACCCTGCCTGTGAGCTCTCAAAATTCTACAGATCTAGCTCTCAGTTACAGATATGAGTTTCTGTGGTGGTAAGGTAATATGAGTGTATATTAAACTTACTAATTTGTAGTTCCTGCATCTAGAATTATTGCTTGTCCACCTCATAAAATTGAAATCATATGTATGTGCTCTTTGAATTCAGTTGTAGCCGGCACCGCGGCTCACTAGGCTAATCCTCCGCCTAGCGGCGCCGGCACCCCGGGTTCTAGTCCCGGTCAGGGCGCCGGATTCTGTCCCGGTTGCCCCTCTTCCAGGCCAGCCCTCTGCTGTGGCCAGGGAGTGCAGTGGAGGATGGCCCAAGTGCTTGGGCCCTGCACCCCATGGGAGACCAGGAAAAAGCACCTGGCTCCTGGCTCAGCGCGGTGCGCCGGCCGCAGCGCGCCGGCCGCGGCGGCCATTGGAGGGTGAACCAACGGCAAAGGAAGACCTTTCTCTCTGTCTCTCTCTCTCTCACTGTCCACTCTGCCTGTCAAAAAAAAAAAAAAGATTTCCTGAATTCAGTTGTATTCTTGCTTCTATTTATTTATTTAAAAAATACTATCAGAATGTGTGGAAAAGCTAGGTGAAACTAGGGTTATAGGAGAATAATTTATAAACTGGACAGAAATTTTTTACAGATCATCAAAACAACACAAAACCAAAAATGTATCCTAAGCAACTAAGTGAGAAGGTCTTGAGGCCTTGGAATTACAGGACACATTAAGAATGAGAATTAGACCTGGGCTGAAAGCAAAGAGAATAACTGACATCCATAGTCTGATAGAGGCAATTAACCAAATCCTCCTGTCAAGAACCATGAATATTATAAAACTTTACCATGCTCACTAAGAAGATAACCTACTGCCGTTCCACAGACAGGAGACACAGGGTCAGAGACAAGGTCCTCCCGTGCTCTCAACACAGTGGGCAACATGAGCGCCGTGTTTCTGTGGGCTCCCTCTGCCCCCCACCTCGCGTTCCCCAACATCGATACAGAGTAGCTCCTGGACGCTACATAAGCAGCAGGTGGAGTCCCAGCTGACACAGGAGCTGAGGGAATTCCAGTCTTCTAAAGGGGCTGCCCCCTAACCTGACTGACCTGCGTCCCAGAGCAGAGGTTTCCAGACTTGGGGCACAGGCAGCGCACTGACAGTACAGTCAAGGACCTTCCCCACCCCCGGCTGGTCCTGCTGTTATGCACATTAGCATCCCCAGCTCAGGAGCCTTCATTCCATCTCCATCTGGAGCCCTGGGCAGAAGTCTCCTCAGGTACCTCCTAGATATCTAGATAATCAAAAACAAAACAAATAAAAACAGGCCTCGGACCCCTTAGTCATCCACATACAAAATTTCATATGAGAAGGGTCAAAGACCTAAAGGTAAAACCTAAGCATATAAAAATTCCACATTATACGAAAGTCCCTCTACGCAGGACTCAGAAAATAATATTTATAAAAGAAAAATGATATAATAGGATTCATCAAAATCAGAGGATAAGAAAGTGAATAGGTAAGCCAGGAGAAAACACCATTATATTTCTGTAACTGTTGGAACTGTTGTCAAAGTCCAACAACCTATTAACTAGGTTCATTTAAAATAAAAACTTGACTTTTTTTTACAAAATGCATAACAGATTTATCCAGGTATCCAAAATAGATTTGAATAACCAGTAAGCCCATAAAAAAAATGTCAGTATCTTTGGACATCAGGAAAATACCCACTAAAACCACAATGAGATGCAACAAAGATGTATATGGCCACTCAAATGAAAATACCTTGGCATGAAGAAACATTGGCAAGGATTTAAAGTCACCAGAGCTTCCACATATTGCTGGTGAGAGTGGAAAATGGTACAACCAATTTGGGGAAAATCAACCAGTTTCTTATATAACGAAATAAACATCTGCCCCTGTGAGCCAGTGATTAGACTCCGAAGCACAAGTCTTCACTCAGGAGAGATGAAAGCTATATCTACAGAAAAATATGAATTGTAATATTTATAAGAAATGTATTTACAATCGTCAAACCCTGGAAACAAGTGTCCACCTACAGGAGAACGGCTAAACAAACTGAGGTGGAATCCTACGGTGATATATTCTACCACAATAACAAGGAATGAAGTATTCATATACACAAACTTGGATAAATCTCAGAAACCTACTTAGTGAAATAAGTCTTGCACAGAACAGTGTATCTTGTATTATTCTAATCATATGAAGTTCTGTAAAAAGAATGTCTAATTTACAATGAAAAATTCGAACATGGCCGCCTCTAAGAGGGTAGAGTGGGAGTTAACTAGATAAGGCCATGAAGAAATTTAGGGGGTAGTGATCATCATCTGTAGCTTGGTAGATTATATGGATGTATAATTCATCAAAACTCAATGATTTTCAAGATCTATAGTTCACTATATATAAATTTGACCTCCTTAATTATACATGTAAGAACCATAAATAAATCTTTAATTCCAATTAATGAATAGTTACTGAAGTGGTTAGGGTTGAAAAATGTCTTCAGCTCACTTTTAATTTTTTAATCAATAACATTAATCAATAACATTTCATGGATTGATGGGTGATTAGAAGAATGGGGAGATGGTTAGATGACAAAGCAGTAACAAACAGCTTTTTCTAGCTAGGTGGCAGATACATGCACATTCGCTATGTAATACTTTTGTTTGAAATGTTGGGGCCAGTGCTGTGGCATAGCAGGTAAGGCCTCTAAATATGGTACTGGCATTCCATATGAGCACCAGTTCGAGTCCTGGCTGCTCCACTTCTAATACAGCTCACTTCTCTGACCTAGGAAAGCAGTAGAAGATGGCCCAAGTGCTTGGGCCCCTGCACCCATGTGGGAAGACCCAGAAGAAGCTCCTGGTTCCAGACTTTGGATCGGCCCAGTTCCAGCTATTGTGGCCATCTGGGGAGTGAACCAGAAGATGGAAGACCCTTCTCTCTCTGCCTCTGCCGCTCTATAACCCTGCCTTTCAAATAAATAAATAAATCTTTAAAAAAGCATTTGAAATGTTTTATAGTAGCATGGGAAATAATGAGTCACTATGTACCCATATTAAATCAACTTTATGCTATATTGATAAAATACGTAAAAAGTAAGAAGCAAGGACGGAAGCTTTGGGCTTTTTTAATAGAGCCTGTGCAGTAGAAGGGGAGTTGGATGCAGATAAACTTGAACAAGCAAGGAACAGTTCTAGGGACGTGCACCAGAAGCTCCCAGACCAATGGCATCTGGAGAAGGTAACTTGCTTTATACTGCTATGTGCATGTACTAATTCAATAAATATATGCATTAAGATTATTATAGTTTACTGTACATGACACTCCCTGAAATCAAACTGTGGACAGATCACCACTGGTTGCAAAGCATGAAAGGGAAAAGGAACAGTTTTGCTGTTGCTTTAATGAGGGAGAAAGGAGTTAGAATTTGTGACGAGTAGGGGTCATCTAATAATTTTCATGAGAATTTAAGATTAATGAAATGAAAAAAATATTTGGGTTGTTTTAGCAATAACAATATTTTAATGAAGATATTCAAAAGTATCACTGCATGTCAAGAAAAAATCGAGTGTTCTATACCTTTTTGCAGCTGCACTACCACAGTAGTGTTGTGCCCAGGTCACATCTCATAGTTGGATCAGCGTCTCACACACACCTGCACACACACCTTATGAAAGCGTTACTAGAATACCTTCACCCCTAATCTACCATATTCCCTTTGTTCTAAGCCAAGCCTTTTTCACAAGTTTTTTAAATATGGGTGATTTCTATAATCAATGTTCACCTTTTCTGTGATAGTATTTATACTATTATACTGCGAATTAACTATTTTGCTTAATGGTGCATTTTGTAAAAAATAAGAGAAGGAATAGGAGAGGAAGGAGGAAGAAGGGTGGGAGTGGGGACAGGAGGTAGGGTTGGTGGGAAGTATCACTGTGTTCCTAAATCTGTATACATGAAATTGGTAGACCTAAAATAAAATTTAAAAAAGGAGACAAAAAACGTTAGATTAGTTTTACAAGGCTGACTGCTACTCTTTCTAGAAACTCCCAGCTTCCTCCAGGGTGGTTAGCCTACCATTCTCACCCATCCACCAGAGTGTACTATCCTAAGGCAATTGCAAAAGGGATGACAAGCCTAAATAATATTGATGCTGGCGTTTGGGATCACATAGGTATTAACTGAGTTCTAACTCTGGGCAGATATTTAAATCTCTGAGTCTTACCTGCAAATTTTCCTGTTGTTTTTCTTTTTCACATTTAGTGACAGTAGCAGTCTACATAGCCTAACCTACAGCAAACTGAAACAATGCATGAAAATGATGGGGTATGTGCTCAAAATATTTCTGCAGCTTTTATGCAAGTATACACTATTTCAGGTATTTGCAAGATGGAGAAATTCTTTGAATAATAGAGAAGGATCATAGCATTGTGATCAAATTCTGTTTATTGACCATACTGAGCTGAATTAGAACAGAAGAAATTGTATTACAAATACTGAGACAGTGAAGAGAAACAAAATAGTTGTTACTATGATGACCAAAATGAAGGAACAGATATGAGAGATAATACACACACCTAACCTAATGCAGTTCATAAACTGGCAAATAAGGTAGGGAAGGAAAAACATTAAATTCCTGAGCCTAAAGACAAAGAAGAGTAGGATAACTACAGAGCCTATTCATCTGGAAAAGAGAATTCATTCCTGAACTGGTGTGTGTGTGCATGTGTCTGTGCGTGTGTTTATGTGTATGTGTGTGTGCGTGTGTGTGTGCGTGTGCATGTGTGTGTGTGCGCGTGTCTGTGTTGGGGAAGAAATAATGAGTTCAGTTTGGAACAACCTTGATCAAGATCCAAGGGGCAGCTAAAACTCAGTTACAAAGATCCCTCCTACTCTGCAGTTGTTTCAAAATCAGCTCTTTGAAGTCAATAATGTGTCCCATCTGGCTTGTATACCGGAAGACTAGCACATGCCTCTGCCCGACAGAGGTGCATGGGAAGGAAGATGGTAGATAAATGGTGGGTGGGCGGTAGTGCATGCTGGGCTGCCTCGGAAATGACTCCAGGTGACGTTTCACTAGGGGGCAGACCGAAATGTTCCTCATTCTGCAGCTACACAGCTACACGGGCAGTCTCCCATAGCAGAGAAGACAGAGCAGGAACTACATTGAGGGGAGGAAAGATGAACTTGAGTTTCACTTCTTAGTGTCTTTACGCAGGGTGGAGGCCATCACCTGAGGATGCTGGCTTTCTTGCTGCTTCTCCAGGGAGGAGGTAAGAGTCTTGGTCCACGGGGAGGATGAGTTTCCATTAACGCAGACTAGAGAGGTGGAGAGTTTTTCTCCGGAGAGTCTGAATTCATCAAACAGAAGATGGTGGGGTGATGGCAGATGGCAGGATCCTGATAGAATATCAGCTGGAAAATCCAAAATATGGCAGTGCTACAAGGTCATCTGGGGTGACTCTGAGATCTCCCTGCCTGGGGACCTACTTGATCCCATGCTTGTCGGTCCTGATAGCTCTCTCTCTGTCTCTCTGTCTCTCTCTGCAACCAGGCTTTGTGTTTGGTGTTCTCGTCTCTCAAAAGCCAATCAGGGACATCTGTCAGCGTGGAAACTCCATCATGATCCAGTGTCAGGTCGATGTTCAAGCGTCCCTGATGTTCTGGTACCGTCAGCTCCCGGGACAGAGCTTGATACTGATCGCAACTGCAAATCAGGGTTCTGAGGCCACGTATGAGAGTGGATTCACCAAGGACAAGTTTCCCATCACTCGTCCTAACCTGACATTTTCAACCCTCACTGTGAGTGATGTGAGCCCTGAAGACAACGGCTTATACCTCTGCAGCTTTGGAGACACAGTGCTGGGCACAGATCGGAGATCTGAGCAAGAACCTCAGCTCCCTCCTACACAGTTCCCACCCAATGGGACCGAGGGCCCTGTCAGAGTGGGACAGAGGGAGGAAACCACAGCTCTTGGATAGAGACAGCTGCTGGGAGTTTGTGGGTGGGCACGAATGTGGTTAGCCTGCAGATGGGGAGAGAAGCTGTCCTACTCATCCATCTGTGGACAGGAAGAGTGGCTCCTGGGAAGCAGAGGGCAAACATTCTTCCACAAGAGTGCTCGGAAATCCTAAGTAATGATAATGAGAATTAAAAATATCCCTTTACGGTTTTGTTTTGAGGTTGTACTTAGTCTGTTTCCCTCCATTTTTTCTACACAACAACCCATTCTCTATCATAATATATTTTGGAGGAAACCATCATTTTGATATTGCACTGGTCTACTGCGTTAACATCACGCTGACTTAATAGGAATTACAAAGCTGCCTCAGTAGGACAGATGTATGTCAGACCAATGTAAAATCTGGAAAGAAGTCAGGGACTGCCCTGGGAGGGAGCCTTGGGTGGTCCAGAGGTCTGTGGCATGTTGGAATATCTCCTCTAACGTGAAAGCAAGCGACTGCACCTTCCTCCTTTTATCTCCGCCAGGGAGAAAGAGGTGCACTACCAGCAAGGGCCACTGCTTGGTTCTCTGGCATTCACCCTGGACTCTGGATCTACCACCTGTGATTGTCTGCTCTGGTCTATTTACTCGGTACTGCTAAGGCCAGTGCAGGAGGGTTCTGCAGCAGAGCAAGCCTGTTCCTGCGACTTGGGCCATGCAGCGAGCTGACCCAGGTGTTTCTGAAGATCTCGTGGCACATATGAACACTCTACGGGGCACTTCCCCATAAAAGAATCACAATGAGGTGTGAGACAAGTTCACTGTGTCCTACTGTCCTAGTTACACCAGCCCACTGCATCTTGAACTGCCCTTTTACTACTTCCCTTTGTCCTGTGAGAACATTCATACACACACACACACACACACACACACACACACACACGGTTTACTATTTATTAGGAAGAGGAGTCATTACTCTTATAGATAGAAAGGTAGATCAGAGGTAGATCTGGTAACTCAAGGCTCAGGGAAGATGCTCAGGGTAGATGGAATCTCATTTGTGTGCCCAGCATCTACACTGCAGTTGAGTGACCATGGAAAGCATGGTCAATGTTGGGTTTTATGTCTCAAGGACAACATGGCATGCTGGGCTAACGTATTGAAAAGCATCCTGTTTCCAGGGAAGACTGAAACACAGCCCTTATCTCCAGCTATTGCACTCTTAGCTCTTTCTACAGTTATCCTTGACAACTATTAGCTTGAAAGGGTGGAAAACGTTGTTAGTCCACAGCCCCCTGGAAACCCACCCTGCAGGGAAGTGCAGCGTGTAGATGTAAAACCATACCCTTCGTACCTGCCAACATCATCTCTCCTTTGAAAGCTGCTCCTTGCTCTTTACTGGAAGCCTCATTGTGACATTCAGAACCGAAAAACTGCGAAGATGGACATGCACAGACTGCGTCGTCATTAGCTGGAAAACGTCTAATCATGACCAGACTGCAGCATCCTGGAAGAAGGCACAAATCAATCTCACAGCACATCGCAGAGTCCTGTGGTATCTACTTGTACTTCTCCTGGTTTTCCCCCAGTTCACACCCACGGGGCTTGGCTATTTCCAATGACAAAGCATAGGCCCACCTGCTGGATGAGTCTGCACACTATTCTGAAGCAGTCATTGCAACCTACCCACGCGTGGTACTGAGAGGGAAGCTTTCTCTGGGCCCCATCTTTGGTCCACAAATCCAGTTCTTCACATTTTGTAGCAGGAGAGCTGGCCTAGAGGAAAGGGACTGACGCATTGGCTGCCTTCCAAACGGATGGCACAGCCGAGACATTTCATAAATCAAATGCGTGTAGAGAGCCCAATTGACTGATTAGACTTATCTCTGAACTTGATTTGTGGGGCTCAGTCTGGATCGAATATGGCTTAGAAAAATAAATAGACACACCATTTATTACAGTCTATATATTATGGACAGGTGTTTCATTAATAGCAGCCTACAGGAATTCTTCCTTCTGGGCCCAGCACTGGCTTTCTTCTGCTTACTCTCTTGCTGACTTGAGTTGTTTAAGCAACTCTAACAGGTCCAGCAGTGGACTGGATGAGGAGTGGCTGGTATGTGAACAGAAAGACTCTCCAGCACATTACAAGAATGCATCTATCTTTAAATAACCTTAGAGGGGCCAGGACTGGGGTGAAATGGATTAACACCCAGACCTGAAGCGCCGGCATTCCATATGAGCGCTGGTTCGAGACCCGGCCGCTCTATTTCCAATCCAGCTCTCTGCTGTGGCCTGGGAAAGCAGTAGAAGATGGCCCAAGTCCTTGGGCCCCTGCTCCCATGTGGGAGACCCAGAAGAAGCTCCTGGCTCCTGGCTTCAGATAGGCGCAGCTGGGGAGTGAACCATCAGATGGAAGACCTCTCTCTCCCTCTCTCTCTCTCTCTCTCTCTGCCTCTCCTCTCTCTGTGTAACTCTGACTTTCAAATAAATAACTACATCTTCTAAAAAATAAATAACCTCAATCATTAGAGACTTCCCCATTCACCCTCTCTAGAAGCCTGTAAAATAAATACAATATGTGAATGACACTTCACTCTGGGCATAAAATATGCACATCTTCTGTGGATTCAGGTAGGGGGCAGGAGTGACCTGCCACAACCAAGTGATGCCTTCAGCCTCCGCCCCACACTTCAATTGCTCTAGATCGTGCAGAACATCCCTTCAGTGCACAGATGGAAAAATGTTCAAGCTGAGATATTCAAGGAAACAACTGCTTATTGGATAAAGAGAAATTGTGATATATGGATTAGAAAACAAAGGGTGGAGTGAGTGTATTTGCCTAGAGGTTTAGAATTCTGCTTCCCATATCAGAGTTCCTGGGTTCAGTTTCCAGTTCCACCCCAGATCCAGCTTCTTGCCATTGTGCACCTCTGGGAGGCAGTGGTGATGGCTCAAGTAACGGATTGAGTTTCCAACTCCCTGCTCAGTCTCAGGCCCAGCCCCAGCCCCAGCTGTTGTGGGCACTTGGGGAGTGAACAGTGAATGGAGGCACTGTCCCCACCTCCTCATGTATGGGTTTATTTAAGAGGAAGAAGACATAAAATGGAAGGAAAGAACTGGGAATGGGGAAATGACAATCCAGGATCTGACAATCCAGGGGATGGATGACAAAAGTACTGGGGCCAAAGAGGAATTGACATGGAGCCGAGAGGCAACATGTCAGATGGGGGGTGGGGTGAGGGGTGAGAAGTATGAAAAAAACAGAGTAGCGATCTGGGGTATGTCATAAATCTGCTTTTCCAAGTACTGAGAGCTGTGAAACACTGCCGTGCAGCAACACGAGGGAAATGAGCTTAGCTGAACAGGGAAAGGTTCCGTCACCATCTCTGCATTCCATGGCCCAGAGTCCTTGCAGAAGTAAGTTACTCTCTGAGCTGGAGACGATGAAGGAACACTGGCATCCTCTGCCTACCACCTTGATGAAGCAACACTGAGAATCAAATAAGTCAAGGAGAGCAGAATGCTCTGGTAGGAGAACACGCAAGCTCTGGAGGCAGACCCCACGCTTCAATCCCACCCTTACAGCTTACCGGCCGGATGACTAGCAGTGAGCTGCTCTGCCTCCATAGTATTCATCTGATCATCTGCAAAATGGGCCACCCGACAAGAGGTGGTGACGGTAGAATGAAAAGAGGGGCGTGAAAGACTTACTCAATGCTTGGTGCCTGGTACACACAGGGAAATGAATCCATGCTATCCTGCTTAAAAGACGGTCATTTGATATGCTAAGCAGTGAAGACAAGCCTGGAGAATTCCTTAGAAGCGCAGACAGAGGTATCCATAGTTCGGAGTAAACAGTACCAAGAACAGAACGCGCATGCAGATGGCATGTGGGCAGCTGGGTCTGAAGCCAACCTGTACGTCTGAGTCTGGAGAAGGAAGTGCTGGTTTCTACCCATGGCTACCCTCCCAGCCTGTGCTGACCTCGTGCCATACTGTGGGCACGATCACTATTTTAAGGATGAAGACAGGATATCAGAAGGCTAATCTTACAAGCTTAAATTGCAGGAAATCCTCATGCTTTCAGATCTTCTCTTTTTGGACAGAGAGGCAGAGCCACAAGCACCAATCCAAAGATCCCTTTTCCTGTCTTCTATCAAGAATCACCTCCCCGTGGGACTCACTGGTACACGCAGATGCCTGGACCCGAGTCTCTCCTGATTCCCTAAAGAGGGGTCCACGCACACCCCACAGCAAGGGGACACAGCGAATCAGCATATTAAATGACATCACAGGGAAGGCCCCTATTTATCAAGGCTCCACAACCTGGCTGCCTCCGACCCTTGTCAGCTATCTCTGTCATCTGTGTGCTCGACATCGTCTAGACAGACCCAAGGGCATGGCAAGGTAAGCCTCTGGGACAAGGTGCCAGGTGAAAGATTAATTCAGTGTGGAATTCCTGCCAGGGAGATAAGTTACAGGAAGGAACAGGATGTAAGATTTGCCCTCCAGAGACTTCTGGCTTGGTCCTCAATAAACCTGTTGGAACCACCTGCAGCAAATCCCACACTCCCCAATCCTTTCTACATATTCCTGCCACTGGGGCCAGCCCTGACATCTGTAGATCTGTGTTCACGGACGAGATCTAATCCTTCTGAGCCTCACGTCTGCCCTCCACACATGGAGACAATTTCATTCTGCACACCTCACAAGCAAAACACTCTTTGAAAAATTAGACTGTGGAACTCAACACAAAGGAAAAGCAGGTAGCCCTGCAGTCTGTCTGAGAGCTCTTGAAAACCCATCAAGAACCAACCAGAGCAATGTCTCCACTTCGGGATGAGCCCTCGGAATGGGAGGAGTGCCATGTGGGAAGCGGGGCTCTGAGCAGTGGGTCGCCTGGCGTGGAGGAACGGGTCTGCCGTCCGTGCCAGGAACGGTGCCAGGAGGTGCTCTGTGTTCCCTCGCAACCCCAGGAGCCCCACCTGGCCTTTTCTCCAGCTCATTCTTGGGTCCACTTGCTCATTCCTCAGCCCACTTGCCATCTCAGATCCCTCCTCCAGATCTTGAGCTGACCATTTCTCACTCTGTACAGTATTTCCAGAAGGCTCCCTCCTTTTCAACCTTCTAGCGAACTCAAACTTGGACTCTGCCCTCCTCACCAGCCCTGAGCTTAGAGGCTCTCAGAAGGAGAAGCATGCCCGAGGGAAGGCTCCTCTGGTGGGCTTGGACGATTAGACTCTGGCACACACACGTTCCATCTGCATCTCACACCCCTCGGGCCGGGCTGTGCCTCAGCGGATTACAGAGCTGTGTCCTGCTGGATGTGGAGAGTCCCTGAGGTGATCCTCTCCGGGAGGCTTCACTCTGTGTGCACTGCTCCTCAGTTGGAAAACTCCAGAACCCCTCCACCCCACTGCATGTCTTGGTTATGGAACCCAACGCTTGACCCATTTGCCATGTGTAATCTCTCTACCTCCTGCAGACTCCGATCAGAACACAGATTACCACTGTCCAGACCCTGCTAACATCTGACCTGAGCCGGGTGGTGTAATTCTGGCTCCAGCTGTTGGCTCCTGGCAGGTAGAGCTTGTTTCCGTCACCTTTAGTGCAGATTGCCAGGGAAGCACAGAGCACTGAGCAAGACCAATGTCCTGCCACGGAGAAGGAGTGTGGTACTGTCCTAAATGTATGGGGTGAGCTCCTACTTCCATGTTGCCACACCTCCTTTAATACTCCCCATCTGTGGTCTTGGCAGAAAGGAGAGCCAAGCAGAAAGTCCATACTCTGAAAAATCCTGCATCTCTCATGTCGTCTCAATGTTGGGACTCTGGTTCATCAAAGCCTTCCTTCTGATCTTCCTACCCAGGGCTGTAGACAGGAGAGAAAATGTCTTCATGGCAAAGGCGTGAGCCTTGGACAACACTTCTTTCCTCATGGGCCTCTGGGACCTCAAATAGCCAAGCTCACTACAATGCCAGCTCTGCCCTAAGGAGGTTATATCTCCATGCGGACAGAGGAGTGCAAGGACTTAGGCCTTTGTCCCTCGTCCTAACCCTCTTTCCTTCACCTATGACAGCCCAGCTGTGGAGCTGTGGAGGTCGGGGCTTGGCTTCCCTTCTTTCCCCCATCCCAGCATCCTTCCAGGAACCACCTGTGCTCCCTCTCCAGCCTCAGAAATGCAGTTTCCTTATCACCAGCAAGTCACCCATCCCCAGCATGGCCAAACATAGCCAATCTAACGCCAACCTTGAGATGGGAAAAACTGCAGATGTGTTTGTGCAGGGAGGAGTGGTCTTCCACTGCACGCACCCCTCTCCCCGACCCGGGCAGGTATAAGACCAGCTCACCAGCACCTGCTCAGTTGTACTTCTGTCACCATGCACCCACTCCTGATCCTCGCCTTTGTGGGAGCGGCTGGTGAGTCCCAGGCCTTGCTGCACACCCTGCCTGAACCCTTGTCCAGGATACATGCTCTGCCACTGTCACTGCCTCTTCTGTGTTACCTGCACTCTGATATTCCATTTCTCCTGCTAGTACCTCTCTCTCCCACCTTCTGGGGCTCCCTTTAAGCCTCACCTTCCTCCTGAGTCCCCCCCCACACACACACACTGCCACTCCTCCCAACCAGGGCAGTGGTGGGAAGTCAGGTGGAGGTGGGCCTAGGGCTCGGCTCTGAGAGCTCTGGGATGGCACCACTGTAGCTCTTCTCTAACTTGAACGCTCCTAGGCTGGGGAAGGAAGCGGTGTTGAAAAAATACTCATCCCAGAGACTTAGCCCTCAAAGCCGCATTTCATTGGTCTGGGGAGCAGCATGTGAATCAGGTTTCTAAGCTGATTGCAGATTCCGCAGTATGCAGCCGAGGTTAAGAGTCACTGCTCCAGCGGCTGATAGCAGTGTCTCCCTTTGTCCCAAGTGCACTGGGGGCTGCTCTCCAGTCTGGCCTCCCTGAGCAGAGTTGAATTATTGGAGAAGGTGGCTACAGCTAGATTTCCCTAGCCAGGTCAAACTACCCTGACAACTGGGACTCAGAGAGCCATGGGGAACAGACCACTGATAAAAGACAGAAAAGCACTCTGGGCTGAGATGACCGAGTTCTAACCCATTTACCAGTAGGGGGTGCTGTGAGGGCATTTCTGGTGTCCTCGCCCAGAGCCCCTGTGTGCTGTCTCAGCGTGTGCTCTGCAGACACAGGGAGGTCAGGACAGCTGAGTCTTGGGGTTCCTCCTGGGGACGGCGGTGTTCCCCACTTGCCTGTCATCTCTGTGGTCAGCAAGGAACGCTGGTTAGCACGCGGCAGCCACAGGGCTGAGGCTCCATCTGCCAGCAACGGAACTAGCTTCTCCCTTCTTCTCCTCTCCAGTCGCTTTCCCCGTTGACGACGATGACAAGATCGTCGGGGGCTTCACCTGTGCGGAGAATTCCGTCCCCTACCAGGTGTCCCTGAACTCCGGCTACCACTTCTGCGGGGGCTCCCTCATCAATGACCAGTGGGTGGTGTCAGCGGCTCACTGCTACAAGTAGTAAGTGCTGGGTCCTCAACTGCCCACTCAGGGAGCCTGAAGTCCATCCAGGGGAGTGCTCAGGCTGGGGAATGTAGATGGAGGCCATGCTGGACAAGAAAAGTTGCTGGCAGCAGCTTCTCATCCCCAAAACAAATTCACAAAACACAGAGGCCACAGGTGAGAAAGGGGTGGGGGGGGGCCTTTGGGGGCATAACCAGGCAAGGATACTATCGCTCAATACCCTTTGCCAGTTGACAACCAGGAAAACCACCTCAAAAACAAACAACAAAAAACCTGCTGCCTACGTCCTATACCAAGGCAATTAACTCAGACTTTTCAGAAAGAGGGGTTGAATCTTGGCGTGTTCGTAAAGCTCTCTACTCTAGAGAGTCTCTTGTGTAGACAGCGAAGAGCTGAACACCATCCAGTATTCTCTCTGGGTGTGTGTCAGGTCCACCCGGAAGTCTTAGTCAGAGACTGCATGGTCCCACCCCCAGAGTTCTGCTCCAGCAGGTCTGGGGTGGGGGCCAGGAGTTGGGAAAATCCCCAAGGGAAGCAGGAGCTGCAGTTCCTGAAGCAACACTTGTAGATCCACTGGCCTGGGTCGCACAGGATGAAGGTGCTTTCAGACCAGAGAGAGGAGAGTAGCGGTCACTGCAGGCCCTGCAAAGACAGGGGTGACGGGCACTTGGGGGCTCGGGACGCTGCATGCAGAGGGGCTGGTAGACAAAAGACTGACGAATCACCCCCAGCTGCAGCCCCTCTCCTCATGCCCCCTCTACCACCACCTACCTCTGCAGCTAACAGGGCCTGGTCCCCCACCTGCCTCACCTCCCACTCACGCACCTCCCTGGGCCACTGCTTCCAGGGCAACCCATGATCAGGGAGTCTAAGAACCCTGAGGTGCTCTGGCCTAGAAAACCCCCCATCAGGCCTCTCCTTTCTCACAGCCGCATCCAGGTAAGACTGGGAGAGCACAACATTGAAGTCGAGGAGGGGGGCGAGCAGTTCATCAACTCGGCCAAGGTCATCCGCCACCCCAAGTACAACAGCTGGACCCTGGACAATGACATCTTGCTGATCAAGCTCTCCTCGCCTGCCACCATCAGTAGCCGGGTGGCCACCATCTCTCTGCCCAGCTCCTGTGCACCTGCTGGCACCCAATGCCTCATCACTGGCTGGGGCAACACCCTGAGCTCTGGTGGTGAGTGCGACTCTTCACCCTGCTACTTCCCTCTGTCCCCACATTTTCCAGAGCCAAGAATGCCCTGGAACTTGAACACTTTGCTTCCATCCCACAAACACTTGGCAAATGCCCATGGGATGCAAGGTTCTGTAGTGAGTACCAGAAATGCAAAGTCCCAAAAAATTGACTCCGAGAATTAAAAGAGAACAGAAGCAGGTCTTGCTTTTGTTACACAGAGGGAAGGGGTTAACAGTGATCCTTCTGGGAACCAAGAGCCATTATTGCTTTCTGGGGCTTCCATTCTTGGAATCCTGTGCCGTCACTGCCATCAGTGTTTAGCATTGGATTCTTGTTCTGCAGCCTGGCCAGCCCGACTCACTTTTCTTCTTTCCTCCGTCTCTCCCTGCACCTCAAAGTCAACTACCCAGACCTGCTGCAGTGCCTGTACGCCCCGCTGCTGAGTCAGGCCGACTGTGAAGCCTCCTACCCTGGCGAGATCACCAGCAACATGATCTGTGCCGGCTTCCTTGAGGGAGGCAAGGATTCCTGCCAGGTGACCTAGCCCCTTGGCGTGCTCAGATGGGCGCCCACCCCGGGCCCCACCCAGATGCGGGATTTGAATGCCCAAGGTTGTGAGGCATGGGGAGGAGGGTCGGGTGCAGGGCCCCAGGGAGAAGTGAGGAAGACTCCCCTGAGCCACCTGTCATCTTAGTAAGAACAGAGAGGAGGCCACGAGATGCATTCGGAGCCACACAGCTGAGTAGAACAGCCTCCCTTAGGGTTCACAGTGAGTGTAGCTACATTCCTCATGTCTCTGTCTCTCCTTCTTAAAATGATTTATTTATTTATTTATTTGAAAATCAGAGTTACAGAGAGATGGGAATACATAGGAGAAAGAGAGATCCTCCACCCCCTGGTTCACACCCCAGGTGGCCACAACAGCCAAGGCTGGGCCAGGCAGAAGCCAGAAGCTAGGAGTTTCTTCCAGGTCTCTCATGTGGGTACAGGGGCCCAAGCACTTGGGCCGCCTTCCACTGCCTTTCCCAGGACATTAGCAGGAAGCTAGATTGGAAGTGGAGCAGCTGGGACAAGAACTAGTGCCCATATGGAAGCTGGCATCACAGGTGGTAACTTTACCTGCCTCCATGTCTCCCTCTTTACACAATTTGTCCCCTGTTCCCAGGGTGACTCCGGTGGCCCCGTGGTCTGCAATGGAGAGCTCCAAGGCATTGTGTCCTGGGGCTATGGCTGTGCCCAGAAGAACAAGCCTGGAGTCTACACCAAGGTCTGCAACTACGTGGACTGGATTCAGCAGACCATCGCTGCCAACTAAGGGCCCCAGTCCTCCACGCTCATTGTGCCAGTAAAACGACTCTGCTTGTGCTGCCTGTGTCTGAGTCTGCTCCTGCGTCTCATTGTGCCAATAAAGAGACTCTGCTTGCTGCCTGTGTCTGAGCGTGCGTCTCCCTTCACTCTGGGCAGCATCCTCCAATACGGGGTCGGCCATGGGCACTTTCCCTGAGGGACGAGCAGAGCCCTGCCCCCTTCCCAAACTATTTTGTGCAATATCAGATTAGCAGGATGTGAAGACACAGAAGCCAAAACATACTAAGCAGAGAGGCAAGAGGCACTGTTTTCCAGAGAAAAACATTTCAGGAAAGTTATGCTTACATGGTTTCTTTTTTCTTTTTTTCCCCTTTTCTTTCTTTCTTTCTTTCTTTCTTTCTTTCTTTCTTTCTTTCTTTCTTTCTTTCGTTGTTGTTCTGGAAGAATATACTGGAAAAAAATTTTAATTAATGTTGGGGATGATTTTCCTATGATACCAAACTCAGAATTTATAAAAGAAAATATTGATAAGTTATTCAGCCATATAAAATAAAATAACAACAAACATTTTGCATGGCAAACACAACCTACGCAAAGTTTAAAAAAAAGCAATAAACTGGTAAAATTACTGGCACTTTGCATCACAAAATGGTTATTATCTATAACATAAAGAGCTGCTAAAAACTGGGAGAGAAGTAGAAATTCAATAGAAAAGTGGAAGCCGTGTGGGCAGTTCATAGAGGAGATTCCAGGGAACCAGCTAATTATGTGTGATCCGGGGACAGGACTGTACTTTTCTGCGAAGAGGCTCCTGGACCCTGGCACGTGTGTGCACATGTTGGCACGGTGGGCAAGACCTCACGGCCTCCTCTCAGTCCATTCCTGCCCGGGGCACACACATCTGCGAAGCCCCAGCACTGACCACCCTGGCTCCTCCTGAGCCCCGTTCTTCACACTCCCTTGGTCGCCTGCGTGGACACCCTCCCAGCAGCAGGTGCCCTCCTCGAGAAGGCCCTGCCGGCCTTGCTTTCCCATCATCCCGCTGGCGGGTCTGCAGGAGCAACAAGGGACCCGGGGTCTCTTCCCCCAGGCCTTGAGAACTCTCGCTTGGTGCAGCCCACATAATAAAACACCAGTGCGCACCCAGCCTTACAGGAGTCTAGAGTGGCCATGACCCCCATGGTGGAGATGGAGAACAGAGCTCAGAGGCGACTGCTATTCGCGCACCCGGCAGGCGACAGACGTGGATGTGAACTTAGGCGAGGATCTGCATCTGTCACCCTAGAACTCTTGGCAGTCTCTTCACTTGTCGGTTCCCCAATGGAGCAAACCGCGAGGGGGGACAAATACTATGTGCGTTGATGTGAGTCTACTACCATGCGGATAAGGCTCCGAGAACCACACAACACAGCACGTTATTTGAGCATGCCTGCGTCTCCCACTGCTCCCCGCCCCCAACCCAGGCCCTGGGACAGGCTGGGCGGTAACCCTGATTCTGCCCCGGGCCCCAAGCCGCGACCTGCACATTCTTCTCGCCCCCTCAAGCGGCCAAGCGCAGATTGCAACTACGCAGTCCTGGAAACATGAGGAACGGCTGCCCCCTGCTGCCCAAGCGGGTGAACGACCCCCAACCCGACCCCAGCCCAAGCGGTCTGTGCTCCTACAGGGCCCCCAGCCAACCTGGGACTAGCTCCAAGGAGATTCTCACAAAGAAAAGCCGGGTCCAAGACAGAGTGATGTCGTCATTCGTGAAGCCAGCTCGGGTGAGGGTGCCCCGCTAGAGGAGTAAAAGGAAATTTTTACTTGGCGGGTAAATGATTGATAGACAAAGGGAACGAGTCAGACGGGAAAAGGAGCAGAAACAGATCGGAAGCAGCCGCGTGCCTGGGTGAGGAGAGGTAATGAAAGGTTCGCCATGCTCCAGTTGCTGAAAGCAATGGCCTGTTGTTGAGGCCGGGGGCACCGCGGTGTGAGATGCGCGCTGCTGAGGGGCTGTGTCCCTGTGTCGCCTCCCTGGAGTCTAAGAGCCTTGTCCTGGCAGCAGCCTGCCGCCCGCCAGACAGCGCCCCCATATCCTCCGTGACTTGCACCTGTCCGGCTCCTGAGGCCCAGGTCCCCTGCCATGAGCTATGGCGGAGACACCCAGGTAATTCTCCCTGTGCTCAATAAATGAGGAAGCCAGCCCTAGAGATTGTCGCGCAGAGGCTCCTGGGAGCAGCTCTGAAATCAAGCTCCCTAAGTTATCCCGACGCACTGAGCTAATTTGGGACCAGAAAACAGCTTCTTAGATAAGTTGATCTTCTTTTCTTTTTAGTTTATTTATAACCATTTTGTCTGAAAGGCAGAAACACACACAGAGAGAGACATGCACACATGCACACAGAGAAAGATGGACAGACAGCTCTCCCATCTGCCGGTTCACTCCCCAAATTCTTGCAACAGCCAGGTCTGGGCCAGGACAAAGCCAGGAGCTGGGAACTCCATCCTGGTCTCCCATGTGAGTGACAGGGACCCAGCTACTAGAGGCATCACCGGCTTCCTCCCGGGCTGCTCATCAGCAGGAAGCTCAAATCAGAAGCAGAGTCAGGAACCAGACCCAGGCCCCCCAGTGAGGGTCTCAGGGACCCTAACTCATGGGTCGAGTGCTACATCAAATGCCCACTCCAGCAAATGCAAACTGAGAAGAAAAGAAGACAGCGTTGGGAACAGCACGATGGAGTGGAGTGAGACCGCTGGAGATGTGGCCGTGCCACAAGGATGGATGAAACTTGCCGAGTTTCAGGAGGACCATCCTGAAATCCCCATGTCTGAAACGGTGCCGTCCTAAAAGCCTGGGATTTTTTTTTTTGTCTGAAAATCAACTGCAGATGTTAAGCTTCCGGCAGAGAAAGGAACCTGTTGTTCCAAGCATGGCTCTGCTGTGAGAAGTGTGCCAGTCTCAGCGAAGCAGCCCTTTTAGACCTTGTTGGTACTCAAGTTCACGGGCGGGATGTGCGTCAGATGCGTAGAGGACCAGGGGAAGACCTTGAGCTCCTTCATATAGAACAGTTTGAAAGTTCTCTTAAGAAAATCCTTCACGGCCGGCGCCGCGGCTCACTAGGCTAATCCTCCGCCTAGCGGCGCCGGCACACCGGGTTCTAGTCCCGGTCGGGGCGCCGGATTCTGTCCCGGTTGCCCCTCTTCCAGGCCAGCCCTCTGCTGTGGCCAGGGGGTGCAGTGGAGGATGGCCCAGGTGCTTGGGCCCTGCACCCCATGGGAGACCAGGAAAAGCACCTGGCTCCTGGCTCCTGCCATCGGATCAGCGCGGTGCGCCGGCCGCAGCGCGCCGGCCGCGGCGGCCATTGGAGGGTGAACCAACGGCAAAGGAAGACCTTTCTCTCTGTCTCTCTCTCTCTCACTGTCCACTCTGCCTGTCAAAAAAAAAAAAAAAAAATCCTTCAGAGAGCATTAAAAAACGTGACTCAGAGAGCCGAGGCGAATGCAGCCTGGGGAACGCTGTACACTGAGCCAAACCAGTACAAACCTACGTACGTGGTGTGCTGCTCCCACACTCCCTATGCATTCACGTCTCCCTCCAGGCTCAAGAGCAAGGTCCCGCTTTGGATCAGGCACTGACAGTCGCTAGCCAACACCATCAGCTTCTGAAAATGCACCTGAGAAGCAGCTACCTGGACTCTCCTAAGGCCATGGCTTTCAAGGAGTATCATCAGGACTTCGAAATCCACAACCCTACAACACCTCTACAGGAGAGGCGCCTTGGGCGGGTCATAAACACAGATTCATGGATCATTCATGCAAATGCAGTAGAGAAAGACAAAGTCCAGAGAATAACCCAAGAAACCTTTGGAGACTATCCTCAACCACAACTAGAATTTGCACAATATAAGCTCGAAAGGAAGTTCAAAAGTGCATTGGATGGGGGCATCCTGGCCGTCAGGGCAGAGCCACTGGGGTGCCAAATAAAGTTCTCCAGCCCACATCCTTTGGAAGCACTGAAATCCCTAGTACCAACCAGAACTGCAGATCCATTGCTCGCTTGCATACCCAGCGGGGAATGAATTATTTTAAACTCAGAGATAAATAAGAGCCATGTGGTTTTGTAGGCACAGCAGTTCTCTGACTACACATATTGCCAACGTATGTGTTAATGGCTAGTTGGAGAGCTTCTTTCCATGAATTTGTACAGCATCTTTCTATGAACTTGTGTTTTATAAATTAATTATTGGTATTGAAAGTTTAGAAACCTTATATAATCGTTGGGACTGCTTCCTTACCACCTTGTTCTGCTAGGAATAGCAGTTGTGGGCATTTGAGATTCCACAGGATATCGATGGCTACAGACCTGACCCCGAGTACCAGCGTGCTCTGAGGCAGGCAGGAGGCACAGTGGTGGAGTCTGCTGGGCATTGTGTCCAGTGTCCTTTCTCCCACTCCTGCCTCTTCTCTATCCTGGGCACGTCTGGTTTCAATTGCCGGTGTCAAGGGATTTTCTTGTAAGCCTTGGATAACATAAATAAACACCAAGAAACTACACCTGACTCAATGCTTCTGGGAGAATCATAAAGTTAGTCTGTTCAGAGGAAGAGTTGGGCCTAAGAAGTTGTTATTGCAAGAGGCTGTTTATCTGATAGAATTATATAAAATCATTGTTTCATTGTAAATATACTTTTCATAATCTTTTATCATGTGTAATGTTCAAACTGACCATTATTATGCTCATTTGTGAATAAAAATGTTGAAAAATTAAAAAAAGATAGTGTACAACTATGCTAATCTGAAGCTTGCTTTTTTCCAGTTAATAACATATCTTAGAGAGCTTTCCATAGCATTATAAAATATTTCCATTCTTTTTTAGTGTTGAGTAATCTTCACGCTTTATTTGCCCAGTTCCTGACAGATAGGCACTTGGGGATTTTCCTCCTATGTCACTACAGTTCTAAGTGATGTAAATCTTTTACAAATAGTTCATTTGTATTGCAGAGTATTTATAGGATATGTTCCCATGGGTGGGATTTCTGGGGGAAGAATACACTTAACAGTCTTTGGAGATACCTAAGTTGCCTCCCATAAAGCTTATATCAGTTTTCATTCATGCCATCAATTGGTGTGTAAAACTGCTTATTTCACCACAAGCCAGCCAGTACAAGGATCTTCCATATTCCAGTTTTGTCGCTTAAACTGGTAAAAAGTCATGTTTCAATGTCACTTTGCTTTGCATTTTGTGGGACTGTTTCCTGCAGTTAAGCATATTTTGAATTTATTTTTATCTGAGCCACACACTTTGGGCCCATCTTTATTGGTCTACTGGATGATTTTCTAATGGGTTTGGAGGAGTGCCTCACATCTTGGGGAGGTTAGCCCTAACAGAGAGAATCGCAAATATTTTCCCAGATTGTCATTTATCTTCGGATCTGTTTATATTCTCCCCTGCAAGTGTGCCATCCTTATGTAGTCGAGCTTGTCTTTTTCTTCGTCTGGATTGTAGGTCATAGCTTAAAAGGCAATGAAAGGAAGCCCATCTGGTGAGTTGACTTTGCAGCCGCTCCTATGCAGGTTGGACTTTAGGGTCATCTAGTGCAGGGGAAGAAATATCTGCCAACAACTCAAAGCGTTTCTGTCCTTCGGGGGAGAGAGAAGACTGGCCAAGTCTGCACGGCCCTAGGAGGGCATCTGAGGGCTTTCTAGACTGACACTCTTCATCCAACCTTCCATAACTCCGCCCATCCAGCTGAGTCCAGAAGGCTGACAGCATACATGGTCCCTCCTCTCCCACGCCCACTCCTGCAAGCCCTCAGCGGTCATTTTATCTGCTTAAGACTCAATCTCTAAAGACCTCAGACCCCAGCTGACCACTCTGCAGCTTCAGAATTTGCCCAAGGGAGAGAGGCTGGGTGCTGAGGGGTCCTGTTTTCAGACGCAAGGTGTGGCCCTTCACTGACGCACAGCATGGGGGCAGGGCCAGGGGGACAGGAGGCAGCAGCTTCACAGGGCGGTTCCCCAGTGTGATGACAGCTGGCAGAGGGCAGGTACAGAGGGGAAAAGGAGCCCGTTTAGCAGTCTTGCAAAGACACACAGCTCTGAAGAGCTCAGACATCCTGATGAAAGGACGTGGTGGTGAGGAGGGAGCCCCGGGTCTGGGTCGCACGCCACCTGCATGCACAATGGAGTCACTTCACCTGCCCTGTCCTCCACTCCCCTCAGCCGAGCGGCTGCTCTGGCAGTTTCTTGCAGCCTCCGAGGGGCGGGCCCGTGGGAGGGGCCGTTTTTGTACAAAGCTGTAGCATTGTGGGGACAGGGGGCCACGGTGATGCAAGTCAACAGGCCGCCTTTACAAAAACCCTTCTGCCTGTCCAAGGTCCTCAGGCTCTCCAGTGTTCTCCCAGGTTCTGGGCTCCAGTGTGGTTGGGCCCAGAATGCCTCCACCTCACCCCATGACCACAGATCGGGTCACGGCCCCCGACGAGGACACGCTCAGATTGGAACTGGGACTTCCCAGGTAGAGAAACCCCAAAGGAAAGAAGAATGCCTCCGTGGCCTCACAGGCGAAGGATCCAGAGAGACCCCTTCTCGCCTAAGCCAGGACAAGGTCAGTGGGAAGAAGCATCAGAGGTGACCTGACCCACAGAGGCCTCGGGGTGACACCTGGAGTGTCCCAGTCCTGATGCAGGCAGTCACAGGTTCCGGGACCCCACCCTCCCCTCCAGGCTCCCACCCGGTCCATGGAACCTCTGAGAGGCAGCAATTGTGTGAGGCGTCCTTGGAGGAAGGGCACAGGAGTTGGAATGAACTCTGCCATGCTTGGCAGTCCCAAGGGTCAGAAGTTGAACATGTTCTTTTGTACCATGCCCATGCAGCACAGGGCGATTCCTGAGCCCAGACTCCCCCAACACCGCCAAGGCCCTCCTCCCTCCACACCTTGAGTTCATTTTCCTCCTTGCCCCCATCACTGTGTCAACACTGAACTTTTCTTTGGAGAAGGCACCAGACTCACAGTTATAGGTAAGACTCCTGCGTACCTTTCTGACTGCATTTGTAAGGGAAAGTGGCTCCAGAATGTCCATTTTGGTGTGGCCGTGCTGTGCTGTGCCAACTATGACTACACCTTCGGCTCAGGGACAAGGCTGACGGTTGTAGGTAAGGCTTGGTGGGGTACAGTGAAGGGGGTCTCTGCTCTGGAAAATGCCTGAGGGAAGGGGAGACGCAGCTTAGGGACCTCGGTTGAGGGAGATGGCATCCCCTGTCTGGAATCGACTTCCAGGGAGGCTCCCTGTGAGAGTGAACCCACCCGGGGGACTCAAGGGGGTCATAGCTGAGCCTGGGGTGACACTGCCTCTGCGGGTAGACCCCTGAGATGGGGAGCAAGAGACAGGTATGTGTCCGTCCAGTTCTCTGACAGAGCTTCTCTGTAGGGCCCTCACGGGAGGCCACAGTCAGTCTCCTTGTGTCAGCTGGGCCCCGGGCAAGCTCTGGGAGTGTTTATGGAGTGTGTGAAGCAGGGCTGGTGCCTTGAGAGGGAGCAGAGCCATGAGCGCCCAACCTCTCCCGACTCCCAGCTCTGCTCAGCAGACAGGGGGAGGTTTTGAAGTGGACCTGGGAGACTGTGTTCTGGAAACACCGTCTATTTCGGGGAGGGAAGCCGGCTCACTGTTGTAGGTAAGTAAGTCAGGGCTGGAGGGCTGGGAACCTGCCAGGAGGAGCTGGGATCCAGAAGCAGCAGCCTCCGCCTTGGGTGCTTAGCTTAGGTCATATTTTTATAAGGGAGACGTGAATTCATGCAGACACGAGGGAGTAGCCTCCGTCTCTAAGACCTCATGGACCGGCTGTGCCACCCTGGGTTCCCCATCAGGTGGCCTTCCTAGCTGGGGTCACCTCGTCTCCCCTGACTCCTCAGACGGTGCCTGCCCTGGCCATGACCAATGGGAGAGCCCCTGGCCTTGAATCTGTCACACACACAGAAAGGAGACAGACACAGGGAGAGGCGTAGAGGTCCTGTGACTCCAGCATCTCAGGCAGCATAGTTGTCCACCACTCTCCCACCTCCCAAAGTTGAAATTCTCCTGGGACTGGGAGAGAGATGGCAGGTGGGCTGGAGAGGAAGGAATGGCAGGCAGCTGGCGGCAGTTTTGCTGCCGGTCTTTGATGCTGTGCTTCTAATGAAAAACTGTTCTTTGGCAACGGAACGAAGCTGTCTGTCTTGGGTAAGTAAAATGCTGCTTTCGGGGTGGTGTATTGCAAGCTTGGAGTTGTGGGAGTGCTCATGGGAGAAGGCAGGCATTGAGAACACAGCAGAGAAAAGGCCGAGAACATGAGGGCAGGTGGAGGATGCCTGGAGCCCCAGGGGTCCGGTGGGGAGCCCATTTCTGGGAGGAAGGGTTCCCAGGAGCTTTGCCAGGGTTTGCCTCCTGATGTTAAACTGTGCAGCAGCAGCATTTTGGCAGCGGGACCCGACTCTCTGTCCTAGGTAAGATGCCATACCAATGGTGGCGGGGTCACTGTGCCTTGGAGCAGAGTCTGTCTTTCCCCCCAGGGCTGAGAAAACCCTCTCACCCCACGGGGTTCTGTGGGGCTGGGTCCACCATCCCCTTGGGTGCAACTTGGCCGACTCCTCCATTTCTCTCCTCCACGTGTCCAGGCTGTGATCTGCCTCCTCCCCGCTCTCCGTTCCCCTTCCTGCCATGTGCGTGGAGCTACCCCACCCAAGCCTCTTGCTCCTGCCCCTCTGGTCCCAGGACAGCTTCAGCTTTTACCGAAGGGAATTCCTTTAGTGCAGAGCCGTGGTGCAGGCTGAGAGAGGTGCTCGTCCCACGGTGGGGGGGGCATGCAGCCTTGCCCCCTGGCTGCCGAGCTCTGGGTGGGTTTTACTCAGAGCCCCTGCAGCTGTGCTAATTCACCACTCCACTTTGGAGTCGGCACCAGGCTCACCGTGACAGGTATGGGGGCTCCATTCCTAACTGGGGGCTGCCTTGTTTGGGCAGCGGGGAAGGGAATTGGGCGCAAGAATAAGGGTCCAAGTCCCCGCTCCCTGCCTGGAGCCCCGTGCCCTCTCCTGCCTTGCCGGAGTTTGCCTGGCTTGTTCTGCCGTGTTTGCTGCGGGTCTCCGCCACGGAGCTCTCCGCTTCGTCTTGAGGGTCCTGTGTTTTCCTGCGCTTTTCCCTGTTCTCCAGGGCTCTTCTCATCTCCCCTTTCTTGGTTCGTTGTTTTACTTCCTCTCCCCTCCTTTCCCCTTTTTATCAGATCTTTTGTTTTTCCTTCCCGTCTAAATCCACTTCTGCCTTGCTGACCCCATTTTGGCAAAAGGCTCTGTCTTCCCTGCCAAAAATCTTCCTGTCTTCTACCTCCAGAATAGAGCCCTCCGTGTGTGCCCCTCCTGCCCCTTCCCTCTGTCTCCACCAGTCTCTGAACACCAGCGTTCAGCTCCCTGACAAACAGGGGGCCGTGGGGACCAGGATGTCAACACCAGGGTTCTTTGAGGGCTGCTCCTGGGGTCTGGGGACAGAGGTCCCTGTCGTAGCATTGCAGGAGCCGCCGGGGAGTGTCTGGGATGTACTGTGCTTGACAGAGGTAGGGATTTAAGTCTGAATAAATGGTTACCATTTTAGCAGCAGATAAGATATAAAGGAAATAGGGTGGACACTCGTTTTCTCAAGCCTGTGCTTGGATCTATCCTGGGATAATGGGATAAGGGACCCATCATGAAACCTAATACAACATCACCACACTTGAGAGGAAGCTGGCAGGTGAACAGAGGGTGGTGGGGATGACATGGGGTCTGGGCTGGAGATATTGCAAGGGCTGGAGGAAGGGGACCCAGGTCCTACCAGGATTAGGGGCTTGGGCAGCTAGCATCCTTCAAGTTGATGCATTCAAAGTACAAAGGAGTTCAGAGTACAAATCGCAGGATTTAGAGGATGCCTGGGTGGAAGCGCATGGGGTGAGAGGGGGAGGGAATTAGGATTCATGCAGCTGGAAAAGTGACTTGAACTATCTCAGGCTCCCTAGCTCATAAAATGGATGGAACTAACATATGCAATTCCTTTATGAATTTTAAATGAGTCAATTTACTGTGATCATCACTTTAATTCCTGGTGTTTATTCTCACCATGTCATGGGTGTGCCTTTTTCCAACCCTGTGTCCTCATTTTCCCGTAAAAATGACCCTCAAATTTGGATAAAGTGAAGGCATCTGGGATTGGCACCTTTTTGTCTCCAAAGCTCACTCCCATGGTCAAAACAGAGACAGAGAGTACAGTAAATTCTGGTAAAAAGGGAGGGTGATTGAAGGATGGATGTGTATTTTCTATCCTCCACGTGGTTTTGGATGATGTCATCCCTTCCAGGTATCCCAGGAATTCTTTCCCTCCATCTACCAAGCACGTGAAAGTCTCCAGGGCTTCACAATGCACACCCTCTGCTGAGATGAGCCTCTGGACTTGGTGATTTCTTCATGCCTAGCAATCATGCATTTCCTGCTTTTAAGAATGCTGGGCTTGGCTGTGATTTCAAACCTTGCCAGGGAAGCTTGCCAGTAGGAAGAGTTCAGCCTGTTAGCAAACACAGCCCCCTGGAACTCCAGTGTAGGAGTGAATGTAGAATATCAGATAGGATATTAGCCAGAGGCTACCTGGCTCCTCAAAACAGGTTACATACAAAAAAGGTGAGTTGGCTGTAGTATATAGAAAACTCATAGTCAGATGTAATAAGAAATGACTCTTCTAAGCAAGAAAGGATAATTCTAATATGCAGTACCACCACCCCCACGTAAAAAAAAAAAAATGATGGTAAGAAAAAGTCAATTTTGTTCTTGTGGTCATAATGTTAATGAGTCTTCTGCCTTAAAATCCAAGCTCATTCAACTCAGCCATGACTTCTTCTAAATCTAATCATGAGACAGCCATGCACGACACCAGGCTTTGAACAAGGAAGACAGACAGAAATACTCTTTTGAGAGGTGATCCAACAAGTCTCAGAGGAGGAGTCATTGCAAAGAAAATCGAGATGCAATGCCACCTTAGGGAGATGGGGACAGATAGCAGCCAATGTGTGGGACAGCCCAGAAGGAAGTGGCTGACCATGACCCCAGAGCACGCAAGACCCCCTACAACCACAGCTATGCTTTATGATGGCTTCTTATGGCCATCTCACACACACAGACACTCATACCTACTGCACCCACACACACACGTATGCACACACACTCACACATGCACTCACACACACATACATGCATCCACACATGTATGCATACACACATTCACACATCTATGCATACACACACTCACACATGCGCTCACACTCACATGTGCACCTACACGGACATATGCACACACACGTGCACCCACACACGTGCACCCACACAAACCCAGGCCCAGACAGCTCTCAGCAGCTCTGCTCCTCCCCACCCCTCTTCACTTTCCAGAGGACCTGGCAAATGTGAGCGCACCCCAGGTCGTTGTGTTTGACCCATCAGAAGCAGAGATCAACAAAACCCAGAAGGCCACGCTCGTGTGCCTGGCCAAAGACTTCTACCCTGACCACGTGGAGCTGAGCTGGTGGGTGAACGGGAAGGAGGTCCACAATGGAGTCAGCACGGACCCCCAGCCCTACAAGCAGGACCCCAAGTCCGATCACTCCAAATACTGCCTGAGCAGCCGCCTGAGGGTGTCGGCTGCCTTCTGGCACAACCCCCGCAACCACTTCCGCTGCCAAGTCCAGTTCTTTGGGCTCACGGACGACGACGAGTGGACGTACAACAGTAGTAAACCCATCACCCAGAACATCAGTGCTCACACCCGGGGCAGAGCAGGTAAGCAGGGCCTGGGGAGGCTGGGGGGGGCCACCCACCACCGGGAAGTGAAAAGCTCCAGGCAGAAGAGAAGATTAGACCCGAAGAAAACCAGAGGCGATGGAAGGGGACCATCAGTGACCACAATTTCAGGAAGCATAGAGCACACTTCCTCTCCATGACGACTGGGACCTGAACAGGCCAAACCAGGCTCACACCTTCCCTGGAGTCTCAGCCCCTCCCAGCTGTGCTGAGAGGTGGCCCTGGGCACCAGCCACACAGCTTGGCATCTGTAGGTGCTGTCTCCTGTCCCCTTCACTGGTCCTGTTTTATAAAATTAAAGTGACCTTGTCCCCGACACTGGGAAAGCTTCAGCAATACAGTGCCAGGGCCGTCGGGAGAGGCTGACCTTGCCCCACCTGATGTACAGGAGTCGGTGGCCTGAGTCTGTGATTTTGAAGTCTACAGGGTGGGTGTGTGGTGCTGTGGTGAAGTCCCTGCTTGGGACACTGCATCCCATGCCACACTGCCTGGTCCAAGTCCCAGCTACTGGGTTTCTAATCCAGTTTCCCGCTCATGCACACCCTGGGAGGTAGAAAATGATGGCTCAAGTACATAAGCCCCTCCCAGCCATGGGGGAGACCTGGATTAAGTTCCAGGTTCCTGACTTTGGCCTGGCTTAGCCTTGGCTGTTTCAGGCATCTGGGGAGTGGAGCAGTGGATGGAAGATCTCCCTCCATCTCTTTCTTCTTTTCAAATAAACGATAAAAATAAAGTAAATAAGTGGAGTTTGTGATTTGGGGCTCAGTGTCCTTAAGGAATGACATCCTCTCATCTACCTTTCTTTCCCTTTGTATTCCAGATTGTGGCATCAGCTCGGGTAAGTGAGACCCTTGGTCTTTGCCTGGAACCAGGGCCTGGAAAACTCATGGACATTGGGTGGGGCGGGGAGCAGAGGAGGCCACAGACAGCTGCTCACAGGTACCCACTTGCTCTCCCCTCCTGCCAACAGCATCCTATCAGCAAGGGGTCCTGTCTGCTACCGTCCTCTATGAAATCCTGCTGGGGAAGGCCACCCTGTACGCTGTGCTGGTCAGCGCCCTGGTGCTGATGGCCATGGTAAGGAGTAAGTGGGCTGTGTGGGAACGTTGTAGGTGATGACATGGCACAGGCTACTCAGGGCCAGGAGTAAGGAGCTCTTGCTAGCACTGGAGGTAGGCAGTAGAACATCAGGGGCCTTAATTCACATGCCCCATGGGACAGCTTCCACCTCAACAGGAATGCAGTGTAAGGATCTGCGCTGGGAATCAGAAGTTGCGGTCACTCAAGGGATGCTTCATGGAGTCCTGTCTTCCTGGTGGATGATCTCTCCCGTTTCCCGACAATTCCCACCACTCCTAGATGTCAGTAACCCTGAAAACCTCTTCTGCAGGTCAAGAGAAAGGACTCCTGACGCCCCTCAGAAGATGAAGCTGCAGCTTCCGACCTGTGACAGTCCCAGTGTGGATTCTCCCTACGCCAACACTTCTGAAGAGCTGGCATCTCTCTCCACCCCAGTATCTTCCCCCTGAGTGCGTGCACCCTTAGATAGTCATGGCAGAAATCTCCCCTACCCAGAGGAACCGATGTATGCTGAAATGACTCCATGAATAAAAGCACCATGGCCGAGCCTGTGTGTGTCTCAATCTCTCCTCCACTGTCTCTGCACTCCCTGTGTGTGTCTGAATCTCTCCTCCACTGTCTCTGCACTTCCTGTGTGTGTCTCAATCTCTCCTCCACTGTCTCTGCACTCCCTGTGTGTGTCTCAATCTCTCCTCCAGTCTCTGCACTCCCTGCTCAGTCAGGATGGAAACAAGAGCTGCTCATGCAAATTGCAGTTCTCTCACCTAGGAGAGGGGCGGGACTCACTCTGATTGACAGAAGTTAGTCATGAAAGATGTATGGGAGCTGAAGTAGTTACTGTTAGAACTTTCTAGAGATTTAGCTTAAAGGAGTTTTCTCTCCTGCGCTGAACAACAGTGCCCTAAGGATCAGTGGACCAACAAAATGTGCCCACCTACCAACTATTCATGTCCCCTTGGCTAGGGAAACTTAATTCCCCCTATATCACCCACCTGTGTTGCAGTCAGCTCACTGATAAACACCACTTGTCTCCATTTGTTCCTCGAGTATGTCTCCCAGCTGAGAAGAGTAAAACGAACTATCATGGAAATTTGTTTTCAGTGGAAGATCGTCTTCCAGTCTAAGTTATGAATATGTTTATAAGTTTCTTTCCAGAAAATTATGGTGAAATGGTAAAATGTTCCTTGCTCAACTTCTTTTTATTTATTTATTTGAAAGGCAGAAATACAGAGAGAGAGAAAGAGAGAGATCTTCCATCTGCAAAGTTCACTTCCCAATTGGCCACTATGGCCGGAGCTGGGTCCATCCAAAGCCAGGAGCCAGGAGCTTCTTCTGGGTCTCCCACGTGGGTGCAGGGGCCCAAGCACTTGGGCCATCCTCCACTGCCTTCCCAGGAGCATTAGCAGGGAGCTGCATCAGAAGAGAAGCATCCGGGATTTGAACCAGCGTCCATATGGGATGCTGGCACTGCAGGCAAAGGCTTTACCTTCTACATCACAGCACCACCCCTGTTCCTCCCTGCTCAACTTTTGCAAGGATACAAAATAGATTTCCCTAAAGCCACGAATCAGGCCGGTGCCGCGGCTCACTAGGCTAATCCTCCGCCTTGCAGCGCCGGCACACCGGGTTCTAGTCCCGGTCGGGGTGCCGGATTCTGTCCCGGTTGCCCTCTTCCAGGCCAACTCTCTGCTGTGGCCCGGGAGTGCAGTGGAGGATGGCCCAAGTGCTTGGGCCCTGTACCCGCATGGGAGACCAGGAGAAGCACCTGGCTCCCGGCTTCGGATCAACGCAGTGCGCTGGCCGCAGCAGCCATTGGAGGGTGAACCAATGGAAGGAAGACCTTTCTCCCTGTCTCTCTCTCCCACTGTCCACTCTGCCTGTCAAAAATAATAAAATAAAACCATGAATCAGCCCTATTTCGACTTCTAGGCAATCTTCAAATGCAGTCTGTTGGTCTGTTGTCTCACTGTCACCATGGTGATATAGTGCCGGTCCCTCACATGGGTCCTAAGACCCCACTGATGGTGCCCTACCTCCTTATTCCACACTCCCCTCATTCTCTCACCTGCACACACTACTCCTCCTTCTGAAATGACACAACCCTTCCTGCCTTGGTAACTCCTACTTAGTCTTAAAGATCTGACTCTGACATCTGGCTCTTTATTGCCTTTTCCCTACCTCTTTCTCTGCAGAGATTGGCCTGAATACACTCTTTATTTTGCTATCATGCTGCCTGGTGTATGCCTCCTTCATGATACTTGTCACACTTGATGGAAACTGCCTCTTTAGTTGTCTAGCACCACATCTGACTGCAAACTCCCTGATAAGCAGGAAGTGATGGTATCTCTGGGATATGCCATTGGTACCTTGTTTCAGTGTCAACACTGGTAGTATCTTTGAATAAATGAATGTATAAATGATTGAACCCACAGAGAGCCTGTTCAGAAATCATCTGCAAAGTCCTGCCTGAAACAGCCACCCACCTTTCCATTATGGGAAATAAGCATCCTAGGTACTGCACCTTAAAGCATTCAAAGCCATGTGTGCACACAAACAAATGTGTGTATGCACCTTCATATACTCACGCACACAAGTGCACACGGTCACCCACTCACGAATGTCTCTATCAGCCTCCAAGAAAAAAAAGAAATCTACATCACAGTCTCCAAGAAGCTACCAATCACAAAGAAAGAGGTGAAGTCTTGCAAAGAGCTGAATGGCAATGCAAAGCTTTGGAATAGAAGTGTAAGCTCTCTACTAAAATACAGTCAGAGGCTAATGCTCAATTTCTCATTCGGATGATCAGTCTGAGGAGGTGACAAACTCTTCAAAAGGAGAATTTATCTCAGTTGCCCACTCTGGATAGAGTGGCCAAGCTAATCAGAGACGTGAGCAAAAGCTCAGACAATGTGGTTAGATACTTCTGGGAACATCTGTGCAGCTGACTGGGTGTAAGGCTGAGACAGGAGTATTCAAAGGCAGGCTGAGACATGCTGTTCTGACACCGCACTCATCCTTACAAACCAACGTGTCACATAATAGTTGTTCACGCACTCTTGTGGCATCAGTGAATGATAAGAGTTTGGACCTTGTTCAGGAAGCAGTGAGGGATTGTAGGTTTCTAAGCTGTTGGTCCTTGTGCTATAAATTGCTAGAATGTGCTCTACAAATTTCTCTGTTAGGGCTGCCTCTCCACTCCTTGCTCCTCCCACCCACCTCACTATAAATGCCAGTCTGAGCAGGTGGGCACAGTGAGCCTCAGAGGGGAGACCCAATGCCATAGATGTCTCCTCGGGGGTGCATGTTCTAGAATGGGTCTCTCTTCCCCTATCACCACCACCACCACCTCCCCCATGCCCCCGCCGCAAGCCTCTCCCCACATTAAATTTACCCTGAGTTTGTCTGTTCCCAGCTCCACTCAGTCAGACTAACCGCTGCCACCTGTGCTTCCTGCCCCTGCCTGGGGGTTGGAGGTGGGGGACAGAACTATGAAACATTTTTGTATCATGATGTAACATTGTGGGGACTGGGGGGGGGGGCACAATGATTCAGGTAGAGGAGATGCTTTTACAAAAAGCCCTGCCCTATAAAAATATCCACGACCAGACGGGGAGAGGTCTCCGGAGCTGGTGCTTACTGTGGTCTTGCAGGAGCCTGGGCCAGCAAATGCCCCTGCTCCACACTCAGCTTGCCAGGACTGCAAAGGCCAAGGCAGCAGAGTGGGAGCACCACTCATCACTTTTCTTGAAACTTGCCCTTGACAAAGTACCTGTGCGTGCATTATTTATAAGGAACCACCCATGAAACCCCTGTGGGAGAGACAGATACCCATTTTTCAGATGAAGAAACTGAGATCAGAGAGGTTACAGGTCCTATCTGCTAAGAGCCACAGTGTCACCTGCAGTAGTTCCCAACTCCAGCCAACCCTCACTGGTACCCCATGCAGATGTCAAGTCCACGGTATTGTCACCAAGCCATGCTGTTTCTCCCTGCAAATCGGGGATGACCTCATGAAATGGCCAGGGAAAAGTCCAGGCAAGAGAGGAGGGAGCACCCTCTAACTGTGCTAAGGGAGGTGGCCACAGAGGAGGCATTCTGGCAGCCACTTCCCACTGTGCTCCTTTGCTGATGAGCTGTTCTTCGGACCAGGCACCCAGCTCACCGTGCTAGGTAAGACCTCTGATTCCAGGCATAAGGGATGGTAGGCTGCTCAGCCTGGGCCACCCCCTTGAAACATAGCCTAGGGGAATTGGATGCTGGGCCATCCAGGGCCTTAGAGGGCTGGGCCCCAGGACCTCAGGCAAGGTTTGCACCAGGCAACACAGGGCTGTGTGAACACCGGGCAGCTGTACTTTGGGGATGGCTCCAAGCTGACCGTGCTGGGTAAGGAGGGCCCTGAAACACTCACTGGGTTAGGAGGGGAGAAGTGGACAGCTGCCCAGCTGCCAACTCCTTTAGGCCCCAGCACTCCCGGTTCTGGGTGGTGAGAGGGCAACAGAGCACTCAGGCTTGGTGGGGATCAGAGTTGAGTTGGGGACAGCACACGAGGGCAGCGCCGGTTTTTGTCCGGGGCCTGGAGGCTGTGAGCTCAGAGACCCAGTATTTCGGCCCAGGCACTCGGCTGACCGTGCTTGGTAAGAGAGAGGCTGGGCTGGGACGCTCCGAGGGGCATGGGGGGTGGGGATGGCGGGATCTGTTTTTGTGTTGCACCCGGGGGCTGTGAGCCAAGATACTCAGTACTTCGGTGCAGGCACCAGGCTCTCGGTGCTAGGTAAGCTGGGACCACCCGGGGGGCTGCCAGGGCCACCGCGAAGGGGTGGGACAGGGGCGGCGGCCGTAAACCTGGAGACCGGATACTTGGGGCAGACGCCCCCCGGTTCCTGGTGCTAGGGGAGCGCGGGCCGGGTATTTGTCGCGGGCCCTCGGCCTGTGCTCTGCAGCGGCGGCGCAAACTTTCGGCTCCGGCAGCCGGCTGACAGTGCTCGGTGAGTTTGCGCGCAGGGAGCGGCCAGGGCGGGACAGAAGGCGGCGGTGCGCCTGAGTCTGGGCACCTGGTCCCTGCACTGAGCCGCAGTGGGAGTTTGCGAGCGGGGCTGTGCCTCCGTGCTCCTATGAGCAGTATTTCGGTCCCGGCACCAAGCTCACGGTCACAGGTGAGTCCGACGCCCGCGCCTTCCAGCCCCAGGTCCCGCAAGACCCCGGAAGAGTGTGCGGAGCGATGGGGACGGGGCCGGCGGGAGAGGGAGATCGGGAGTGGGCTGCCACATCCTCTGCCCGCTTCTGGTAGGCGAACATGGGCAGGGCACGGGACAGTTTCAATCTGTTTCCTGAGGTGTGCAGGGATAGGGTGAGGGGTGGAGAAGGGGAGGATGTTCTAGGACTTGGAGAGCTGCTGGATGCGACCTGGGGCATGGGTGGGGGCAGGGCTGTAGCTGCCACTCAGGAAAGGGAGCCCCATGGGCAGCGAAGGGCAGGGAGGAGCCTGGCTGGACACCAGCAGGGCACAGCTCCGGGCAGGTGTCAGGGGGTCTGAAATGACTGGGGCGTTGAGTGCAGTTGGGCAGAGAAGAAAAGGGTGGACCAAGGTGGAACAGAGAGGCCAAGATGCACAGATGACCATGAATCAGTAAAGCAGTGTCCAGGCCAGCCTGGTCTTGCTGATTTACCGTTTAGCAAAGTGGGTTTAAAATTAGATGTAGAACCCCTTGGTCTTCCCAAGCTTGGGTTCCCTGGGCAGGAGTGGGCACACAGCATCCACAGGGGCCCTTGGCTGGTCAGCAGAGAGCTGCTTGCCCCTGAGCAGGGGTGACCTCGGCTTCTGGGTGCAGTCTGGCTGGGGTGCAGTCACCCCTTAGGGAAATCTCTGGCCTCTCTGGCTTCCTGAGAGTACTCTATGCTGTTCAGTCCAGAGGGTACAAGGAATTCATTTGTTACAAACACCTTCGAATGCAGATTGCAGCCTGTGCAGAGAGGACAATTCCCTGTGATCTTATGCTCTTAGAGTTGGAAAGGACTTTAAACTCCACAGGGTGATGACAGCCCTGAGGCCAGGGAAGGAAGCAGCTCACAATCCCTGGCTGTTAACCTGGGTTATTTGGTGACAGTGACCAGACCGGGTATAGTGAGGGTCTGTTTGCTTTTGACCTGCCTGTTGGATGGACAGATATCCTTGAGAATAGCACAGGTGGCTCAAGGCACATCTTTAATCTTTACAACAGAGACTGATGTTTACTTACGGGGGAAGGCACAGCAGTACCTTCTATAGAAACCTTCCCTGGAAGGCTGGTAGAATCCCAGAGCCAGAGTGTTTGAGATGAGAGCAAAAGCAACCAGACTGCAGCAGAAAGACTGGTGGAGCTGAGTCTGCAGGTGCAAGCTGGGTTTTCAGGTCCAGTTCATCCGGCAAAGACCTGGCAGCATAAAAGCAAACAGCAAGCTATGAGCTGGGGAGAGGGCACACTGACCTGAAGGGTGGCAAGACCGGCTACAAAATTTGCAGGCCTAGCTCACAATAAAAGAGTGAGGCTGTCACTTTAAAAATTGTGTAGGATTTCAAAATGATAGCAGCCTAACATGAAACCAAGTATAGGTCTCTTCTAAGCATGTGGGTGTGTGTAACTGCACAGGTTGCACGCCTGCGAAGCCGGCCGGAAGGCAGTCACATCCGTGGAAATGTGAAGAAGTGTGAGAACGTAAGAGTACGTCTTCATTTTAGCAGGAGGCTAAAATGTTTTTGCTCAGACACAAAAACTCCATGGAAAGCACAGAGTAGGATAGATGAATGAAGGGCAGGTCCAGAAGAAGGAGTTGGTAAAATGAGAAGGCTGTCACGGGATGAAAATAAGGAATTCACCTGTGGCGCTCTAGGTATCCACCATTGCTCAGAGCGGCAATGCCCTCAAGACAATGGTAGCAAGCAGCTGCTCTGATCATCTCAGAGGCTTGTTTGGGACAGAGGCTTGCTGGTAGGATTTGGATGTCAAGGGAAAAGGAAAGTTGGAAAAATCCCTGCATTTAAAATAAGGAGGGGTTTCTATTCCTCTGGTCCAAAGAAACTCAGGGTAGCTGGAAGCAGAGAAATGGACAGGATGACCTCATGCAGGACAAAAAGTGAGAAAACCTCCTGTTCTCATGAACACCCTGTGAACTGGAAAGATGTCCTCCTGAGTAGACAAGAGCAAACCGTGTGCGTTTCACAATCTGAAGAAGACCCCAGCCCCCAAATGTCTCTCTAAACCCAAATCCCCCTTCTTCTTCAGCTCCTTCAGTTTGGATACAAATAACCTGGTGTAGGGTGAGGCTTTGTGAATCCTTATGTCATTTCATTTTCACACCCTTTCAGAAAAGGGTGCAGGGATAGGGTGAGGGGTGGAGAAGGGGAGGATGTATTAGGACTTGGAGAGCTGCTGGATGTGACCTGGGGCATGGGTGGGGGCAGGGCTGTAGCTGCCACTCAGGAAAGGGAGCCCCATGGGCAGGGAAGGGCAGGGAGGAGCCTGGCTGGACACCAGCAGGGCACAGCTCCGGGCAGGTGTCAGGGGGTCTGAAATGACTGGGGCGTTGAGTGCAGTTGGGCAGAGAAGAAAAGGGTGGACCATGGTGGAACAGAGAGGCCAAGATGCACAGATGACCATGAATCAGTAAAGCAGTGTCCAGGCCAGCCTGGCCTTGCTGATTTACCGTTTAGCAAAGTGGGTTTAAAATTAGATGTAGAACCCCTCGCTCTTCCCAAGCTTGGGGTCCCGGGCAGGAGTGGGCACACAGCACCCACAGGGGCCCTTGGCTGGTCAGCAGAGAGCTGCTTGCCCCTGAGCAGGGGTGACCTCGGCCTCTGGGGCTGGGGTGCAGTCACCCTCTAGGTGAACCTCTGGAATCTCTACCTTCCAGAGCTTAACAATATTGTACATATTTATGGGCTACAGTGTGACATTTCAATACCAGTATTCAGTGTGTGCCTACCCAACAGGATATTCAACATTTCTCCTCTGTGACAGTACTATATGATTACAGTCTTCTCTCTTGGATTTGTTCATACATCCTACATGAGCTTATTGTAAGCTGTCGTCTCCCATTCTGCTGTGTAACACCAGGAACGTATTCCTTTGCCCTAACTCTGATTTGGTAGCCATTATCTAAACTCCTTCTCTTCCACTTTCCACTACCAGCCTCTAGGAATCACCATTCTGTGTTCAGACTGAGATTTTTTCTTAGCTTCCTCATGGGATGGAGAATATGCAATATTTGCCAGATACGGAAAGTCGATGTTCTGATTCTTACGTCACAGCCAGAAAAAAATGCAGCAGAGATACTAAAGCGATGTTCCAAAAGCACACTGGTGGGCTAAGTGGTTCCAGATTTGGATCCTGTTGTTCTGATTGCCACCCAGGGCTCTATTTAAATAACTACTATGTAAAGCAGTAAGAAGTAGACAGGTAACTTTTACTGATGGAGGAAAAATCAAAACATGTCATTAGGGCCATTACTCTGAGGGCAAGGAAGAGCCATTCCTACCGCAACCACAGGAGGTTGGAGAGACAGTGGACAGCAAGGAAGAGGGAGTACAAATGCAGAGGAGTGGGGTGTGACCTACGGTGACATGGCTGTGCTTTATCATGGCTCCTTCATGGCTGTCTCACACACACTCACACCTAAGTGCACCACACACATGCACACACGCGTGCACCCACACACGTATGCAAACACGCACGAACTCACACTCATGTGTGCATCCACATACCTAAACATACGTGCACACGTGCACACACATATGCACACATGCACACACAAATGTGTGCATATTCCCACACACGTGAATACATGCATACACTCACACAAACATGTGCGCCCACACACGCCTATGCACACACATATGCACACACACTCACACATGCAAACTCACATGTGCACCTACACGGACATATGCACACACACGTGCACCCACACACGTGCACCCACACAAACCCAGGCCCAGACAGCTCTCAGCAGCCCTGCTCCTCCCCACCCCTCTTCACTTTCCAGAGGACCTGGCAAATGTGAGCCCACCCCAGGTCGTTGTGTTTGACCCATCAGAAGCAGAGATCAACAAAACCCAGAAGGCCACGCTCGTGTGCCTGGCCAAAGACTTCTACCCTGACCACGTGGAACTGAGCTGGTGGGTGAACGGGAAGGAGGTCCACAACGGGGTCAGCACGGACCCCCAGCCCTACAAGCAGGACCCCAAGTCCGATCACTCCAAATACTGCCTGAGCAGCCGCCTGAGGGTGTCGGCTGCCTTCTGGCACAACCCCCGCAACCACTTCCGCTGCCAAGTCCAGTTCTTTGGGCTCACGGACGACGACAAGTGGACGTACAACAGTAGTAAACCCGTCACCCAGAACGTCAGTGCTCACACCCGGGGCAGAGCAGGTAAGCAGGGCCTGGGGAGGCTGGGGGGGGCCACCCACCACCGGGAAGTGAAAAGCTCCAGGCAGAAGAGAAGATTAGACCCGAAGAAAACCAGAGGCGATGGAAGGGGACCATCAGTGACCACAATTTCAGGAAGCATAGAGCACACTTCCTCTCCATGACGACTGGGACCTGAACAGGCCAAACCAGGCTCACACCTTCCCTGGAGTCTCAGCCCCTCCCAGCTGTGCTGAGAGGTGGCCCTGGGCACCAGCCACACAGCTTGGCATCTGTAGGTGCTGTCTCCTGTCCCCTTCACTGGTCCTGTTTTATAAAATTAAAGTGACCTTGTCCCCGACACTGGGAAAGCTTCAGCAATACAGTGCCAGGGCCGTCGGGAGAGGCTGACCTTGCCCCACCTGATGTACAGGAGTCGGTGGCCTGAGTCTGTGATTTTGAAGTCTACAGGGTGGGTATGTGGTGCTGTGGTGAAGTCCCTGCTTGGGACACTGCATCCCATGCCACACTGCCTGGTCCAAGTCCCAGCTACTGGGTTTCTAATCCAGTTTCCCGCTCATGCACACCCTGGGAGGTAGAAAATGATGGCTCAAGTACATAAGCCCCTCCCAGCCACGGGGGAGACCTGGATTAAGTTCCAGGCTCCTGACTTTGGCCTGGCTTAGCCTTGGCTGTTGCAGGCATCTGGGGAGTGGAGCAGTGGATGGAAGATCTCCCTCCATCTCTTTCTTCTTTTCAAATAAACGATAAGAATAAAATAAATAAGTGGAGTTTGTGATTTGGGGCTCAGTGTCCTTAAGGAATGACATCCTCTCATCTACCTTTCTTTCCCTTTGTATTCCAGATTGTGGCATCAGCTCGGGTAAGTGAGACCCTTGGTCTTTGCCTGGAACCAGGGCCTGGAAAACTCATGGACACTGGGTGGGGCGGGGAGCAGAGGAGGCCACAGACAGCTGCTCACAGGTACCCACTTGCTCTCCCCTCCTGCCAACAGCATCCTATCAGCAAGGGGTCCTGTCTGCTACCGTCCTCTATGAAATCCTGCTGGGGAAGGCCACCCTGTACGCTGTGCTGGTCAGCGCCCTGGTGCTGATGGCCATGGTAAGGACGAGGGCGGAATGGGGAAATCGGT
This sequence comes from Oryctolagus cuniculus, assembly GCF_964237555.1. Taxonomy (NCBI): domain Eukaryota; kingdom Metazoa; phylum Chordata; class Mammalia; order Lagomorpha; family Leporidae; genus Oryctolagus; species Oryctolagus cuniculus. Next base: position 181,047,958 of record NC_091434.1, on the reverse strand, counting down.
ACTGGAGGGAGGGGGTGGCACATCAGGCAGATCTGTGAGGGAACCTCAGAGCCAGCCCCCAGCCTTGATGCATCCTGTCATCTCAGCGAAACCATAGGCACGGAACGTTGGGAGAAAATGCAGGATAGTTACAGACAGAAGGCATCACTGAAGGGTGGGTAGAACCATGCAGCCCTACTCAAAGTCGGGCTCCCCAGCCTGCCTCCTCTGCTCCTGTTCCTGCTGCTCCATGGTCCCCAGGACCGAGAAAATGTTCTCTCCTCCTCAGGTCAAGAAAAAGAATCCCTGAAGCCACTCCACAAGGGTACCCGTTCTTCGTCCTCACCCTGGATTCTCCGGCACTTGTTACTGATTTGTGCTCCTGAAAAGTTATTCCCTCTGCACCTCTCATCCTCTTTCTGCTGGGTTATTTGTTTTCCTCTCTGCTACCCCACAGATTGAGCTCTTAACTCTGAATGTGAAATAGAATGAACAAATAAAAATGGTGTGCTGTGCATGGCTGTGTGTCAGGGAAGTCTGTGAAGCTCCGCCCATCCTTGTCCTCTCTTCTGACATGGGGCAGGCACCTTCCCCTAAGGCACATGGAGTTACCCATCCTCCTTCTCTGTGACCAATGTTGCTGCCTCCTCTTCATCTAAGTAGAGGCCCCCAAGTGTGAGGGGCCAGACCAGACTTTTTGGGTCCCCAGTGTTGGGTTAGTTTGAATAGCAATGCCTGGGCTATGGAAAGCAGACCTAATGTGGTCAGACAGCGGGGAGCACAGTGACCCACAACCCCTGCATGGTCCAAGACAGAAGACACAGCAGACTTACTGGTTGCAATGCCTGATTCAAGTGTCATTTGTTACCCCCATACATTTAACTGTCTGTTTATCTTAGTACCTCCCACTTGTCTTGTTTCTAGACTTGGGCTTCAGAAGCAGTGCTACTTGAGGCTAGAACACTAGAGAAAGCTCACGGTTGAGAAAAAGGAAGCCTGGGGATAGGTGACCACCCAGGGGCAGGGTATACGGGGTCAAGCACTAGGGAGGAATGAGAAGAAACTGAGGCACAGTGGGACTAAGAGGCTGTGTGTGGAACAGCTCTTCCAATGGGCTCCTTCACTGGATAGATGGAGACCAGGCTACCACCAACATCAGATGTTAAGTGCACTCACTTGGGTGGAGACAGTTATCTCTGTACTCCACTGGGCGAGAGGAAGAACGAGTTAGAGAAAAGAGGGCACAGACCAGTGATAGCTGCCTTGTTTAATCCAGTCGAGGCAGACTGCTGGGGTGAGAGAGGAAGTGTGAAAGCAGAGAGAAAGGTGAGAAGAATAAGGAGCCCTTTATTCAGAGCCTGCTTGCCCTGGACATTGGCACACAGGTGCTCCCCCTGAATTGCCTCAGTGACTCCAGAAGCAGAGGTTATCCTCCCTACTTCATAGGTGAAAAACCGAGCTAATGACTGGCAAGTGAGGAAACTGTGGCATGTTCTGCAGGAGCCAGCAACCCCGGAAACCCTTCCCAGGTGGTGACCTGGCCGGTGTGACTGTTCAGGGTGTCACCAGGGGACCCCAGAGCACCTGCTCCCAGACTTCAGAACAGAACTCACAACAGCACGCTGAGCAGCCCCTAACTCTTGGCTGCGCTGGTTTCTTGGGGCTGTTGTAACAGGATACATGGTCAAGTGCCACAACAAAACACCACTGGGTGGTTTAACACAACGGAAGCTCATTCCCTCACAGATATGGAGACCGGATATACAAAATCAAGGCGTGAGCATCAGCCAGCTCCATGACAGTTCTAGAGAGAATCCTCTCTTACTTCTTCCCACTTCCACTGGCTCCTGGCAGTCCTTGGCCTCTGTTGGCCTCACTCTGATCTCTGCCTCTGTCTTCACTTGGCATCTTCCCCCGTCTGCATTTTTCTGTTTCTCTCATGAAGATATGAGTCATTGAATTCAGGGCTTACTCTAAATCCAGAATCATTTCACCTACAGATCTTTAACAGTGACATCTACAGAACCCTGTTTCCACTAAATTTACATTCTGAGGATCTGAGTAGGCATGGATTTGGGTGGCAGGGGTCATCCCAGGACACTGAGTGTCCAGGAAGTGGAGATGGTCAGGGCCGGTTTCTCTAGAAGCAGCTTGCACAGGCCAAGAAAGAGTGAGGTACAGGGCAGGGATGGCCAAAGGGCCCCTACATTTCAATGACTTCAGTTATAACAATTTCTAGACGTCTCAAACTACCACACAATGCTTTGCTGGTTGTAGATGTTGTTCTTCATGAGTGGATCTGTTCTAGTGATAATTAAAAAATCTTTAAAACAAAGAGACAGGCTTTACGCCCGAGAGCACCATTTTCAAAATATTATCTCCCTTCCTTTATACTCGTGAAGATGCAGCAGACATACACTGGTGGTTCCTCACAAGGGTGGGAGAGGAACTTGGGCTGAGGGGACGAGTACATGTTTCAGGGAGAACAAGATGCTGTGTGGGCAGAGGAAGTAAGGTGGGACTCGGGTATTGGGGGACAAGGGTTTATACAAAGCTGGGAGGGGCTGAAGAGGTATAGGGCAAAATCAGGGCCACTGTGGGGACAGGACAAGCCCTCATGGAAGAGCAGTGGGATCTGCAGGTTTGGAAATGGCCACCTTGGGGATGCAGAGAGTAGAAGCATCTGCCGGTGATGGTGCGGGAGGAGTTACTGGTTAGTACCAGGCATCACTGGTGAATTTTCTAGAGGGTTAAGATGAGGAACAAAAAAGACCAGGTGCCTTTCACCTTCTGAACTAGGGACCTGACAGTCCGAGAAAATTTTAAACTCATTGGGGCCCCACCCAACACCGTACTTGGCCCAGGGAGGGCTTGTCTCCTCACGTCTACAAAACAATGTCTTCATCTCTCCCCAACTTCATGGCCTCCAACATTCAACTCACAGGCATTGGGGAAGTTAATATCTTCTGTCTCTGCCCCTTTCTCTAGAATCTACGGGAATTCTTCTAAACCAACTCCCAGCATCCTCTCCTCATCCTCTTCCTCAGGTTAAACTGAAGAAAAACACATTAGATAGAGGTCAACACTATCATTTATCATATGAATTGGGACACTATTGAGATGGAAAGGGACCACTAACCAGAAGGGATGCAAAGCAGGATTGTCTTGGCCAAACAAGGGGCAATCCTGGGCAAGGGGCTCTAAAGGAGTGTCTGGGTCCAGAGTTCCTTCTGCAGTGGAAGGCACTAAAGAGAATTTTTGTCCACCTGGACTGTCAACCTGGTCTAACCTCAGGGCTTTTTATACTTCATCCAATAAAGGAGCTGTGTGGGCAGAATGAAGATGGGAGAGCAGCAAACTCTACAAGTGACAATCAGTCCCAGACAAAGTATAGTTAGTGATGAAAGAGATTCACAAGCAAAGCATCTGGAGAACAGTGCCAGGAGCCCCTGTGTCCTTACCCTTCTGTGGGGCACAGCTATACTCACCGTGGGTAGCACTCCATAAGACCAGGACCTTCAGATGCACTTTGCATTGAGGAGAGAAAGGAGGCATCTGACCGGCCGTGTACTAATGGGAATTTCCTGGTGGGGAGGAGCTGCTTGAGTCATGGTCACTTGTCCAGCAGAAGACCATCCTATCAGCACTAGCAATCATCCTACTATACTACCCATGGCTGGGCTACATAACTTGGTAGTGGGGATGGTCAGATGGGGAACCAGCCATGAGACAAAGACTTTTGCTACCTTAAAAAAGTAATTAGAGACCAATGAGGAAGACAAGAGAAGAATGGGGATTTTAGAACAAGAGGCTGAGATAAGGGCAGTGGATCCTGACGTATACTAATATCTCCATTCCCTGCCCTGAGCTGCTTCCCCATTTTTCTTCTTCTGTATTGATCCAGAGAGGAGAGGGGCCAGAGTAACCCTAGCTCCAAAGAGTCTGCACATCACATATGATCCCAAATGTCCTGCATAGGAAGACCTTTGTGAGTTTGCTCTGGTTAGGGATGAAAATAGGAACAGAGGATTGATGCTGGAGGACCCCCATTGAAGCTGTTTGTGAAAAAATAAATGTGTGCCTATCAGGATGTGTTTTCATGAAGGGGTCTTGGGAGATGACTAAGACCCACAGTCAATTCTTGGCTTTGCCATGACTCTATGGGTGAATCTGTCTTCTGTTCCCCTAATGCCTCTTCTTAGAAGTTCATCACCGATTTCTATGGAAACCACCAAACCTCCATATAAGGAGACCACAGTAGGAAGTCAAAGAGCCTGGCCAACATGTTTACTTAGTTTATTCCTATATCTTAAGCTAGACAGCCAGTTTCCAGAAAAGTGATGTCAGGACCTTGGGACCCCACCCCATCTGGGCCTCAGACACAAGAAGCCTTGCCTGGTCTAGGGCTGGATGCTCCACCGTCTTCTTTCTTGCACTGGGCGTTTGTGGGTCTGGAGGCTCTCGGTTCCTCAACACTCCTTTCCTCTGCATTTTCTTGGTTCAATGTCAGTGCTTGGTGTTGCTCTAGTTATCTCTCTCTCTGACAGACAGGACACAATCTGCTCACCACACACCTCTCCAACAACCCCAGCTACAGGTCTTCCTCTTCTGTCTCCTTAGTGCTTACCTCTGCTGCACTTGGACTTGGAAGAGGGCTCCCTGGGGGATACCAGGTCTCAGAGATAAGAGAATGGCACCTGCAGGTCAGCAAAAAGCTGAAAATGAGCCCACAACTGTGACTATTCCCAAAGAAGTTTCTCCTGCTGGCTCTGCAACGGCTGTCACCTGTCCTCTGTGAGTGGGAGGTGTGGTATTGAAGGCAGACTATACTCCCAGACCTGCCTGTGGATGCAGTGTCCTGACCAGACTCATGGCTGACATAAGGAAGTTGGTCAAAATAGTGTTCTGGGTCAGGTGTTTGGTGCGCTAGTTAAACTGCTCAGGATGCCTGCATCCATATTGGAGTGCCCAGGCTCAAGTCTCAGCTCTGCTTTTGATTCCAGCTTCCTGCTAATGCAGCAGACAAGGGGGCAAGTAGTTGGGTTCCTGCCCTACCCATGTGGGAGACCCAGACTGAGTTCAGGGTTTCTGGCTTTGGCCCAGCCCTGCCCTGCGTTTCATCTACCGTTGGTATTTTTAGAGTGAACCACCGGGTGGAAAAAGTTTCATATTCTCCCTCTCCCTCCCTCTCTTCTTCTGCCTCCCCCCTCTCCCTCCCCCTCCCCCACCTCTTCTCTTTCTCCCTCTTGGTCCTTCCCTCCCTCTTTCTACATTTCCAAAAAAATAAGAAAAGAAAAGAAAAGAAACTAAGAAACATTTTTAAAATTAATAAAATAGTGATGCTGGGCATACCCCTGCCTTCGCAGGGTCAAGGCCACTGTAGCAATTACAACTTCACCCTCAGCACCCTCACTCCTCATTGGCACTGGACCTTGACTGCATTTAGGCTCGCGGACACTGGTGGTTAGGAAGCCTAATGGTGGGTCTGGAATCCCCTCTGGTGATGAGTGATGGGACCAACAACCCTCGACCCGTCTGAGTGAGGCATCTTGTCAGGGGACAGCTCTCTGAAGAATCCCATGCCACCAAACCACACTCTAGCACCCCTCATTGGTCAGAGTTTTATGCCCAGGAGAGCCTTTCACAAGACTGTTAGGGTGCCCACCTTCCGGCAAGAATCCACAAATCCGCAACAGAGAGAATAATTAGAATCTTTAAAAGCTTGGAAAAAAAAAACACATAGTAGGTGGATGAAAACATGATGGGAGCAAAGCCAAACAACCCTGGGTTTAAAACTTCATTCTGTCGCTATCTGCTACGTGACCTCGAGCAAGGACCATCTCTGTGACTCAGCTTTCCTTTCTGTAACATGGGCTCAATCAAAATTCTAACTGTGTAGAGTGGTTTTACTTAATCCCCACAACATGTTAAGCTTACAGCACAGTATCCATAAACAGGAGCTCTTCTTATCCTCTGCATTAACTGGAAGACAGTTCTTTCCATCTGGTTCTCCTCTGGCACAGCTCTGAGGACTTCCTACCCTCCACAGCCGCTGCCTCCCTCGTGAAAACCTGTGGGTTTGTCTCTGTCCCTCTACTACTCTTAAAAGTCACCTCTGCCAAAACGGAGAAGCACCTGGGGGGTTCTGACCTACATGGGGTAAAGAGGGAGCATTCTTAGTGCCTGCTGTTGGCTTCTTTAGGGCATCTTTTCAACTATTTGTACCCACCCCATCCCACCGACTTGCAGACCTCCCTTCCCTTTGGGCTGAGCCCTAGGTCTTTTCCACATGGCTGCTGTAAGCCACACTTCCCCCTTCCATGGAAGGAAAGGAACAGGAAAACTTTAATTCCATAGCATCTGTTCTGCTCAGCTCTCCAACCTCTCTACGATTCTCTGTATGTCTTCATGCCATCTCGGGATCACGTTGCCTTATTGATTCTTACACAAGTGACTTGTAACATTCATAGTAAGGTCCTGGCTCCATACAGATGCTGCATTCCCTAAGCTTTATCTGAAACCCAGGAGCTTCTAAAACATGGCAAATTCAGTTCTGGTCCTTCGTGACCCCTGGCTGCATGGCCATGGGCAATTCATTTTTATTCTCTGGGTTTCTATGCTCTCCTCTGCGAAATGGGTACATTCAGGCTCTTCTCTTCAGATGCAGTGGCTCCAAGTCTGCAGGCCCCAAGCACAGAGGAGATGGTAACTCAGGAACCCAAGCTCATCCCAGCCCCAAATCACACGCATGTGTGACACAGCCTTGGCGGGGTCTCTTACTGTAAAAAGACAGTGCAAACCCCAGAGCCTGGATATCTATAACCTGGCTCTCCTTCAAGGAGGTCCAGGGCTGTGAATCAGAAGACAAAAATAATGTTATAAAGGAGAGGGGCCTTGAGTCGAAGATCAGGAAGTGCAGAGGTGCAGGCTGGGGGCTTGCAGGTTGTTCAAGCAACTGGGGAAGGGAGGACAAGTGGCCAGGCTGCTTATCTCTGAGTAACATCAGCACCAAGTGTCAACAGCCACCTGCTGGGGAGTCACAACAGGATGTGGCTTGACATTTACCAGGTCCCACATCTGGGGAGCCTGTGAGAGTCCTGCCTCCCTTGCCCGCCCCCCACTCCCCTTCTGAGCACAGCGAGAGCCACACTCCCCACATCCTGCTCCCACCCCCGCCCCACACAGCCCGTTCTCTCTGGGCCTCTGGCTAGCACCCTGCAGTGGAAATGGAACTACCGAGCGGAAAGGGGAGGGCCTCCGGAGGGGAGCTGAGGTCTCTGGGCTCCCTGTGCAGCCCCACCCTCCACCACGTCTTTACACCTGTTAGAGGCTCCACACGAGATCCACGGGCTGCCATGGAGATAGTGGAGGGTGAAACACAGCTGCAGTAACTGCTCTGACCCCATTGGGGTTGCACGGGTCCCACATCACTCAGGCACCTTCATCCTCCCACCTGCCCCCAAGCCCCCTCCACACGCACCCTCCCACTTCCTTCCAGTCATGTAATGAGAGGAGCTAATGAGTCACAGGAAAGGGAGCCCCAGGTAACCACCAGACTGCACAACGGACAGTCCCTGGGTATCTGAGCTTTGCTCTCCAGCGGCCAAAGCCTGTGTGGTCTGGGAATGGATATCTTCTAGTCTGTGTTGGGTGAAGATTGAGGAATACCACAATGCAGGACAGAAGGCAAACCAGAGAGGCAGAAACCCCCCAAGGAAGGAGCAAAGAGCAGCAGGTCAGGCCTGCCCTGCAGTGGCTCGGGGGCTGTGGCATACTCAGCCCTCAGCACACAACAGGGGCAAAATAAGCAGCAGCCCAGGACTAGTGTCACCAGCCTCCAATCCCTGGATTTCCCAAACTTCCCGCACCTATCAGGAGGCCCCTGCTCTCTCCCTGTCAATCCCATGGTGGGGGGTGGGGGGAGTGCTGAGACCCACGTGAAGACTTGAGGGAACATTTTCCAGATTCACACCAGCACATGGCCCTGGGTCTTCCATGTGCGAGTGGCCAGGCAGTGGGATGCTTGGGGATAGTTACCCGGTCATACCTACAATAAAGGAGGAACATCCGGGCCCTGGAAGCTCTGCTGGGGGCCAGCCTACTCCGACTGCAGGGGTGAGCGTGGTTGATGGATTCCCAACAGGCCATACATACCCTGAGCAGGAGCTGCCACCCTGAGCTTGCGACCCATGTGCCCTACAATGATGACTGCGAATTCTGAATCCTAAATGCTTGGGAACAGTTATGGGAAGTGGGTTTTTGTGCAGGAATAGGGACAGAGAATGGAGAATGTGGAGACTGATAACTTGCTTTGCTGAAGTTGGGTTTTCAACTCTCTCCCTGCCTCACCTGCAATGCTCTAGATTTAGATCTCACAGTATTCACTGGGCCTCCACGTCTCCACTTAATTTTGAATCCCCTGCTGTGGATAACATTTTGCTTATCTAAAACTCAGCCTCCTGAAAAGAGAGGGAGAGGGAGAGGGAGAGGGAGAAGGAGAGGGAAAGACCTCACTAAACTGTATCTTCTTGGTGAGATTTTCCAGAACTTTTCTGAATGTCTTATTAGAATAGAAAATTCTGCTTCAAATCTCCTACCAACTCCACTTGACAGGTAGTGATTTCCCTGGAATGTTTTTGGTTAAGAAAGATTCTGAGGCTGTATGGAACCCAGTAGAAAAAAAAAAAAAAACAAAAAAAAAACAAAAACAACAACAACAACAAAAAAAAACAAATGATCACTATCTGAAATGGATCACACCAACAGTAAGCACTCAGTGAAGGACATAGCATAAAAAGTCTGAATGGACACCATGTTGGATGCAAGGTTTGTCATTCAAGCACTCATGTTTAGTTTTTTCAAATATTAACTGCATAGTTTTTCATTTATTTTTAAATAATTCCTTCTGAGTAGGTTGTTATCAAAATATTGTGTAAGAGTAAAGAGAGAAAATTGAAAATTAGACCCTGTAATACAGCTTGCTAAATACCATCTCATTTAATGTACTTAGCAATTCAACAAGGAGAGTTTTACAGGTGAGGAAAATGAGAGGTTAAACAACTAGCAGAAGGTCTTGATAACTGCAAAGTTGGACTGAAAATCAAATGCCTTGATTGAACCATGCTGTGACTACTACGCCTGCCACCATCTTGAGTACACGTCCTTTTTCTGTTTGATCCCTGTGGCGGCTCACTGGGTCCACACACACAGCTGATCACCACACAGTCGATGGAGAAAGTGCAGTGCAGATCTTTGGACATTAGACTCTCTTGGATATGCTGTGTCTCTGTCTCAGATCTGCCTCTGCAGACTACATGACACTGTAAGTAAGCCCTTGTCAGAACTGCCTAGAGGAAATGAGGCCAGGGCAGAGTGTTTTAAGACCTCTTGTGCCCCCTTGTGGAAATTATTAGAAAGGAAACCCTTAATAAGAACAGGAAATTAGGGATGAATGAGTTGAGGGAGGAAGCTTGGTTGTCAAGGTAACCATGGTCTCTCTTCCCCACCATCCACATCAGTCAACCCTTTCCCCTCCCTCATTTCCATTCAAGTCATTTCTCATCTTTAGGGCTTCACCATCACACATGCATCCCTCTTTTTTTTTTTTTTAAGATTTACTTATTTATTTGAAAGGTAGTTACAGAGAGGTAGAGAGGTATAGAGGTAGAGAGAGAGAGGAGAGAGAGGTCTTCCATCCATTGTTCCACTCCCCCAAATGGCTGCAACAAGCAGGAGCTGCACCAATCCAAAGCCAGAAGCCAAGAGCTTCCTCCAGGTCTCCCACGTGGGTGAAAGGACCCAAGAACTTGGGGGCCATCTTCCACTGCTTTCCCAGGCCATAGCAGAGTGGGATGGGAAGTGAAGCAGCCGGGACTCGAACCGGTGCCCATATGGGATGCCAGCACTACAGGCGGCAGTTTTACCCGCCCTCCTCTTTATCCTTAATCTGTAGTATCTCTGATCACCATCTGTCTCTCTGCTCTCTCTTTCACTACAAGGGATGAGAGACAGAAGAAGAACAGGATATAGAAGCAAACTATAATCCAAAACAAGAATTCCAGAAAATTCCTAAATGTATGTTTCTTACACTAACAAAGCCATGTTTCCACTCTCTATGAGAACAGTCTGCTGAAACCCTGGCTTCTTTCCTTGCTCAAAGCCTCAGGTTCAAAGCTACACAAAACATCCAGTCTCAGCAGAAAGAGGAATGACGGAAGTCTCTCCGGGTGGTCAGATGAACCAATTACACATCCTAGCAGGTGTTTGTTCACCAGTTCACTTCCTGTCACATCCTGCTCCAGGTGGATCCTGCTTCTCTCAGCTAGGAAAGCACAAACCCCCTCTCCCAGTGAAGACTAACAGGAATTTGGGGAGATACAGAGTACCAGGTAAGGAGCAGCACACTTGGAGTGTTGGAATCTAAGAGCCGAGGACCCATGTTAGCCATACATGGGCAATATGACTACCCATAGGTAACTCACAAGTTCTGCACATATACATCTTTTGTGATCACCCTGAAAACTTAGTCAAGTGTTTTTGGAGAACTCTGGCTTGGTTCAGTTGCTCTCACATTGTCTCGGCAGTCAGACACCCAGTCACAAACATCCTCCACTCAGCTCCTGGGTAGAGGGGGTGGGGAGGACTCCTGAGGGGTGGGGTTTTTGTACAGTTCTCTGCCCCACCCAGCTCAGTGTGAGACTCCAGGCACAGAGGTAGAAGCCCGAGTCACTGAGGAGGAGCTTCGGAGAGCTCAGGATGAACTGGTCGTCCTGGGGTCTGGAGGCTGACAGGTTCTGGGGCCCCTCAGGGTCCACCTGGCCGACACCAATGGAGAAGAAGAGAGCCTGGAGAGACCCCTCTGCAGCCTGCCGGTACCAGTACAGGTTGGGGCTTGAGACACCCTTCACGGTGCACTGCAGGGAGAGTGGGCTGCCCACAAGTTGCACCCTGAAAGCTGGCCACTGGTGAATGGTCTGAGCTCTGGTCCCTGTGGGAAGTGGAAAGTGTTAGATAGAAGTCACCCCCAGCCTCGTCAGCCCTCCACCTGGACAAGCCCTTCCATCAGGCAGGCACACGGAGCCCTTATGGGACTGCGGAGCCCATTATGGGACTGCGAGAGCCAAGGGTGCAGAGAGTTATGGGGGCAGGGAAGTCCAGGAGAGCAGCCCCTTCCCCGGGGGGAGACAGCCCCAGCACTCCAGCTACTAAGGGTAAAGCCCAGGCATTTGGAGGAACACACTCGAGAAAGTCAAACCCAGACCCGAGACACCAGATTCACAGGGTTTGAAGGGGGGCTTGCCAGAGAGGAAGGCACCCACCTAAGAAGGCACCCAGGAGAACAGCAAGGAGAGAGCAGAGCATGGTTCAAGCCAGCTCTGTTCAGCTGGTCTGGTGGCCGTCTTCTCCTCTGGGCCAGAGGTGTGGCCAGGGCCCTCCCTCACGGAGATCTCTGGCTACAGTAGAGGGATCACACCCCTTGAACTGGGCAGAAGTGCAGCCTTCCCTTTTTGTAAGCATGCTGTGCCTCATCCCCACCCTCCCTGGGAACCAGCTGTACCCTGTGCTTGTTATCGTGGCTTGCAATCTTGCTGATGTCCCAGTATGCAAATTCATTGACTGACTCAGTATTTGCCTATAAACAAGAGGTAACTCTTGTTCACTTGCTGGGCATCAAACCCCTCTGTGACAACAGAGAAACTGGCCCAGGCAGAAAGATGGGAAGAGATTTCAGTCCATCTGAAGTGGAGAACCAGAGACAGGGCATGTCCCCTGGGTAGCTGGGAAGGAGATAAAGGCAGATGAAGGCGTGAAAGATTTAGATCTCCACTCATTCGAGGCAGGAAAGTTTAGTTCTGAGGGAAGGACGCTGCCATGACAGTCAACCAAGGGATCACCCCGTGCCGCTCATGCTTGGCAGACAGGGTTTGAGCCGGGACGGGCAGAACTAACGACCGACCTGAGCCAGGTGGGACTGTGTGCTCCATGTGTCTCTAACAGCTGGAATGAATCTAATTCATCCTCTGAATGGAACAAGAGGTAGAAGCAAGCTTATGGGGGCCTTGGGAGCAAGTGGATCTGGGTTCATTCAAATCACAGTTTTCAGGCTGGGATTCTCGATTTCCCTATCTACAAAATTAAAAGAATTATAATACCTACATATGGCTGAGAGGTGCATTTTCCCTAGTGTGCTACAGCCACCCTTTCAACTGTTGGCTTCTCTGAAGTGACTCCAAGGAAAGTCTGAGCCTATAGCCAAAGCTGGAAGAGCTATAATGGGCTGGGGACAGGGTGGTGGCTAATGCAGTGATGACACCAGCCCCACCAAACTAGCAATTACCAATAGCTCAGGGTGAGAATCTGCAAGGCAGCTGGCATAACCACACTCTGCTGAAATGAGACAGAGGACCACACGATGCCTGCAGGACAGCCAGCACGCCCCTTGCACCCGCCTCTTCTCTGTCTCTGTCACGGTCTGTTTTCTGAAGATTTCATTTTCAAAACAATTTTCAAATTGGGTTGGATGTGGTGGAATGACTAGGGGGTGGGGGGCACCTAAGAAAGGAAGCAGTAGAAGTGGCTGAACAGGAAGAATGAGCCTGAAGCAAATCAGGCATTTGTAACGCTTTCCCATTTCATCAGGGTCTAGTGATGAAATGGACTTGTTATTGTTGCTGATGCTGCAGGAACAGAATTCCAAGTTAATGTTGAAGCTCTCACTTCTGACAGTGTCAGCTGTGGCACAATTTTTGTTTGCATTTGAATGCACTCTACTTGTGAGGGGTGTGTTTTGTTTTTAATATTCTCTAAATGCAATTAATCTTCTTATTACATTTATTCAAATAATAAATCAAGGGATAAACAGGGTGTGCATTTAGTGAACATTTAGAATATGTGGAGAGAAATAGTTGTGGCCAACCAAGAAAGTCAATGATGGTTTACAATTGTCCAATCTCAACTTTTGTAGATCTGTTAACAGGATTTGATATAATGTCTATGCACGTCAGGGTGGCAGGGAACAAGCCCAAGATGAATATGTGCACACACAGCCCATTTCTCCTTTCTTGCCTTTTCTGCCCAGGGATTTTTATTGAGTTAGGCTGAGTGGGATGGGGGTTGAGGGACAAAAGGTGGCAGCAAATACACAGAAGAGAGAACTGGCTTTGCTCTTGATGAGACCATGTCGCACTTTCTTTTTGCTGGCAGGTTTTCATGCCTGCACAGCCTACAAGACAGGATGTAAATCACTGGCTGCCTTGGTTCTATGTTGCTCCCAAGCACAGAGAACAATGTGGTCTTTCTCTGTAGAGATGGCACAGCAGATTGGAGGGTGAAGGACACATCAGTTAGATCAGAGTCACCAGATGGCCCCCTGACTCCCTGAGCACTGTCACAACTCAGCAGCTTGGAGCTCCTTCCATATGGTTGATGCCTTAGGAAAATACCTCCTCATTCTCCATCCCCATCGGGAACACTGCCTACTCATCCAATCATTCGATCCATTCATGTATTGAAATGATGATGTGGATGAGTCGTCTACTCTCTGGCTGCAGCTCTCCAAGAGAGAGAGACTGAGCTAAACAGCTGGCCTGGATGAGGAGCTGTCAGCCAGGCTCGCTAGCTGAAGCCTGGCTTGAATTTACACTCTGCTCTCCCCCTGCCCTTCTCCTGGGCACAAGGTTCTATTTGATTTTTGTTTATTTGAAAAGCAGAGAGGGACGGAAAGTTCTCATCCACTATTCCTCTCTTTACCTGCCTGCACTGGCCAGGACTGGGCAGGAGCCAGAGCTAATAGCCAGGAATTCAACCTGGGTCTCCCATGTGGGTGGCAGGAACACAGCTGTTCGAGTCATCTGCCTCCCTAGATCTATTTTGGCAGGAAGCTGGAGTCAGGGGCCAGAACTGTCAGTTGAGATTAGGTACCCCCTGGTGAAACGCGGGCATCCCAGCCACTTGGCCAAACTCCCATTCCCTACTGAGATTCTTACTGGCTCAACACTGACAGAATAAAGTGCCATACATGAAGAGAACGGCAAGAAGAGCTAGCTCCTTTTTTTTACTTTAGCACAGAAATCTCCCCTTATGTAATAGATTTGGAAGATGACTGCAAATGTGTGTGTTGTCCCCTCAGAAGAGTGAAGGACTACCTGGGTTGATGGAAATGGGGTGAGTCAGCCGTACAGATGTTCCTGAATGTCCTGAGCTCTGCCATCTCTGTACCTGCTGTGGTTTGAAAGCACGTGGCAGAAACAACCTCCATTTTAACAGTCAAGAGGTGGGACCTTTAAGAAGCGACGAGGCCATGAGGGCTCTGCCCTCATCAGCAGATTAATGCCATTATTGAAGAAAGCATTCCTTAGGCAAGGACACCTTCCATCTCGTTCTCTCCTCTCCCTTCTCTCTTTTCTTCTCTGTGCCCATCCACCACCTGCCATAAGAAGCCCCTCAGCAGAGGCCAGACTTTTGCTCATTTTAAATTGCAAGTCTGTGGGATGCAGCACAAATGGACCAAGACAGTGCCCTACCGTCTACCCATCGGCACCCTGATCAGGAAGAGGGGAAGGAGACAGCAGGACCATCATCAGTTCAGCAGTTCTAAGGGCACAGGCCTTCCATGCCACACCAGTTAGAGACTGGTAATAGGGATGGCTTGTGGCAAGCAGAGTAACGGTCCCCTGAGGGACCTCATCCTATCCCTAGAAACTGTGCAGATGTTAGGTTAATGGCAAAGAAGTAAAGTTGAAGATGAAATCAGAGTTTCTAATTGGACGACCATAAAATAGTGAGAGTGTCCTGAACTATGCAGGGGTGTCTGACATAACCTCAGGGGTCTTTAAACATGGAGGAGAGAAGCAGGCTCATGGGTGATGGGAGCAGGTCAGAGAGACACACTGCCAGCCTTGAAGGTGGAAGGGTGCCTGAGTCAAGGAGCCCAGGTGGCCCCTAGAAACGGGAAGAGGCGAGGAAATGGATTCTTTCCAACAACCCCAGAATGGAATGTGCCCAGAACACACCTGGATATTAACTCAGGGAAGCCTGTGCCAGACTTCTGAACTACAGAACTGTAAGTCAATAAGTCCATGCTGTTTTAAGCAACCAAATATGCAAAGTTGAATACTAGTAAGTTGTATACTAGTAATGGAAAATCCACAGATGGCTCTAGACTCTGTCCCGATAGGAAGGCCTGAGGTGCTCTCCGAAAATGCTGAAGCACTTAGTACAGATCAGGATGAACATTTTCTCATTCACATAAAAACAAATTAACTAGGAGACGCCATCAACCCTGCAGAGCATCATGACAGAAATCAGAGAGACATAGGGTCCCCTTCATGGGCCACAGAGACAAAAGACAGACACACCGAGGACTCAACACATATCAGTGTGGCTAGATCTTGATAACCTCAACAAAAGAGAATTGTAAAGAAGAGGTAAGCCATGACCAAAGACCAAGCACCCTCCCTAAAAGTACCTTGGCACTTCATAAACTCCCCAGGATTTAGATACCACCAGGAAAGAAGGATATGAGAAACCCATGAATTGATATGTGTACCCCAATGGAATGGAGACGCAGATATAAAATCATTTTAATTATAGAAAATTAGATTACACCTTACCCACCCATATTTGAAGGCCCATGAATGTCACAGAAAGTTTACATGCATATAAAATTCAAAGTTAGATAGGTGTTATGGAAAACAAAAATAAATAAATAAATAAAATGTGACATTTGCCTTCCAGTAACTTCTTATCTGTTGGAGGAGGTACAAGGTGAAAAAGTAATTCCAAAAATGCTGGGTTTCCAGCTATGATGAGAGAACTTGTACCCAACTAGTTCTCTGTATTAGCTTCTTGTGTTGCTCTAACAGAGGACCACCAATCAGGTATCTTAAGACCAAAGGATTCACTCTCTCTGTTCTGAAAGCTACAAGTCTGAAACCAACAGGGCTATGCTATCTCTGAAATGTGGAAAGGGGTCTCTCTTTGCCATTCCTAGCCTCTGGTGGTTTGCTGGCAATCTTTGACATTCCTTATCTTGCAGCTACAAAACTCCAAAATCTGCCCTTACCACGTGGTAGTCTCCCTGTGTGTTTTTTGTCTTCATACAGATGTCTTCCTATAAGAACACCAGTCATATTGGATCAGGAGTCCACAGTGTTCTAATATGGCCTCATCTTAATAGATCACATTTGCAATGATCCTATTTCCAAGTAAGGGTGGAGGCATAGGAGATTAGTATGTCAAAATGTTTGGGTGAGACACAATTATACCTTCCAACCACAAATAACTAGAAAACTGTGCAGTATGAAGTAATTGTTTTCTGAAGTTAGACCGTAGGTAGTGCAAGTCTGGGATCCATAAGAGAAAGAAAAGCAATGAGGTGACCTCTCTGATCAGTCCAGCTTTCTGCCAGACACTATCTGAGTTGAAAGCATGGCACCCTGGATACCTCCAAAAAACCCACACCTTAGAGTCGGACTCAACTACCACAGAATAAGTCTACTCTATATTAACCTTAACATCGCTTGGAACAACCCTTGAAAGAGAGAAGCAGACAAGTTGATCTGCAAGTAAATCAGTTACATATTAGAATAAGGCTCAACACTCTCTGAAAGAAGAAAACAAGATTCATACAATAAACAACATCATCCGTAATGTTGAGCATGCAGTCAAAAATTACTGGATATAATGAAGCTGCAAGATGTGTCCAAGTTCAGCGTAAGTAGTATCTGTCAATAGAAATCCTTCCCAGAAATGATAGAGACAATAGAATTAAAAGAATGGTACTCCAAGAGAGCTATTGTAAGTATGTTTACGTGTAAAGGAAAACATAACGTGTTGAAGAAAGAAGTAGAAACTCTGAAAAGAACTACATAGAGCTTCTGGAGCTGAAAAATAAAAGACCTGAAATGAAAACTTTGCCTGACAAAAGATTAGATATTGCAGGAGAAAATATCCATGAGCATAAAAACAAGTCGATGGAAACAGTCACACAGAAGTGGAGAGGGGTAAGGATGACAGGAGAGAGAGAGAGAGAGAGGACTTCAGTGACCTCTAAAATACATAGCAATTTAACATACACATAATTGGAGTCTCCAATGTAGAGAAGAGATGGGAGTAGCAGAAAAGCTTTTTAAAATGTTCCAAGTATGATAAGTTATATAAACCTACAGGTTCCAGAAGCTTAGCAAAACTTAAGCCAGAAAAAAAGATTACTTCCTGTGATGATGATCATATCAGCGATAGATTCTAAGTAGGTCACTGAGACAGGCATAGCTTCAGTCTGAGAAAAATGAGGTAGAAAAGAACAAGAAAGGAGAAACAAAATGAGCAAAGGACAAGGGGCAGTATAGGATGTAAGTGCAGGATAGGACAAAGATGAGTTTAGACAGTGGAATACTTGAAGATGCCACTACAGGAAAATCCACTAAAGATTAAATAGTGAAGCCTGAGGGAATTCCATAATAGAGTAACAGGTACTGGGTTTATTCTTTAGGCTGAAACAAATAAATGAACAAATTACATGGAGCAATGGTTTTCAGGTATTGGACAACAAGTGGAAGAAGACAGTGATCCTCGACAGATGTGAAAAAAGGAAGTGACTCCTAGATGGTGCCAGCTTATGGCTGCAATACAGAAAGAGCAAACCAGAGTCCAGCAGTCTCTCTGGGTTGAGGACAGAACAAGTGAGTTCAAAGCTCAGGGAGCCCAAAGTGGCTAAAATTCCAGGGATGGGTACAAGAGAGCTGGTTAAGGTCCAGTGTTGTGGTGTAGTGGGTAAAGTTGCTGCCTGCAACGCTGGCATCCCTCATAGGCACTGATTCAAGGCCTGGCTGCTCCACTTCTGCTCCAGCTCCTTACTAATGGCCTGGGAAAGCAGCGGAAATTGGCCCAAGTGCTTGGGCCCCTGCACCCACATGGGAGACCTGGAAGAAGCTCCTGGTTCCCGGCTTTGCCTTGCCCCAGCCCTGGCCATTGTGGCCATGTGGGGAGTGAACCAATGGATAGAAGATCTCTTTGCCTCTCCTTTTTTCTGTCTGAAAGATCAGGCTTTCATATAAATAAGTAAAACTTAAAAAGAACATTCCCAGATGTGCTAACAAGTACAAACATTTGAGGAAACTGCCCAGAGCCAGAGAATGATGAAGCACACTCATCTCAGCATTCCCCCCAGGGCTGGGAATAAACGGTGCTTTCACCGTCCAGAGCAAAGAGATCCCCTAAAGTGGGGGCCACTGAATAAAATCCTCAGAAGTGCATTGCCTCTGGAGTAACTAGCCACAGACCAAATTGTGCTTGACACAATTTACAAATTTTCACAGCAAGACTTGGAAATATTATATTGTTCCTATATAATTTAACTGTGCCACAAAACAAAGTCCAGAAAATTGTAAAAAATACCAATACTCCAGCAACATAAACTTCAAATATGATGACATTCAGTAGAAACATCATAAATGCAGATAAACAGGTAAATACTGCTCAAAAAGAGGGGGAAATCACTCAATAGAAACACTCATACATGACACACATGATGGAATCACTGGACAAGGGCTTTGAATGGTCTGTTATGTATATCCCATGTGATCACCAGGACAGAGAAGAGTGTTCATGTTAACAACAGACATGGAAGACTTTTACAAAGATTGAAATAGAATAGCTCCAGGAGAAAATATGATTAATGCGATTTTAAAATGTTCTAGATGAGATGAATGGCAGATTAAACATTTCAGACAGAACTTAAAGACAAAGTAATAGAATCATTTGGCATGAAAATAGAAACAAAAATACTTAAAAATACAAGTAACCAAATAAAGGCAACACAGGGTGGGCATTTGGTAAGCAGCTATGAGGCCTATTGTGATATGTGCATAACATATGAAGTGCCTGAGTTCGAGTCCCGGCTCCAGTCTCCATTCCAGTTTCCTGCTGACGCACACCCTGAAAGGGCACAGATGATGGCTCAAGTCCATGAGAACCTGTCACACATGGGGGAGACCTGGTTTAAGTTCCTTGCTCCTGGCTTTGGCCTGGTCTACACTATGTGGGCATTTGGGGAGCAAATCAGTGATGGAAAGTCTGTCTCTCTGTGTGTGTGTGTGTGCATGTGTGTGAGACAGAGATAGAAAGATTCTCTCTACCTTTCAAATCGAATAAATAAATACATATAAAAAATTTTAAAAGAGCAGCAAGAGTTGAAGAGTTGTAGACATCACCATCAAGCAGCCTCATATCAGAGTCTCATAAAATTGTAAGGATAGAACAGAAAAAATGAAAAACTAATACCTAAAACTGCTTCAAATGTGAAAATGAAGACACGCATTCAAGAAGCTCTCCAAACACTGGTGAGGAGATAAACACCTTAACAAGATACATTATCACCAGATTGCTTAAAACCAATGATACAGAAACATTTTTTTAATTAGGCAGAGAATAAAAGACACATTATGTAGAAAGGAACAAAGTTAAGACTTGCTTTTCATCAGAAACAATTCTAACAAAAGACTGGAGCAACAGCTTTAAAGTCCTGGAAAAAACCTTATCAACTTAAATTCTATATTCAGTGAAAATATCTTTCAAAAATGTTGGAACCATCTCACACATGCAAAATATTAAAATAAAATAATTAATCAACAGGAGACACACATTATAAAAATTGTAAAAGGGTGTCTTTCACACAATATGAAGCAATTCCAGATGGAGTTGGCCAGCCAGCTCTCTAAATGGGGTAAAAAAGGAAAAAAAGAGAAAGCCTGGATTTATAGCATTGAAAAAGTTCATGAATATAAATATTCCCAACATAGCCAAATGCAAGCTATCAACAGTTTAACAACTAGCTCATAAAATCCATGAATATTTACCAATTGGATCTCATGATTTTGAACATCAGCTACAGAATATTCCTGATGGAATATCAAGCGTAAGGACAAGATAGGAGTAAAAACAATATTGTATTTCATATCATTATTTATTAAATCCCTTTACAAATAATTAGTTCTCAATTTCTAGAAAAAATAAAGTACCAGACAAATTGTAAAAATTAGCAGTTTTCAGGATATTAGACATCAGGCAATGGAAGAGAAGGAAAAATGAGGTGACCTTGATCATTGACAAAGCTTGCCTCCTGAGCCACAGCACACAGAGGAGGAATCCCTTGCACCGGGAGAATAAGGTAGGGAGAATTCGCAGGGCTGAGGATGGGAGAGGAGGGTGGTGCACAGAGAACCTCAGAGATCTCCAGGACCCACCTCTAGGATTGAATAGTGTTGGTCAGAGCATGGAAGTGACAGAACCACCTAAGACAGCAGGAACAAACACACAAAAGGATTTCACAAGGGGACAGGAACAGTGCATATTCCCAGTAGCCAAAACTGGACGGAAATCATGGGGCATCTGGGTAGAGAATTCAGAAGTGTTATGACTTAGAGATGGAGAATAATTATCCTATTCTAAATTCAGCTTTGGTCCCACCTGACAAATCTCCAAAGCCAGACACAAAAGGATCAGACTGTTTCCAAGAAATTTAACTGCATTCTAAAACGAAGCTAAAGACTATTTATAGGAATACAAAAACTGCAACCCAAAAGTAAAACTCAATGTATAGCGTATAATAAAAACCACAAGGCATGCAAAGAATTAGAAAAACATAACTTAAAAAGAAAAACAAATTAATCAAAACTGACCCGCAACTGACGCAGATATTAGAATTAGAAGGCAGTAAGACAATTATAATTTACACCGTATGTTCAAGAAACTAAAGGAAATATTGAACATGTTAAGTACAGACATGGAAGATTCAGAAAAAAAACCAAATCAAACATTGGAGATAAAAACTACAATGTCTGATACAGAGAAAAGAAACTAGAAGAAATTAATAATAGATTAGACACTGCAGCATAAAATATTAATAAACTTGAATACATCAATAAAAGTAAACAAAATGAAATACAGAGAGAAAAATGATTTCTGAAAGCAAATAGCTAATGAGCTATAGGCCATCTTCAAGTAGGCAACAACACTTGTAATTACGGCCCCCCAGGATGCAAGGAAAAAGACAAGACAAATGAAAAGTAAAATTATAAGAAAACATGACTGGGAAGTTCCAGTTTCGTAACATTTTAATCTCACAGATCCAGGAAAGCCAAGCACATAAATGCACACACAGAAACACAGCAAATAATGTCACAATTAAACTGCTTAAACTTGTGTTAGAGAAAATCTTAAAAGCAGGCAGAGAATACATATATGTTTTCAACAGCGGAATAGGATAAGAAAGACAAGTTTTTTTTTTTTTTTTATGAAAACAATGCAAGTAAGAACACAGTAGAATGATATCTTTAAGGTACTAAAAATATTCTGTCTCTTTTATATTTGAAAGGGAGAAACAGAGAAGAGAGAGGGAGAGACAGAGAGACATAGACCTCCCATTCTCTGGTTCACTCCTCAAATGTGTGCAATAGTCAGGACTTAGTCTGGCCAAAGCCAGGAACCCCATCTTGGTCCTCTGCCTGGGTGGCAGGGACACAAGTGCCTGAGCCCTGAGCTGCTGCCTCCCAAGAGGTGCATTAGCAGGAAGCTGGAAATGGGAGCAGAGCCAGGACCTGAATTCAGGCACTCCAAAGGATGGGGCACCCCAAGCAGCAGCATAACTGTTGCATGAAATCCCTCCCTTATACTGTCTTTTTGATAACCAGGTGTGGGGCAATATTGTCATTTTGATTTACATTTTCCTGATGACATTAACCACTTTTCCACACAATGGTGATCTGTATATATCTTCTTTGGAAAAATAGAAACACATCTATTCTTTGGGAAAAGTCCTTGACCTATTTTAGATTGGATTATTTGTTGGGTTTTTTGTGTTTTTTTTTTTTTTTTCTATTGGGTTGTATGAGCTCCTTATACTTTTTTTATATTAAACCCATTTTGGATATATGGTTTGCAAATATTTTCACCCTTTCATGGGTTGCATTTTCATTTTGTTGACTTTTTTTTTTTAGGGAAAAAATCTTCCTTTGATGTAATTCTACCCATTCATTTTTGTTTTTGTTGCCTTTCCTTCTGTTGCATCCAAAAACATTGTTGCTAAGACCAAGGTCATTTTCTATCTTTTCTTCTGGAGTTTTGGGGTTTCAGGCCTTACATTCAAATCTTTATTTAATTTTTGGTAGATTTTTTGCATTAAGAATTCAACTTTTTTCTTTTTTGAATACAAATATTTAGTTTTTCCAACATTATGTATTGAAAAAAACTATTTTTCTCTACCATGTCTCCTTGGTGACTTTGATGAAGATCAGTTGACAAAATATGTATGTTTATTTGTAGGTTTCTATTCTGTTCTATGTCTATATTCTGGTCTACGTGTGTGTGTCTGCACCAGTATCATACTGTTTTGATTACCGTACCTTGGCCAGATAATTTGAAATCATGAAGAGTGGCACCTCCAATTTTGCTCTTCTTTCTCAACATCCCTTTAGCTATTTGAGGTCTTTTGTGGTTCAATCTGAATTTTAAGATTATTTTCTATTAATATTACAAATTTCATTGTAAAGCAGATAGGAACTGTGTTTAATCCACAGATAACTCTGGGAAGTATGCAAATTTTGATAATACTGATTTTTACAACAAATTAACATGGAATGTATTTCCATTTATTTGTGTCTTCTTCAATTTATTACACCAATGTTTTATAGTTTTCAATATAAAAAACTTACACCTCTTTGGTTAAATTTATTGCCAAGTATTTTAATTTTTATAGTTATTATAAATGAATTATTTCCTTAATTTCTTTTTCAGATAAGTTATTATTAGTATATTTAATTGGAATAGATTTTTTGTGTGTGTTGATTTTGTACCCTGCAACTGTTCTGAGTCGGCTGTAACAGTTTTTCATGGAATCTTCAGGGTTTTCTGACCTCTACAGAGACAATTTAACTCCTTCCTTTCTTGTTTGGATACCTTTATTTCTTTTTCTTGCCTAATTGCCCTGGCTAGAACTTCCAGTACTATGTTGAGGTAGCAAGAGTGGCTAGTGTTCACTTTGATGAGAGATTTTAAAAGTACTGATTCAATCTCATTACTCATTAATAATCCACTAAATTTTTATTACTTTTGATACAGTCTTGGCAGAATGTACACATCTAAGAATTTATCTCTTTCTTCCAGGTTATCCAGCTTTTTGGCATGTAATTATTCATAGTAGTCACTATGATCCTCTGTATTTCTGAGATATTCATTGTAATATCATCTCTTTCACTTGGTTTTTATTGTAAAATATTCAAGTGGTACAATTATATTTGTTTCACACAGAATTAAATTATTAATCAATAGCAGAAAATTTGGAATAATTGCAAATATTTGGAATTTAAAATTTATAAACCATCCATGGGTCATGGACAGATCAAAGGCTAAATTATTTAGTATTTTATGCTGAAATAAGTAAGAATGAAGACACAATATATAAAATTTTGTGGAATGCGATAATCATAGAAGGGAATTATAACATGAAAATACTAGGTTAGTGTATCATATAGTATAGATTAGCATCATCCAAAGAAGGTTTTAGACTTTCCTTTCCGTGGGCTCTGGAAATGCCCCTCCAGCCACCGGAATGGCTGTCCTGGTGATGCTGCTGCTGTTTACCTTCCAGACTCTGCTAACAGTGACTTGCGCCGTGAGTCTTGGGTCATCTACTCTCCAATAAGAGGTCCAGACATGAAGGCTTGGATGAGATATGAGTAAACATCTCTCTCTCTCTCTCTCTCTCTGCCTTTCAAATAAAAAAAAGGTAAAGAAATAAAAGTTTAAAACATATCTAATGAATTATATCTAGAGGACACACAAAATTCTTAATAATTTCAAGACAGTCAACCCAAATAAATGAGAAAGTACACAGAAGATTGGAACAGACTCTTCACCTGAGAAAATTCGTGGGTGGCAAACAAACATGTGAAAATATGCCCAGGTGCCAGCGTTGTAGTACACAGGGTTAGGCCGCCACCTGCCATGCCAGCACCCCTGTGGACCCTGGATTGATTCCTTGCTGCTCCACTTCAAATCCAGCTGCCTGCTAATGTGCCTGGGGAAACAGTGGAGGATGGCTCAAGTTCTTGGGTTCCTGCACCCACATGGGAGATACAGATGAAGCTCCTGGCTCCTGGCTTTGACCTGGTCCAGTCCTAGCCATTGCAGCCATTTGGAGATGAACTATTGGATGGAAGATCTCTGTTTCTCTTTGTCTCTCCTACTCTCTCTGTAACTCTGCTCTTCAAATAAATAAATAATCTTATTAAAAGGAGAGAGAGAGAGAGAGAGAGAGAGAGAGAGAGAGAGAGAAAGATGCCTGCATTGGTTAACAAGGATGAAGACCAAAATCTAACAAGCTAAGGGCCAGCATATTGCACAGTGGTTAAGACAGCTCTTGAAATGCCTGCATCCTACGTTGGATTGCCCGAATTCCTAGTTCCAGCTCCAGTTCCAATTCCAGATTTCTGATAATTCACACTCTATGAGGCAATAGGTGATGGCCCAAATACTTGGATTTCTGCCATTTACCTAGGTAAAGTTCTTGCCTCCTGAGTTTGGCCAATCTACTCCCAGCTGTTGCAGGTATCTGGGGAGTAAACCAGTGAATGGAAGATCTCTTTCAAATATATAAATAAATGAATAGATAAGTAAATAAAAATTTTAAAGAAATCTATCAAGGTACTCTACAGAACACTAATCATCCTGTTTTCTTTTCTAATATTTTGTGAGGATGTACAGGAACTGAACCATTTACACATTATTGATAGAAGTTTATGTGATGCTACCCATTTACAAAACAGCTTCACAATTAAAAAAAAAAATCCAATGTATACCCATATACGACCCCACCATTCCACTCCTAGGCCCAAAGAACAAAAGAAATGAAGGCAGCCGGCGCCGCGGCTCACTAGGCTAATCCTCCGCCTTGCAGCTCCGGCACACCGGGTTCTAGTCCCGGTTGGGGCGCCGGAGTCTGTCCTCGTTGCCCCTCTTCCAGGCCAGCTCTCTGCTGTGGCCCGGGAGTGCAGTGGAGGATGGCCCAGGTGCTTGGGCCCTGCACCCCATGGGAGACCAGGATAAGTACCTGGCTCCTGCCATCGGATCAGCGCGGCGCACTGGCCACAGCGGCCATTGGAGGGTGAACCAACAGCAAAGGAAGACCTTTCTCTCTGTCTCTCTCTCTCTCTCCACTCTGCCTGTCAAAAAAAAAAAAAAAGAAAGAAAGAAAAGAAAAGAAAGAAAAAAATGAAGGCACCAGTACAAAGACACATTCATAACAACTTTGTATATGAATATATTTATTTATATATTTATACAACTTTACTTTTGCTATGTTAGCCCTGAAACAACCCACTTGTCTATCAATGGATGAGTACATAGGAAAGTATAGTGTATCCATACAATGGAATAAGATTCAATAGTAGGGCTGGCGCCACAGCTCAATAGGCTAATCCTCTGCCTGTGGCACCGGCACACTGGGTTCTAGTCCCGGTTGGGGTGCTGGATTCTGTCCCAGTTGTTCCTCTTCCAGTCCAGCTCTCTGCTGTGGCCCAGGAGTGCAGTGGAGGATGGCCCAAGTGCTTGGGCCCTGCACCCGCATGGGAGACCAGGAGAAGCACCTAGCTCCTGGCTTCAGATGGGCGCAGTGAGCCGGCCACAGCGGCCATTGCAGGGTGAAGCAACTGTCTCTCTCTCCGTCTCTCTCTCACTGTCCACTCTGCCTCTCAAAAATAAATAAATAAATAAATAAAAAAGATTCAATAGTAAAAAAGAATGAACTTTTATATTTGTCATAACTTGATGGATGAGAGAGGCCAAATGAAGCACATATCTATGATTACATGACATAAAATTATAGCAAATGCAAGGAAATCTACTACGTAACAGAAAGACCTATCAGTGTTTGCCAGGAGTCGGTGTGGAGGGAGAGCTGGGCTTACAAAGGAAAACAAGAAACTTTTGGAAGTGACATGACACTATTTTAACTTTGGTGATGGTTTCCCAGGGCTTTACGTATGTCAAAACTCATCACACTGTGCATTTTAAGTACATGTACTGTTTGTCAAGCACACCATAATACAGCTGTAAGAGAGTAATATTTAATTCAATGTCTGAACAGAAGACCTGGGAGTGCTTCAGCAGGACAGTACCATAACTAATATAACACTTTAATCAATTAATCACACTAATCACAATCAATCTGTGACAGATGGGGTTTTTGCTGAAGATTTCCCAGAGAGATAAGTGGTTTTTTTTTTTTTTACCTTTAAGAAGTTTATTCTTTAATTTTTCACTGTTTAACTTTTTTTTAACTTTTATTTAATGAATAGAAATTTCCAAAGTACAGCTTATGGATTACAATGGCTTCCCCCCCCCCATAACTTCCCTCCCACCCGCAACCCTCCCCTTTCCCTCTCCCTCTCCTCTTCCATTCACATCAAGATTCATTTTCAATTCTCTTTATATACAGAAGATCAGTTTAGTATATATTAAGAAAAGGTTTCAACAGTTTGCACCCACATAGAAACACAGGGTGAAAAATACTGTTTGAGTACTAGTTGTAGCATTAAATCACAATGTACAGCACATTAAGGACAGAGATTAAGTAAAAGTGTTTTTAATGTACATGTCAAGACAAAACTTCATAAAATTCCTCTTTAACATTCCTGTTCTTTTGCCAAATTTCCATTCTATGCCCAGCTACCTTTTTCCTCTTCTTTCTTTCCAGAACCACTCCAATCCTCAGTATAGTCCCAGAGAGTTCAGCTCGTGGAAAGTATATGCATCAAAACAAAGCAAACTAGCAGATCAGCCCAGGTTAAAAACAGCTACATAACCACCACTTATTGTATAAATTCAGTCCTTACTATTGTCTGCTATCTATTATCCTTATCTATTCCACTCTGTCAAAAGTAACTCACCAAATCATACACAGGCAAAATAAGTCTCTGTAACTGGAAGAATGCCATTAAGCATACACACACACACACACACACACACAACAGTGAAATCACAGGAATTGGTTTGGGACAGAGACATATTAAGTGTCATTTAATGTTTTATTTTTGAAACTACAATGGTACAGTTCAATGGGAAATAGTACTAGTAAAAAATTATCTTTTCAAAAAAGTTAGAGCTCTTTGCTGCCATGGGAAACATTACATCTGTGTGTATTTACCGCTTACCTATTTATTTGAAAGACACAGAGACAAAGAGAGATCTCCTATTTGCTGGTTCATTCCCCCAAAGCCCACAGCAGCCAAGGCTAAGCCAGACGGGAGCCAGGAATAAGAAATACAATCTGGGTGCCGGATGTGGCTGGCAGGAACCCGAGGTGGAGCTGGGAGCAAAGCTGGAACTTGACCCAGGCACTTGGATACGGATGTGGGCATCCCAATTTGTGTCTTCACCACTGCCAACGAACGCCTGCCCCAATAGACTAGGTTTATGAAGAGACATAACAATCTGGAAGTCATTTATGTAGAGGTAATATCTGAAATGTTTGCATGGGTGAGCTCTCCAAAGAAACAAGTGAAGGAAAAAAAATGAAATTACTGAACTTCCAGACCATAAGGCAAAAGAAAAAAAACTCTTGAGATATTAGGAAGGTAGTTCAGAGGCAAGAAGAGAATAGCATGGTAGCTTGGAGGTGAAGAGAGGACTGATTTTTGGCTGACACCGCCGGCGCTGCGGCTCACTAGGCTAATCCTCCACCTTGCGGCGCTGGCACCCCGGGTTCTAGTCCCGGTCGGGGCGCCGGATTCTGTCCCGGTTGCCCCTCTTCCAGGCCAGCTCTCTGCTGTGGCCAGGGAGTGCAGTGGAGGATGGCCCAAGTGCTTGGGCCCTGCACCCCATGGGAGACCAGGAGAAGCATCTGACTCCTGCCATCAGATCACTGTGGTGCGCTGGCCGCAGCACGCCGGCCACGGCGGCCATTGGAGGGTGAACCAACGGCAAAGGAAGACCTTTCTCTCTGTCTCTCTCTCTCTTACTGTCCACTCTGCCTGTCAAAAAATAAAATAAAAAAAAAGAGAGGACTGATTTTTAAAAAGTGGCAATGGAATTTAAAAGGATATAAAAAATTCAATAAAAAACCTGGGAAAATCAATGGTACCCAGGGCTAGAGGAGGTGAGAGCAGCAGATAACTGACAAGCTTGGGGATTATGAGAACGTAGGTGGTTAAAGGGAATATAGCGTTGAATAAGATCTTTTTTCCAAGATCACTAAAATGCAACTGTCTTGAAAAACCAAGCAGATGAAATTGGTGAAGATGGGATAACTGAAGACGCTAAAGAGAGATGCTAACTGGCTGGCACCATGGCTCACTTGGCTAATCCTCCGCTTGTGGCTCCGGGACCCCGGGTTCTAGTCTCGGTTGGGGCACCAGATTTTGTCCCGGTTGCTTCTCTTCCAGTCCTGCTCTCTGCTGTGGCCCAGGAGGGCAGCGGAGGATGGTCCAAGTGTTTGGGCCCCTGTACCTGCATGGGAGACTGGGAGGAAGTTGTCGCTCCCCCTCTTCATGGAGGAACGACACAGGACCCTGCGCTGTTCTTTCGTCTGCTCGGCCCTCCCCGGGTTTGCTGCTGGTTCTTCCCGGGTTGGCTACTGTCCCTTCCACCTCCGTGGAAGGGCGGTTCCCCCTGGCCACTTTCCCCACTTCCGCAGGGGAGCGGCACACCGCCGGCCGGCTCTCTCGGGGGCTGCACAGGTGTTCCCCTTAGATGTTCCTGGTGCATGTTGTCTCTCTCCTCCTTTATAGTCCTCCTCTGCCAATCCCAACTCGGCTGCCCACACGCCGAGTACGCTGCTCTCCTCCAATCAGGAGCAGGTCCTACAGTTTATTGGTTGAACTGGAGGCAGCTGTGTAGAAGCTGTTTTCTTCTCTCCCAGCGCCATATTGTGGGAGAGCAGGTGCATAGAATAAGTCTTAATTCCAGTAACAGTCTAGTCCGAGCTGCTCCCCACAGGAAGTACCCGGCTCCTGGCTTCAGATCGGCGCAGCGTCAACTGTGGTGGCCATTAGGGTAGTGAACCAACGGAGGAAAGACCTTTCTGTCTCTCTGTCGCTGTCTATAACTCTCTGTCTCTCTCTCTCTCTCACTCACTGTCTAACTCTGCCTGGCAAAAAGAAAAAAAAAAGAGATGCCAACTGAGAAAAAAAGAAGCATGCAGAAATTAATTATTGGGCCCCAGAAGAGAGAATCCTTTCCTCCGAAATAGGACAAAATGGGGGGGGGGGTTAGAAACTTTAGGAAGGACAGACTCCTGATGAGAAAGCCTAATAAGCACATGGAAAGATGCTTTATTTAACCAGTGGTCAGTGAAATGTAAATTCTTTAAAAAGGCACCATTTTACCCAATAGATTGGCAACACTGCCAATCCTTGGTAACGTGAGTAACCATGTCGAGAAAAGCCCACCCTCCAATGCAGCAGAAAGGTGAACAGCAGCAGCCTCTGTGGAGGGCAGCCTGACAGTGTTTTCGTAAAAGGCACAGAGCATTTTATTCCACAGAGGCAGTTCCTTAGAAACACATGTACATGTGCGCAGCGAGTGTTGCCAGTCGTTGAGTTATAGCACTGTTTACAAATGGCAAGATCTGTGGGCACTTCAAAGACATCATGGAAAAACGAAATCGAAAGATGTTTATTGTGGTGCTACACAATTTTGGAAACCATGTGTAGTTTTTTTTTTTTTTTCATAATACACATTTTCTGTGAAGTTTTTTTCAATACCTCCTTGTAGAAGACATGTATATATATTCATCAGCAAAAAAGGGGGGACAAATAAATATCTATAATATACTGTTATGCAGCAATAAAAACGAATATAGTAGAGTAATCTGTGGCAATATGGAAAAATTCCCGATAGGTCATTCACTTGAAAAAGCTAATTACTGAATAATAGATATAAAGCACTATGATTTCTATCCAAACATCCAAAAAACACATACACAAAACAGTTTACCTACATTTCCATGTAGGTAATTTTTAGTAGGGAATGCAAATGTACATAGAAATAAGAGGCTGGAAAAATGCACACCAGAGAGATAACAGTGGTTATTTCTGGGACGTGAGTAAGACAGCAAGTGTCGAGAGCCTTTGTTTGATTTGCAGTGTTTATATTTTTGAATGGTATAAGATCTAAGACCTTGAGGAGCCACTAAATAGCTAGACTGTCCTCATAAATGAAGTCCAGAGGGGGAAAACAGAGGAAAGAACATGAATCAGTTACCGAATCATCTTTGGATGTGAAAATGGGTCAGCAGATGATGTGAATCCATAGATTTCAAGAGGGCTGAAGCCATGGATTTCAAAAGGCAAAGACTTCAAAGAATGACAAGCAGAACAAGGGAAGTACAGATCGCCGAAAGTGTGGCCAGTCCCAGCGCCGCCCTCCACAGTCTCTCCTGCGGTGTTGGCTTTGGAGACCTGTCAGTGGAAAGGAAAAGTAGGAGGTACACAGTACCCAAAAGGAGAGCAGCATTTCAGGTAGGGTGAGGAGGTGAACTTAGAAGAAATTGAGGGGCAAAGAGAACTGTCCAAACAGCAGAGCAGAAAACAACAGCAAAATGTGAAAGACAGCAGGGGTGAGACCAGGTGCTACTACCAGGGCTGCTAACCGCAAACAGCCAAGTCAAAACAGCCATGGGGAAGGGCCAGTATATGGATTCCAGGTGTGGTTAATGGGGATAATGGAAGCATTTGGGCAGGCAGCAAAAAGGGGAGCCATTTCGAGGAAAGTCAGTATGAGAACCAGGGTGTCTGGTGGCTGTCGCTCCCAGACCAAGGGAGTCAAAGCAGGAAAATCAAGTTCAAGACAGACACACATACATACACACTTTCTCTCATACACACACCCTAAGATTCCAAATGTAAGGCTGGCAATGAGTCATACCAATAGCAACAATTACTTGACCTGTCGGGTGTGTTTATTCTCTATTACTAAGAGGATTGAGGATGTGGGAAACTTTCATTGTATATCTCCATTTAGTATCCTGCTGTGCCCTGCTAAGTTATGTGCTAGATCCTAATTGGATTGTCGCTTACTAAAGTTAAGACAGAAGCAAATTGGAAAAATTTCAGGCAAGTGAATAGCTCTCCATGGAAATGTCTTATGGAAAAGCAATAAACTTCATATGCACATTGAAAACAGTGACAGAGATATCTCAAAATAAATTCTAAATTTTAATGTACAGAAAAGATAGAAGGAATAGATGATTTCTTTTTCTAACAGACAGCACTTGCCGTGTTGGCTTCCATCTACTGCCACCCTAAAGCAAAGCTCCACGATCCTGAGTGTTGACTGGGGTTGGTCCATTAACAAATGAGGGCACGGAGGCTTGGAGAGACTGAATCGCTTGCCACAGGCAGCATCTGGTGCAGCGTAAAGCCCATTGACTACAGAGTCCATTTGTTTAATCCGCACACTGGGGAAGAACAGCAGGGTTTCCCATCGCTGGGCGCAGAAGCAAGGCAACGGCTTCCTCATCGCCATTTGTGCTTCTCCTTGCTCGCACACGGTCTCCACGTTCACAGCGTTCTCCCCACCGCGCTCCTGTGCCGCAGGTGCTTTGTCTCACCTCACTCCACAGAGCAGAAAGCCGAGGCGCAGATGGGGTAGATAATCCCATCCCATGTCACAAGACTAGTAGTAGCTGAGCAAGAGGCCAACCCGGGGAACCGACAACCTGATTCCGAAGCACTCGGCGATGGGGCCGAGCCACTTCCAGGTACATGTTTGGTTTTGCTTCCCTCTTGGTTGAAGAAACAAGAAAAACCTTGGATCACAGACAAGAGATGAAATGTATTTTTTTAATTTTCCTCATCACAAGAGTGTTGAGCAGAAAACATAACAACATAATTGGATTTTCTTTTAGCATATATATTTGCAGTCATAAGAATTTCAACTATTTGAAAGGCAATGAGAAGTTCATAGAATTTAAAAATTTCAGGTTTCTCCAATGAGTCTATGAGCTTAAGGCCCCTGTGCTAAGACCCACAATATTCAAAGGAACATTTGTGAAGAAATCAGAGAATGAGAGGAGAGAAAAACCATGCAAAGTCTGCTGAATCGAAGTGCAAGTAACCAATAATAAACAATTACTGAGTTTTTGCCACATGCCAGAACCTTTTACAGAGAGGATCCTCCTCCACGCAGGACAACCAGAACCTGCTCCAGAATATGGAGTCAGTAGCTGGTGGGCGAAGATCGAACTCTACGTCCACTAAGGCCTCGGTAGATGCAATTCACTCTAAATGGCTATTAAGTAAGCAAGATTCGGGGCCCACGCTGTGGGTAAGGCTGCCACCTGCAGTGCCGGCATCCCATATGGGTGCTGGTTCAGGTCCTGGCTGCTCCACTTCCCATCCAGCTCTCTGCTGTGGCCTGGGAAAGCAGTGGAAGATGGTCCAAGTCCTTGGGCCCCTGCACCCACGTGGGAGACCCGGAAGGAGCTCCTGGCTTTGGATCGGCACACCTCCGGCCATTGTGGCCATCTAGGGAGTGAACCAGCAGGTGGAAGACCTCTCTCTTTCTCTCTCTCTCTCTGCCCCTCCTTCTCTCTGTGTAACTCTGACTTTCAAATAAATAAATAAATCTTTACAAAAAAAAAGTAAGCAAGATTCTACTCTTTGAACTCTGTAATTCTAAAATTTTAGGAATAAAACAAGATTCCTAAGAGCATAGTAAGAGAAACAAATTACTTGATTATAATGAGCAAACACCACACACACACACACACATACACACACAGGTAGATAGAGGAAATCTATGATGTGCTTGTGTGGAATTTAGCAACTGGGAAAAAGCAAGGAGATTAAACAAAAGTGTTAGTAACACTGTTTAAAGAATGCCAGCTGAATTAATGAAATATAAGATGCAACGGGAGTGGGGGGGTGGGGGGTGGGCGGCATTTAGCCTAGAGGTTAAGCTGCTGCTTGGGATACTCACATCCTACATAAGAGTTGCCCATTTGAATCCTGGCTGTACTCCCAATTCTAGCTTCTTGCTGATGCCCCACTGGGAGGCTGCATGTGTGACTGAAGTCTCCCACATGGAAGACCTGGTCTGAGTTTCTCACGCCTGGCTTCAGCCTGGTCCCATCTCAGCTGTTCACACTGAGGAGTGACCCAGTGAACAGGAGATTCTAATCTCTCTCTCTCTCTTTCTCTCTCTCTCTCTCCCTCCCTCTTCTTCCCTCTCTCCCCGTCCCTCCCCCTGTCTTTATTTCTTTGTCTCTCTTGCCTTTCAAATACATAAACATAGTATTTAAAAGACAAAACAGTGATTCAGTAAAAGACCTACTCAGAACCCAAATAGGGCCCAAAGAGACACACCTTATCAAAAAACCTGCTTCTCCTCTTTATTTTTTTAAAGTTATAGGTCTCCCAAATATGCCATAACTTCAGTTGATCACAGTAGTGGAAAACAATGAGTGTAATATAAAAGAATGCCTAGGAAGGGTCATTTTTAAAAATATCTACTTATCGGCCGGTGCCGCGGCTCACTAGGCTAATCCTCTGCCTAGCGGCGCCCGCACACCGGGTTCTTGTCCTGGTCAGGGCGCCGGATTCTGTCCCGGTTGCACCTCTTCCAGGCCAGCTCTCTGCTGCGGCCAGGGAGTGCAGTGGAGGATGGCCCAGGTGCTTGGGCCCTGCGGTGGCCATTGGAGGGTGAACCAACGGCAAAGGAAGACCTTTCTCTCTATCTCTCTCTCTCACTGTCCACTCTGCCTGTCAAAAAAATATCTATTTATCTCTGAAGTTTATTTAAAAGCAATATCTCCCTAAGCAAAAAAAAAATAAAACCCCACAAATATTACGTTTAACATGACCCAGTACATTGCGGAAGCATGATCAGCGTAACGCAGCAGTTCCTGCACAGCCTGGGCATGGCTTTGAGGAGGAAGGCTCCAAACCTTCCTATGGATTTGGGAAGACAGTCAGGGCTAAGATGAGGCAAGTCCCTCTACTGGATGAGTAAGGCTCACGATAAGATGTCGTTGGTAAGGTCCACCGCTTCTGGTTCTCTCTAAACAATCCTTCAGGCCCGTGGTGCAATAGCTGAGGCAAGCTCCATTAGGGGAAGGTTGTGTCACTGTGCAGAACACACACACACCCCGAGAGAGAGAAAGCTGGCTCCTGCATGCTTCATCAAAGCTGGAGGTGTGGCCATTACCTCTAGGCTTAATGAAGCTATAATTAGGAAGAAAAAACACTATGGGAAGGAAGTCCCTGTTGTGGTTTTTCCCTAATAACAGAGGCTTGTCTGAAAGAATTACAACCCCAAAGTCAGGTGAACCCTCTACTTTCCTTCCAGCAATGTCCCAAGTCTGGGGAAAGGAAAGGATGGGAGGTAAGGATGAATTTGGGACAGCACAGCTGCTCTGGACTCTTCCAAAAAGTTACTATAGTGGAAAACCAAGGAAGAGGTCATTGAAGACACGTGTCACATGCATGTGTCACTATGTTTGAGAATGTTGGAGTCAGCTGTAGAGGCATGAAAGCTCATAAAGGTAAATAAACTTTGGGGCCACGTAGCTCGTGAGACACTGGCAGAACTCACACGATGCTGCTACATATAGATAAATAAGTCAGTAACCTCTGAGACACAAACAACCAGAGCATGCTGACCACAGGTAGAAAGGGATAGAAAAACCAAACAAGAAGGAAAAGCAGGAAACAGCAGGTGCACGTGAGACTGAGCACATCAGCAGAGGGCAGAGAGCCAAGCACTGGGATCAGGTTCCAAGTGAAGGCGGGTGTGCGTGTGTGTGCAGACTCAGGAAGGATGAATGACTGAGAATCTCATTAAGTAAATAGCACTGGTCAGCAGGACATACAAGAGGGAGGACACAGGCAGGCGCCACGGCTCAACAGGCTAATCCTCCGCCTAGTGGCGCCAGCACACCGGATTCTAGTCCCGGTCGGGGCGCCAGATTCTGTCCCGGTTGCTCCTCTTCCAGGCCAGCTCTCTGCTGTGGCCCGGGAGTGCAGTGGAGGATGGTCCAAGTGCTTGGGCCCTGCACCCGCATGGGAGACCAGGAGAAGCACCTGGCTCCCGCCTTCGGATCAGCGCAGTGCGCCGGCCGCGGCGGCCATTGGAGGGTGAACCAATGGCAAAGGAAGACCTTTCTCTCTGTCTCTCTCTCTCTCTCTTACTGTCCACTCTGCCTGTCAAAAAAAAAAAAAAAAAAAAAAAAAAAAAAAAAAAAAAAAACCAGAGGGAGGACACCTGGCTCTTAGCAAAGTTATTACAAACCTTTAAAGAGTGTTCCTAGACTGAATCAATAAAACAAAATCATCATTTTGGAACACTTTAATTATATTTATGCAACAAATAAAATCATCTCTTTAGTTGATTATGTTGGGAACCATTGGTTTCGGTAAGTCTTTCCAGTCTACTGAGAGTCCATGGGTTCATGACTTCCCACAATGGAAATTCCTCATAGTTCATTAAGGTCAGCCAATTCACTTAGTAAGTTCTAAAATTGTTGGGTGAATTTCCTCACTTGACACCCATAGCCTGGTAGTGGTAAGGCAGTATTTAAACTCAACTGTTCCTGGATTGAGAAAACAAGATCTGAGTCTAGGATAATGAGTAGCTGGAACAGACGCAGACGACAGTGAAGAAATATATTCCCTTGGGAAGGAAGACAGGACACAAAGAGGCGTATGGGCAGGGTGGGTGGTGGCAGAACATCCAAGGAGCATAGAGGGGGCAGCTGGCCAATGGGAGAAGGCAAGTTCAATGAAGCCCAGTTTTACCAAACGAGAGTAAGGATCTAACCCCCTTTACAAACCATGTAGATGAGAGAAAGGCAAGGACAGGGCCGTCTCCAGAGAAATCTGCTTTGCTGCACATCCAGAGATTTCTCTCTCACAAGTGCAGAGAAGTCACCATGGTCCAAGCGCAGTCCTCAATTTCTAGACTCATAACCTGTGCCATCACAGAAAAGGTGGATCAGTCTCTCGTGATCCATTCAACTTCAAAGGAAGTTTGCTATGTAAACAACAACAAGGTTGTGGAATGCCAAATTTAGAATTTAGAACAAAAACTAAAATGTTCATGAGCTCTGGGGATATCCTCTTGAGCCAGCACGTAATTGTCCTGGAGAGAAGGCAGATAAGAAGGAAGGGGCCGACGCTGTGGTGCAGCGGGTGAAGCTGCTGCCTGCAGTGCAGGCATCCCAAATGGGCGCTGGTTCAAGTCCCGGCTGTTCCTCTTCTGATCCAGCTCCCTGACAATGTACCTGAGAAAACAGGGGAACATGGCCCACGTCCTTGGGCCCCTGCACCCAGATGGGTGATCCAGAAGAAGCTAGGAGCCTTTGGATTGGCCCAGCTCCAGCCATTGTGGCCATTTGGGGAGTGAACCAGCAGATGGAAGATTCTCTCTCTCTCTCTCTCTCTCTGCCTCTGCCTCTGCCTCTCTGTAACTCTGCCTTTCAAATAAATAAATAAATCTTTAAAAAAAAAAAAAGAAGTAGTAGCAGCAAAGGGTAATCAAAATGTCACTTGGAAAGTACAGGTGGCAATAGTTTCTGTTATGCTAAATGAACCTGATGCATCTACTAACACAAGAGAATTCTCCTGCATTAAGGTCCACGTCCTCAATCACCCATTTTTCTGCTGCAGATCTTCTTTTTATTATCTACTCAGACTATAGTGACCTCCTCTTAGCAATCTCCTCAATGCACAGGCATACAGATGTATCCTCTCTGCCCCCGCAGTCATATTAAAAACCAGGAGCGCTGCTCCACTAGGAAAGGAGACCGAGACAGAGTATGATGGTAGGACCTTAACAGAGGAATATTTGCTGTGCTTATCTCTTCTCTTAACTAAGCCGCAATATTCCCATAGTTATATCACTATTTATAAAAAAATTCATTAATTACTTTTTTACCTCTAAGGAATAATCCCGGATCCTTACACCTTTATTCTTTGATCCTTTTAAAACCCATAGGAGCTCCCAACTCCTCACTTTATAATATGATATTGCATTCTAAACCTCCCCCTTGCTTTCCTTCCTTCTGAGCAATAAATTTGTCATCTATAATTTTACTTCCCCATTGTTAAGATTGGTGATATTTATATACTCTTCTGAAGCATAATAAAGTTTTTTTGTGCCTTGTCTATAAGTAGACTCAAAAAGTTGGAAAATTTAGATGGTATTTATATGCAATATTATGACTTCATAAATAATTATTTACTATAAAGGCACACAGTTATAATTGCTGCTACTCTCTTATATAACTTTTATCGATTTTTCCTGGAGTTTAAATTCTGTTTTCTTTAAAGAAATTGACCTCATTGATTTATTTATTTTTTCCTGCTCTCTACCAAGTAAAACATCCTATTGTGGTAGAAACTGCTAGTTGTTCCCCAAAATTTGTTCTCTACTTCATCTCCAGTAAGCCAAAATTAACTGTAGTTGTGCACATAAACATACGAAGTAAAAACAAACAATCATCTTCCAATTTGCTTGTGCCAGGCATAGTCATGTGACTTAGCTCTGGTCACAGGAGGTAGGGTCCAGAGTTGAGCACAACATTCATTAAGATTCTGACGCCATAAACAAGAGTGTCAAATTGTTAAGTCAACAACAGGAGTCACTGTGTACTTACTCCTTATGTGGGATCTCTGTCCTTAATGTGTTATCCAATGTGAATTAATGCTATAACTAGTACTCAAACAGTATTTTACACTTTATGTTCTGTGTGGGTGCAAACTGATGAAGTCTTTACTTAATATATACTAAATCAATCTTCTGTATATAAAGATAATTGCAAATTAATCTTGATATGAATGGAATGGGAGAGGGAGCGGGAAATGGGAGGGTTGCGGGTGGGAGGGAAGTTATGGGGGGAAAAAGCCATTGTAATCATAAACTGTACTTTGGAAAATTATATTTACTAAATAAAAGTTAAAAAAAAGAATCCTACAAGAGAGGGCTGGTGCTGTGGCATAGCAGGTAAGGCTGCTGCCTGTGGAGCCAGCATCCCATGTGGGTGTCCACTGGAGTCCCAGCTGCTCCACTTCCAATCCAGCGCCCTGCTAATGTGCTTGTGAAAGCAGCAGACGATGGCCTAGGTGCTTGGGTTCTTGCAACCAAGTGGGAGACTTGGATGAAACTGTTGGCTTCAGCCTGGCCTCGTCCTAACCATAGGCAGCTGTTTGAGGAGCGAACCAGTGGGTGGAAGATATCTCCCTCTGCCTCTCCTCTGTAATCCTGAATTTCAAATCAATAAACCTTAAAAAAAACTCTAAAAGAGCCTGTCGCAGAGCAGGGCCCCTGCATCCCCATGGTGTGTATTGAGAGGGGAGCTGGGCCACAGGGCTGCTGTGAGAAAATGGGGCAGGACATGGGCCACACCATGGATTCTCATGTCCACCTTGAGTCCCAGCCTTGCTGAGCCGGCCACCCCAAAGAGCTCCCCGCTGGGGAATCCCAGCATTGACCACTCCTCTTGTGGCTCACAGAGCCACCAGGAGCCTGGCCACCACCATTGGCATGCTCATTGCCACTGCTTCCTTGGAGCCCTTGTTCTGGGCTGTCCCTGCTACCTGTGTCTGCAGCGCATCAACCAGTCCAAGGATGAGGAGAGCACAGTGAGGGATGACCAGACCGGGGAGCCCTTCCTGTTGGGGTGATATCTGGCGAAGGAACCATGTGTGCAGAGAAAGTCCAAGCTGATGACCCCCAACAGCCGGAAAGTGCTCGGCTGATCTGGGATGAGCAGCTCCTGGTCCAGTCTGCGGCCAGCAGGGAGGCGACTGGAGAGGCAAAGCCTCACTGATGTGCTTGTCTCAGCGGCATGGCTTCGGCAGGCTTCCTGGGCACTTGCGCTGACTCCGGGGCCTAACTGTTCCCATCTTCCCCTCAGTGCCCTGGTGTGGTCCCAGTGCAGGCAGTGGGGCAGGCCTGACCTTGCTGAGGCTCTCGGCTTCGTGGGGTTTTTCTTGAATGTTTAGCAGAGCTACTATGGCAATGTGTGAACTAATAAACCTGTGAAATGGAAAGGGACCCCCAGAAGCACTTGAAGGGGGAAAAAAAAAGGTCCTAAAAGTGTCTATGTACCTATTCTTTCCTTTCTGTCTAGTTTCCTCTTGGCAGCCGGATGCTTGCTCTCAGCATTGGACTCTCAGCACGCTAGGAGACTAAAGCACTCAGCTGTTTTAGGTCAGGCTTTTATGTGACAGATAAAAAAAAAACAAACTTCTACCTTGGCAAAGCCTCCCCAAACCCTATTAGCAGCTCAACACTGCCTCACTCTGGGCCTCTTTTATGTAAATGCAAACCACAAAGAAATCAGAAACAAAAACCACTTTTGTTGTTGCTGGAGCCCTGATTATTCAACATCTCTCAGCAGCAGGAAAAAAAAACCCGCACACAGGCTAACTGACGCAGAACCACAGAGGTTGTCCTTGCTTTGGACACTGGCCCAGCTCCTTGACTGCATCAGGCAGTGCCTGGAAGGCTGCACAGGTGCAGGAGAAAAAGCAGGGCACGGGGACTGCCAGAAAGGCCCAGGCAACACACTTGTAATCAGATTTTAGAGCTGGACACGACTTAGTTTCCCAGGACGTGAGAGAAGGAAGAGAAGAAGACAAGAGGACTCTGAATGTAAAATCCTCCAGGTAGCTAATAGTTCTTCCCCAAGAGCCTAAGTCACAGGAAAGGCCAAGACTGAGGCACAGGTCTACAAACAGTCCACCCAGTCAATCCCAGACCTCTTTCATCCTACAGTTTCAGAAGCTAATTTACAATAATTTTCTATTCATCTCTCCAGATGAATAGCGTTTATTACTTGAGTTCTCTTCACTTTGTTCTTTTCAAAACTGTGCCCCTTGCTTCCTTTTAGCTTGTTAGCAAAGCCCGCAGCATCCTCACGTGAACCAGAAACGTGTTCTCTGTGCGCCGGGTCACCTTCACAGACAGACCCAGTGGGAGTGAGGGCGAGGAGAGAATCACTTACGCCACGCAGACCGCCGACAGTGTCCCAGACGATGACAGCAGTCTCGGGGATAAATTGATCACTCACAGCTACCCATAGGACTCTGTAATCAAAAGGAAAGCTGATGCTTGGTCAAGGGGAAGTGCATACCCTCAAGGTCCCTCCTTTGTTGGTCTCTTTGATCCTCCTTAGTAATGGGTCAGTCCTACCACCCGCCCACCCGCAGCCCAAATGCTGTGCACGGGATTTGCGAGCCGTCCCTGTGTTCTTGCTAGAACCCTGGGACTTAGGTTACTCTCACACTCAGGAGCCCTGGATAAGAAGGCTGGAGGATGGTAACACTTAACACTTACATACGACTTATAGAACACTTTGGTGCCTTGTCTCTTTTAATCCTCACAAAAAACCTGAGAGACAGCCATCTGATTCTCTTTTTAAAAAATAATTTATCTGCCGGCGCCATGGCTCACTAGGCTATTCTTCTGCCTGTGGCACCGGCACCCAGGGTTCTAGTCCCGGTTGGGGCACCGGATTCTGTCCCGGTTGCTCCTCTTCCAGGCCAGCTCTCTGCTGTGGCCCGGGAGTGCAGTGGAGGATGGCCCAAGTGCTTGGGCCCTGCACCCGCATGGGAGACCAGGAGAAGCACCTGGCTCCTGGCTTCTGATTGGCATGGCACCAGTCATGGTGGCCACTTGGGGGATGAACCAACAGAAGGAAGACCTTTTGCTCTGTCTCTCTCTCTCTCACTGTCTAACTCTGCCTGTCAAAAAAAATAATTTATCATTTTAAAAACAAAACTTACTGCATGTCTAGTTTCTATTAAGCAAGTATATGGTACATGTTTAATCCTTACAACAGCTCAATCCCTAGACTATATTTTACCATTGAGGAAACTATAATACCTAGTTAATTAGTGCTACTGATGTAAATAAGTCATTTTTCAATGATAATACCTACTGCTGATGACCTATGAGACAGTACAGTATTTCTGGAGGACAATCTGTTATACATATTTAGGGTGATAAAAAAGCAAATACCCTTTGAGTCAACAAACCAACTTCAAGAAATTTGAGCTCAGAAAATCATCAGACATCAAGTGTAACAATGCCCTCTGCAGCACTGCTTATAATTGTGAAAAATAATACCAAAACCTAGTAGTAAGCTATGACATATCATAAAATGCAATGTTTTTTCTAGTTCAAAACATTTTAGAAGATTACATAATGATATAGGAAACAATCACACTGGCATGGAAAATAACATGAGGAAATTTCAAAATGTTCATGGAAATATAGTTAAAAGATTATTTTAGTGTAAAATAATTTGAAATCATGCATAATTTTTCATATGTTCTTGAAGATCCTTTGTATATTGTTTAGTGAAAATACATTGCAAAGCTTTATTTTTAAGATTTATTTTATTTATTTAAAAGACAGAGTTAGAAAGAGACAGAGAGGTAGAGGTTT
Organism: Oryctolagus cuniculus; assembly: GCF_964237555.1. NCBI lineage: Eukaryota > Metazoa > Chordata > Mammalia > Lagomorpha > Leporidae > Oryctolagus > Oryctolagus cuniculus. The sequence continues at coordinate 181,006,534 of NC_091434.1, read as the reverse complement.
CCCATCTGCTGGACTTGGGCCACCCTCTGCAGTTTCCCCTCTGCCTTAGCAGGGAGCTGGATTGGAAATGGAGCAGCTGGTGCCCATACGGGATGCCAGCACTGCAGGCCTGCACTTTAGTCCGCTACACCACAGTGCCAGCTCCTATTGCCAAGCTTTTAGTTCCAGGTGATTAGTGGCTGGCGTTTTGGGGCAGTGGGTTCAACTGCCACTTGTGACAACCAAATTCCATAATCAGAGTGCCAGTGATAGTAAGCTACTCTGCTTACAACCCAGCTCCCTGCTAATGCACCCTGGGAGGCAGGGGACAATTTCTCAAGTGCTTGTGGCCCTGCCAGCCACCAAGGAGACCCAGAGAGAGCTCCAGGTTCCAGACGTCAGCCAGGCCCCACTCTGGCTGCTGCAGGCAGGTGGGGAGTGAACCAACAGATGGAAAATCTCTGTCTCCTGTCTCTCTGTTGTGCTGCATTTCAAGTAGATGGAAAACAAAAATAAATAAACATTTTTAAAAATGTGATAGATGGGGGTCAGCATTGTGATGCCCGCATCTCATGCATGAAGGCCAGTTGGAGTCCCAGCTGTTCCTCTGATCCCACCTTCCTGGTAGTGAATCCAGGAAGTAGCAGATGATGGCTCAAGAATGTGAGTTCCTGTCATCCATGTGAGAAACCCGTATGGAGCTCCTGGCTCCTGGGTTCAGCCTGGCTCAGCTCTGGCTATTGCAGCCATCCGGGGAGTGAACCTGCTGATGGAAGACCTCTCTCTCCTCCCTCTCCTCTCTCTCTCTCTCCCCCTCTCTCTCTCCCCCCCTTTAAAATAAATATATAAATAAATAAAACTTTTTTTAAAAAGACGATAGATTGAAAAATAAATTTACCTTTATTCACTCCCCCAGAAAGTTAGGTACTGTTGAAATAGAAGCTATAGTTTATTAAACACACACACACAACAGTGTAAAAAGGGGAAACATTAATGCCATTACCAAATGCTGGAAGCATTTTACGAGTTTCTGAAAGACCAGAGATGGCTTTGGCCAAAGTGAAGCATAAATCAGATTGGAGCGAGTCACAGGTCCATACAGGCACAGAGAAATGCAGCAGCTGCAGCAGAGCTGTTTTACAGCTTTCCCTAAGTCTATGGGGGATGTAGTCAGAGCATGAGAAAGGACCTAACGTGTGACAATGGATTGAAGAAGTGTATGTTCTTGACGCAGTCTGACCACCACCTAAGTATGCTTAAACAGAGCACCTATTATATGAGACTAACTAGACTGTCAGTGTCAGGGCAAGGACTCCTAGAGGCTGCCGGTCTGCTTATCTTAGAGAAAAGCCTGCCGGTCTGCACACCACACCCAAAACCAGACAGCTTGCAGCCCAAGTCCTCACACAGGGAAGAGGGCACTACCAGCCAGCCAGCTACAGCAACAACCAAGTGTATTTTCACTCAGGCACAGCTTGGAAAGCTGAGTACCAGCAGACATTTGATTTTGAAAAACTTATGTCAAAGACAATTCTACAGATTAGCAAACCATTTTATTATCCTCTTGGGAAAAGAGGAAAAACCCAGTCCCCAGTCCCTTTGCATCTAGATGGAGCCAAATGACTATTTCTGAACAGTGGATGACAGCAGAACAATATGCCACTTTCAGACTCAGCCAGAAACACTGGGTCTCCTCCATGTGGTCTTCCCCTCCCTCACCCTCTGTGGCAACCACGGGAAGCCATGGACGATGGTGTCCTGATCTCTGAGCCACCTCTCATGGGACAGGTGACAGGTGGGACTGTTTATTATAATAATAGTCCCTACTATTACAGCAGCATGAAAGACCCAGGTAATCAAACAGAACATTGACTCCAAAGGAAACCAATAATTCAGGGAAAAGATAGGACTTTAGTTAAATCCTAGGCCTTTTTCACTCTTTTAAAAAAGGTGTGTGAATGCATTGTATTTATTCAATTGGAAAAGAATAAAGTAGAACAACAACAGAAGAAACACATAAGGAATTCCTGGAAGTTGAAAAGCATTGCTTCGGTGAAAATTTCAGGAGGAAAGCTGCAAAACAGAAACCACCAACAGGGCAGATATTTAAAGGTTATTTAGTTATTTGAAAACTGGAGTTACAGACAGAGAGAGGGTGAGACAGAGAGAGAGGAAAGGTCTTCCATCTTCTGTTTATTCCCCAAATAGCTGCAATGGCTGGAGCTGCATCGGCCGTTCTGGAGCCAGGAGCCAGGAGCTTCTTCTGAGTCTCCCATGTGGGTGCAGGGGCCCAAGCACTTGGGCCATCTTCTGCTGCTTTGGCAGAGCTGGATTGGAAAAGGAACAGCTGGGAGTTGAACCGGTGCCCATATGGGATGCTGGTGCCGCAAGCAGAGGCCTAGCCCTCCACACCACAGCACTGGCTCCACAGGGCAGATATTTGACTCAGCAGTTAAACCCCCACTTCCCACAGCAGAGGACCTCGTTCAAGTGTTGGCTACCCTGCTCCCAGTCCAGTTTTTGCTAATGTGCATCCTGGAAGGCAACAGCTGACTCAAGTACATGGTCTCTGCCACTCACAGGGGAGACCCAGATGAAGTTCTCAGTCTCTCTACCTCAAAATACAATGAAAAATAAATAAGCAACAATTAAAAAAAAACACTAACAGAAAACACAAAAGAGTGAAAAATATCGAAGGGAAAGTTAAGCAACACTTGGTAAATATTTTTACATGTGTTCAGAAAATTTCAGAATTACAAAGATCAAAAGGAAATTCTGAAAATACACAAAATTTAGGTAAATAAGTTACTTAGGACTGTGAGTTAGATTAGCAGCCACAACATTAGATACCAGAAGTAAATGGAGTCAGGCTTTCGTGTTTTTACCAAGAAAAATGCTTCCCACCTCCAACACTAGTCACCTTTCTGTTACTACAATGAAATACCCAACAAGGCTACTTATGAAGGAAGAAAGGGTCTACTTTGGCTCATAGTTTTGACGCTTAAAATCTAAGGTTGGGTGGTCCCATTGGTTGGGCCTCTGATGAGGGCAGCAATGGCGGAGTTTGGGGTGAGGACAGAGGAAGGACCGCGTGACAAGCTGAGGCAGAACGAGGCTGGAGCCCTCCCAGTCTTACAACCAATCCTTGCATGAGAATTACCTTCCAAGGGCACACTCCCAATAACCAATGTTCAACCACTAGGCACTACCTGTTATCACCTAACTGGATCTCATTTCCCTTCTTTGTGCCATTATTTTTCTTTGTTTTAATCTTCATTCTTTTTTTAAAAAAAGATTTTATTAATTTATTTGAAAGGCAGAGTTAGAGAGAGAGAGAGAGAGCACTCTTCTATCCATGCTGGTTCACTCCCTAAATGGCTACAATGGCAGGAGCTGGGCCCTTCCGAAGCTAGGAGTCAGGAAATTTCTTCCGAGTCTCTCTTGCCAGTGCAGGGACCCAAGCACCTGGGCCATCTTCTACCGCTTTCCCAGACACATTAGCAAGGAGCTGGATCTGAAGTAGAGCAGCCAGGTCTTGAACTGGAGCCCATAAGTGGCTTTACCCACTATGCCACAGCACTGGCCCCACACCATTATTTTAAGATTAAGGTTTAACCACCTATATGAGTTTGAGAGTCTAGCCTATTCAAACCATAGCATATACCTAACCAAAATATGAATAAAACAAGAAAACAGAAGAAAGCCATCTCCAGACATGTAATATTTACTATAAAAGTATTAAAACATGAACTCCAGAAAAATAAAATGTAACCCCCAAAAAGATGCATATAGGAAATATAAGATGCAGGGCAACAAACCCCCAAAAATTGAATTAAAAGCAATCCCAGGATAACCAGAATAGTTGTGCTTATATAGTAAGACCAAGGATTAAACAGTTCAACTTAGAACAAGAAAAGGAGCACTCCAACAGAGTATCAGGAAGAAAACACAGTTTTGTGAGAAATAGCACACCGTGGGAGACGAATGACCCCAGTGAGAAGGTGAATGGGTGCCCCATCTAGAGGCTTGCTCCGTGAGCCTGCACTCAAAGCTGTTCCATAAGGCTCAATGGAAGTTCTGAACGGGCTCACCAATGTGGGCTTCCCTCTCTAAGGCGGACCAGGGGCTACACTCTCCATAGAGCACCATCCCCCAGGAGTTCGGGAGACCTCCCAACAGCCTAATCACTTTGGATCCTTTCCATCATGACAGAGCCTCTGTCATGAAAGTCGCTTCCAGAGGAACAGGGGTAGACTCTCCAGGAGGATTTCCCTTCCTTGTCCATAATGGTTCTCTTGGCGCCATCTTTCTCAGACTTACTGAATGCCTTATTCGTCTCTAACAAAAAACATATTTTATGGCGCTATGGGTGCAGAAACAGACTTGCACCCATGGACGTTCTGTTCTCTTATATTGCCCACCACCGCGAGAAGTGCTTGCCTGATGGAAAGATGCATGCCCGCCAAGGAGCCGGTTTCAGGACCAGCTAGGAGGCAGCCCTCTGGGATTTGGGCCAGTGTTCTTCAGAATATGTGTCTTAACCTAGGGGACAATGTACTGCTTTATATATCACCGTCAGAATACTCGGGTCCAGGAAATAAGGAGTGACCTCTCTCACTATAAACCTTATAGACCATTAAAGGAACTTCATTTCTTGTTCCACACCTTATCCTCATTTCTATCCAAGGGAGAAATGTGGGAAGCTAAGACTTCCCTCTGGTATTTGGAGCTTCTCATGCCACTAAAATAAGAGGCAGCAAAGGTGGCTACTGGCTTGAATGAGTGATCTCTATGGCCATTCGTGGGGAATTTGGTAGCTGTTACATAAGGTGACAGCCAGAGCCTCCCCTGGGGGTGCCTCTTAGCAGCCCCTTGTCTAATACTTCTATACAGGAAAAATAGCAGCTGCCAATGAAGCCAAGACCTCAAGGACCAAGGACCCACTTCCCCTAGAAGTAAATTCATCACACCAAAAACTAACTCTGTGCTGCCCAGGTGCCACTAGGGGAAGGGAGGCAGAAGGTGGCTATGATTATTGATTTAGATCTCACGGCCAGGGAGGCAGCCGTGTCCAGTGTTACTTGGTGCCCTTTTCCTCCCTGGCTTGCAGCGTGCACATTCTGGGAGGAATCCAGGAATTGTGGCTCACACTTTAGGTTTCAGGTTTTTTGGAAACAAAATTAATTTTCATTTTATTTTATTGAGAGAGAGAGAGAGCGCGCGCTCCCATCTGCCAGTTTGCTTCCCAAATGCAAGCAAGAGTTGTGGCTGGGCCAGGGCAAAGCTGGGGGCCAGCAACTCATTCCGTGTCCTCCACATGGTGTCAAGGAGCCACGTACTTGAGCCATCATCCGCTGCCTCCCTGGTTGAACGGGAGCAGGAAGCGGAGCTAGGACATGAACCCAGGAACTCCCTTATGGGATGCAGCCATTCCAAATAGCATCTTAACTGCTGGACCAAATTCCCACCTCTGTCGATTTCTTCAAGCAACTCAGATACCTGCTTGCCCTGATCCTTAGCCTCCTGCATCCATCCACATACAGTCTGCTTTGTTTTTGTTTTTGTTTTGTTTTTGTTTTTTGACAGGCAGAGTAGACAGTGAGAGAGAGAGAAAGAGAGAGAAAGGTCCTCCCTTTCCATTGGTTCACCCCCCAATGGCCACAGTGGCTGGCACACCACGCTGATCTGTAGCCAGGAGCCAGGTGCTTCTCCTGGTCCCCCATGCGGGTGCAGGGCTCAAGCACTTGGGCCATCCTCCACTGCACTCCCGGGCCACAGCAGAGAGCTGGCCTGGAAGAGCAGCAACCGGGACAGAATCCGGTGCCCCGACCGGGACTAGAACCCGGTGTGCCAGCACCGCAGGCAGAGGATTAGCCTAGTGAGCCGCAGTGCCGGCCAATCTGTTTTCTTCGTACAGTAATCTGCACATTGAATTAAGAATGAGTGTGCTCATTCTTAAAGTAACATCAGCTGCTGAACTGTGCAATAGCACAGCTGTGGTAGAAGTTTGTATCTGGTTCAGATAATGTCCGCAGTGCTTCTTGGTTGATAAGCGTTGCCTTTACAAGGAGTAATTCAGTAACTAGGATACTGTTGTTCCCCATCTGCCATTTTTAAAATGTTCCTTCCGAGACCTTTCTATTCATGTGCATAGTTGGTAAAAAAGAAAACAAAACCAGAAAAAGCATGCCTCGCTGTCACAGATTGTCTCTGACTGGGGGGAACCCGAGGCTCTCAGAACTGGTTTTATCTCTGTGTCTGTGTCCATCTGTCTCTCACCCCCTCATCTTCCCGTTTCCTGTGTCTTCTCGTGGTCTTGCTCCACATGAGCACCTCCACGTGGCCCTCCAGGCAAGGCCATATGGTGATTCTGACATCTTAGGAAAAGAAGAACAGAAAGTATGTACAATAATGAAGATGGTGACCATTATACCAAGAAAGAGAACTCGGGAGCTTGAGCCCTTCCCTTACAGATAAGTGTCTGTCTGTGCTGAGGGAGAATGAGCCAGACCCCCATCACTCGATATTAATGAGATCTAAGAATCACGTTTACTCACACTTTTGCTTCATTAATAGATCGCAAAGAAAGCTGTCCTTTACTAGCTCAGATAAGGCAAAAATAATTGCTAATGGGTTTTCATGCGAGAGTCCTGGGAGGCACACAGAGGGCCCTGCCCCAGGGAGTGTCATCAATGGCCCTGATACAACTTTCCTTTGTTGGTGGAACAGGAGCCTGCAGAGACCCTGCTCTAAGGCCAGCAACTCCTCTGTTGTCACCACCCACCCTGCACCACCAGTCACTGATGAAACCTGGCGACCTGAAGTGCTGTGGCTGCTGGCTGGGTCTCTTTTGATCAGTACATGTCACTGAAAGGAAATGCCATGTGACCCACTGTGACTGCTCTTCTCTTTGCGCTCTCTCTCTCTCTCTCGCTTTTGGTTTCCTGAAATTTCCAACTAACTGCTATTTAAAAAAATAAACACAAACTCTTACCCACTTACTCTTTTATTATGTAAAGCAATTCAGCTCTGCCTAAGCTTCTATACCCAAATTTACATAGGCACACAAAATTCAGCTAAAAAACAAACCAACTGAAAAAAGGCAGCAGTCAACCTGACTTAACTAACTGAGCCTAAAGGATGGTATCTTGTAAGACTTACGTACGCGGCCAGCTCACTAGACTAATCCTCCACCTGCGGCGCTGGCACACCAGGTTCTAGTCCCGGTCAGGGCACCGAATTCTGTCCGGGTTGCTCCTCTTCCAGTCCAGCTCACTGCTATGGCCCAGGAGTACAGTGGAGGATGGCCCAAGTCCTTGGCCCTGCACCTGCATGGGGGACTAGGAAAAGCACCTGGCTCCTGGCTTCCGATCAGCACAGTGTGCCAGCTGCAGCGCGCTGGCCGCAGCGGCCATTGAGGGGTGAGCCAACGGAAAAGGAAGACCTTTCTCTCTGTCTCTCTCTCACTGTCCACTCTGCCTGTCTTCCTTGTCCCAAATGCCTCACCAACACATGTCCTCCAAACAAAATAACTCTCCCAATGAGAAATTTCAAGCCAGCTGCTAAGAAGAAAAAAGCCAACAACATCCCCTAGCATATCATACTAACTTCTTCTGCCTGAATGTTTCATAAACTGACTTGTCTCTCTGCCAACCAGTTTCCTAGTAGTTATTTTTTTTGGAAATTATTCAGCGGCATTTAGCAGATGGAAAACCCCTAGATCACAGAAAAAGGCACACATAACCATACACAAACTTAGATCTGAGACCCAACAAAAACAGTCTTCAAGGTCCTGATCATTTATTTACAAAGACAGGAAATTGTTTGTTTTCATTCGGAAAAATAGGCCAAGGATGTAACTGGAGGAGACATTTTTCTTTTTTTTTACTAATACAGCAGCTGAAGCAGGAAGAGACATTAACACATAATAAAGCAACTTCAATATAGCAAAGGTAAAGAAATTCCCTATTTTCAAGGACCTGTTCCCCCTGGGGCCGGGGGAGAAACAAGTGTGTGACTGGAAGGAGCATCACTTTATGGAAGTGCTTCTAGAGAGGCAGGGGTCTGGTCTGGAGGTCATAATGCTACCTGGGACACCAGCACCCCATATCTGAGTGCCTGGTTTCAAGTCAGCTTGGGCTTCCGGCTCCAGTTCCTGGCTAATGCACACCACAGGAAGCAGCAGACGACAGGGCAGGTGGCTGGGCCCCTGACACTCATGGGGGAGACCTGGATCGATCCCAGCTCCTGCTTTGTCTGCCTCAGCCCCTGCCCTGCTGTGGGCCTCTGCAAATAAACACATAGCTAGGAGCTGTCTTTCTCTCTGCTTCTTGAATGAATAAAAACTTTAAAAAATTAAAAGAATTTTAAAGGATAAATTTTGCCAATATTCTTCTGGGTGTTCAGAATTTAATGCATTCACCAAAAAAGTTATTCCAAAAATATTCCAGTGTGAAATGAGAAGAAAAAAAGAGAAATAGAAGCAAACCTCAATCCTTCTTTGTTCACCCCTGAAACTATTAGCAGTTACATAAAATGTTATTTTAAATTATAAGATATAAAAGACCATAATACATCCCACTCTGCTACTTATTTGAAGCTCATTACAAGATTTTTAGATTCTCTCAGGAAACTCTGTTAACTCACCATCAGTATTAGTCTTCAGAACAAATTATTAACAGAATCAGATTGTGTTGTACTGCGCTCCTCCCTAATCAGCTACCTCACTCAATTCCTACCAAATTCAAATTAAAGAAAATGATAGTTCTTGGAAACCATTAGGGATAATTACCCTTTCTACAATCTATAATTTGATCGTGGATAATTATGTGATGTAACAATAGAATAATTAGACTCATTTCTCTCTCTGTGTTTGTGTGTGGCTCAGTCAGGCCACACTGGCTAAATTATATTTATAAATGACCTATTAAAATTGGTCAACTCTATAAATGTCATGGCTAGAAAAGACTTAGATAATTGCAAGGGATGTGATACTCAAGATGTTATTTTAATGTCCTTTCTTAATACTAGAAAATTAATTCACTAAATTTTGTTTCTACTGCAATATTTCAATGCTCTAGGAGATAAGTAAGCTCATCTGATACGGAAATCATTAAGGAATCACTGGTTGGGTGGAGAAAGGTATTCCTAAAAACCACACAAGTAAATTTATGTTTACAAACTAAGATGACCATGATGAAAGAAAAGACATAGTCTTCTGTGTAATAGGAATACACAGAGACTAACAAGATTTCAGAAAGTGTCCCTAAAACAGCAACCCACAAGCTGATGGTTCCTTTAATTTGGTAAAATAGACCTTCCTTAATATTTATCATTTAGTGGCATCAAATACATTCACAACATAATGTAACCATTACCACTATCTGTACCCAAAACTTTTACATCATCCACATGAAAATCCCGTGCCCTTGAAGCAACAACTCCTCTTCTCCCTGTGGTCCCTGGTAATCTCTTGTCCTTCCTGTGCCTGGGAATTTGCCTGTTCTCAGTACCTGGTCACTGTGGTCTGAATATTTGGGTCTCCCTAAATTTCTTACTGAAATCTTAACCCCCAAGGTGCTGGTATTAGGAGGTGGGTGCTTGACAGGACAGAGGCCTCGTGAATGGGATTAGTGCCATTCTAACACAAGTCTGAGAAAGTCCCCTCATCCCTTCCACCATGTGAGGATACAGAAAACAGACAACTGTCTACGAGTCTGGAAGCAAACCCTCAACCCTCAGACGCCGTATCTCTGGTACCTTGATCTTGCACTTTTCAGCCTCCAGACTGGTTAGAAACAAATTCCTGTTGTTCATGAGCTACTTAGTTGGTGATATTTTCCTAGAGCAGCCCAAATGGACTGAGAGTCATGAGTGCATCTGTCATGTCTCTGGCTTATTTCATTACGCAGAATGTTTCCAATGTTCCCACACTGTGGCATACATCAAAATTTCACTCCTTTTTGTATTAGTCTGTTTTTCGTTACCTTAACTGAAATATCCTAGAGGAACTTCTTTGGGAAAGCAAATGTCTACTAAAGTTTGAGGTTACAGGATGGGTTATCTGATGGCAGCTGGTCATGGTGGGTACAGCAACACAACAGTCACATGATCAACAAGGAAAGGAGAAAAACCAGGCCAAATGTGCAGCTTATGTAACCAGAGCTGTTACAAGAATTGCCCTCTGAGGGCATGCCCCCATGACCCAAAGACCTCCGACCAATGCACCTGCTAGCCACAAGATCAAGTCTTCACCCTTAGTCAATCAGCCACTAACATTAAGGCATCAGGGTATAAACAGCTACGTGAGTTTCAGGCGACAAATTCCACTCAAGAGGATACTTTCTATGGTTGAGTAATATTCCATTGCATGGATAAACAACATTTTGTTGGTCCAGTCATCTGTTGGTAGATATCTGGGTTGTTCCCACTATTTAAAAATTAATTAATTTATTTGAAAGAGCTACAGAGTGGGGGTGGGAGAGAGAGATCTTCCATCTGCCAGTGTACTCCCCAAATGACAATAATGGTCAGGGTTAGGCTAGGCTAAAGCCAGGAGTCACAAGTTTTTTCGAGGTCTCCTACATGGATGGCAGGGGCCCAAGCACTTGGGTCATCTTGCACTGTTTTCCCCAGGCCATTAGGAGGGACCCGGATCAGAAGTGGAGGAGCCAGGAATCGAACCGGTGCCCATACGGGGTGCGAGCATAGCAGGCAGCAGCTTTACCTGCTATGCCATGAAGCCAACCCCTGTTCCCACATAGAAGTGAGATTACTGGTTAATATGGCAAATCTATGTTTAATTGAGGAATCACCATGGTGTGTTCCACAGTGGGCTCTACAATTCTACATTCCATCCAGCAGTGCACAAGGGTTCTAATTTCTCCTCTTCTCCACCAAAATTGTTACTTTTCGGTTTTGATTATTTGTGTTTGGTTTTGTTTTTGATAACAGCCATCCTGGTTGCTATGAAGTACTACTTCATTGTGGCTTTAATTTGCAGTTCCCTGAGGTCAACAATGCTGAGTATCTTTTTACAATAATTGGGATTTGTACATCTGCTTGGGAGACATGTCTAGTCAAGCCTTTTGCCCACTTCTGAACTGTGCTGTTTGGTTATTATTTTTAAAAGCTCTTTATATATTCTGTATATTATTCCCTTATTAGAGAAATGATATGCAAATATTTCTCTCCATTTCATCCTGTCAATTTACTCTATTGATGGTGTCTTTTGATGAATATAAGTTCTTAATTTTGATGAATTCAAATTTATCTTTTTTTTTCTTTTATTCCCTATGATTTTGGTGTCATATCCATGAAATCATTGCTAAATCCAATGTCATGAATATTGTAACTAATGTTTTCCTTTAACAGTTTTGTGGTAGGGCCAGCGCTGTGGAGTAACGAGTAAAGCTGCCACCTGCAGTGCCGGCATCCCACATGGGCACCGGTTCTAGTCCCGGCTGCTCCTCTTCCCATCCAGCTCTCAGCTATGGCCTGGGAAAGCAGTAGAAGATGGCCCAGGTCCTTGGGCCCCTGCACCCACATGGGAGACCCGGAGGAAGCTCCTGGCTCCTGGCTTCAGATGGGCTCAGCTCTGGCTGTTTTGGCCATTTGGGGAGTGAACCAGAAAATGGAAGACCCCTCTCTGTCTCTGTCTCTCTGTCTCTCTCTCTCTGCCTCTGCCTTTCAAATAAATAAATAAATAAATAAATATTTTAAAAAATAGTTTTGTGGTGTGGTTTGGGCTCTTAAGTTTAGAACTATAATCAATTTTGAGCTAATTTTTTGTATAAGGGTTATGTCAGGGGCTCACATCAGTTTTTTCTTGTGGGTATTGAGTTTGCCCAGTACAATTTGTTAAAGACTGTGACTTCCCATTACATGCTCATCATATACTTTGTATATGTTTCATAGATTTTGCATTTACTTCATATACAAAATCAGCTATGAAGTTTCATTTCTGAGCTGTGAGATGGTACTTTAAGGGCGAATAAGAGTTGGTAGATAACAAGAGAGAGGGAAAAATTCTCTAAGCAGGAAGATTAGCTTACACAACACAGCACTGACTTCCTTTTATGAATGTCAAGGAATATAGCTTTAATGATATCTCATTTTACCATTTTTCTTACACATAGCCCATTGACCTAATCTAGCATTAAAAGTCTCTTCTGGGGGATATTCTGAGTTATACACTTTACTCTGGGGTCTCCAGCAGAATAATTCAGGGTGGGACTAAATCCATTCTCTATCTTAAAACCACCAAAAGGGGCTGGCACCATGATACAGTAGGTTAATCCTCCGCCTGCGGCACTGGCATCCCATATGGGTGCCAGTTCTGTTTCGGCTGCTCCTCTTCCAGTCCAGCTCTCAGCTGTGGCCTGGGAAAGCAGTGGAAGATGGCCTAAGTCCTTGGGCCCCTACACCTGCATGGGAGACTGGGAAGAAGCTTCTGGCTCCTGACTTCAGATTGGCGTAACTCCGGCTGTTGTGGCTGTTTTGGGAGCAAACAGACTGAAGACCTTTCTGTCTGTCTCTCCCTCTCACTGTCTGTAACTCTACCTGTCAAATAAATAAATAAAATCTTTTAAAAAAAAACCACCATGAACCATAAATACGCCGTGTTTTTCCTTTGTGTTCCCACAGATAGTAGTGATTGAGAAAAGCACAACTCCCAAGGCTGCATAAGAATTCTCACGAATAGCACGAATAGCACGGAACAAAGTTTCGAGGAGGAAGAACCTAATCATCTAACAATTTGTTGAGCCCCTCTTGCTACAATAAAATCAGTATTTAGGCTACTCTGAAGAGCACCATTGACAAAGCTCCTTCCAGGCCACTGAAGGCTTTTGGGTGGGTAAGAAGAAGGGGTTGTTGGTGGTGTTAGCATTTAATGAGAGTCATTGTGGGAAATTCCTGTGATTTACACTGATTCTATGTAAGAATTTATATTATCTGCCAAATGTCTCTTCCCTGTTAATCTAGTTTAAACACAGTGAATTAACATATCCAGTTAAGATATTTGCCTTATTTTCCAATATGGAAATAAACAACTCCATGTCTTCATTTAGAGTGATTAAAGTCTTTAAGTCTATATTTTGGTTGAATTTTCATGTTAGTATACCATGATTTTGTAAATCATTTCCACTTTCACATCGCACCTTCTTAGGTTTACAATAAATAAAACTAGGCTCATTTCTAAGTTTTATACCTTTTTATGATTGCTGCTTTAGCTACACAAAACCCCAGATGTGGTTTTAAAAGTATTGCTTTAGCCTAGTCAGGGCCATAGACAAGTCAACAGCATCTTCCAGTCTCTCCTTAGGTTATAAAGGGGCAGGAAAGAGATGGAGAGGAGAGGTAGGGAGGTGGGAAACAGGAGAAATCTGGCAATTTTCTCCTTCCAGTTGTGCATGTGCACATTTAAACCCCATGGTTTAAATAGTTCTAAATTCTGTATTCAATTGTAACAAGTGTAATTTGTACTGTCACTGATGGTTCATTGTTATGAAAAATTAAAGGGTCAAGTACTCCCAAAAGTTCACACCTCCTTTTTATAAATACTTTCAGACATTCAATAGAGTAGTTCATTTATGAATGTTACAAAATGATTTTTTTCTTCCTTGCTACATTTACAAATTTCACAACACATACTTATTCCACTGACTTACCACAGGAACTGTTCTAGAATGTTATGCTTATTAGGATATTGCCCTTGGTATGACATCTGTTTCTCTAGCCAGCCTTTCGAGGTGTTAGTGCTTCCTTGTTATCTCTTATCTATTTTGCCTTTAGATGAAAGGACTATGTCCATGGTTTTATCTTTTATCTATGACTTGGAAGGTTAACATTTGATTTTTAAGATAATCTTGCATGATTATCCTAGGGCATTAAAATTCTTTTACCTAATTATGTCAATAATAACTACTGACTTCCTTAGAGGGATGTCAGGGAATTTAGCACTGATGACATCTCCATCTTTGCTATTTCTCTTTCATATTTTGCATATTATTATCCTGGATTTTAAAATCTCCTTAAAAAAAGACTTTCTTTTTATATTTACATTTGGCATTTTATATTTGTTGCTATAATTGTTCTCAATTACTTAGTTTCCCCTTATTACTGGTCTGTGGTTTGCAGGCTTGCATTTTGTTTTGTGATTTATTTATCTCACAATTTTAGACATCTTTAGCGATTATAACCACATTTTCTTAATCATAACTTCCCTTATAAAGGTTGCAATTGCTTATTCATTGCTTGATTTTTCAGAGTACATTTATACTGTGCCTTGTTAAAAACAGAGTGCAGAGTGGCAAATTTTCTAAGAACTGAAGATCTGAAAACAATATTATCTTGCCTTTTGAAAACAATAACCCATAGCTAGAGATATATAAGGGATCTTCAAAAAGTCTGTGGAAAATGTGTGTTATGAAAAAACTATGCAAAGATTTCAAACGGTCCTTGCATCAAAATAAAATCATCTTTTAATTCCATTTTGTTGACTGTGTGTCATTTAGGGATGTATGCAGCTGCAGGTAATAAAAATCAGAATCACAGGTGTTTATTGGTTCCCGGGTGTCAAGAAGCCTAGAGGTCCATGGCTGTTAGTTTTGGCTCCTATGTTGATATGCGGCTGTAGCCCCAGCCATCACGTCTGTGGCAGGCAGGATAACAGTCCCCAAAGATGTCTACATCTTAATCCCTGGGACCTGTTAACATGCAAGTTCATATGGAAAAGAGAATGAAGTTTGCCAATTAGCTAACTTTGAGCTGGGGAAGGTTATCTTGGACTGTCCTGGTGGGTCTACCATCAGCATAAGCGTGCTTAGAAATGGAAAAGGGAGACAGAAGACGGAGGGACAGCAGCAAGATTCAGCCTGAGGTCGCTGGCTGAAAAGATGGGAGCAGAAAGCCGGGAGCCACTGGGTGTGGTGTCTTCTAGAAGCTGCACTGGGAAAGGCAAGGCGGATTCTCCCTCGAGACTCAAAGGGACACAGCCCTGCCAACGCCTTGATCTCAGTCCAGCAAAACCTGCTTTAGACTTCCAACCAACACCTTTACGCAGACAAATCTGTGTTTTTTGATTGTTGTGGCATTGACAGGAAACCAATGCAACGCCCAAGTGGTTATTTCAAAGCAAGCCACACTAATCACCTACAAGGCATCTTCAAAACTTCACAGAAAACACACATTGTGAAAACACTACACATGGATTTCAATTTTTTTGCACCAAAAAAACCTGATATTTTAATTGCATTGTCCATGAACTTTTCAAACCTGTAGAAGTACTTTCATATTTTCACATATGCATCTTTTTCTCAAAGATCCAAAAGCTTTTCCAGGAGTGCCCACAGTTGAATTTTATTGTCTTCTCAGAAACCAGAATTGAGTCTTGTATCAACGCTTAACTGTATGGAAGGCTAGGAGGCACGTTATTTAGTGTTTCAGCCTCAACACTGACGCAGCTAAGAAGGAATTGGGGGGCCAGCACTGGGGCACAGCGGGTTAAAGCCCCAGCCCACACGCTGGCATCCCATATGGGTGACAGTTCGAGTCCAGGTTGTTCCACTTCTGATCCAGCTCTCTGCTATGGCCTGGGAATGCATAGCATTGGAAGACGGCCCAGGTCCTTGGGCCCCTGCACCCACATGGGAGACCTGTAAGAGGCTCCTGGCTCCTGGCTTCGGATCAGCTCAGCTCCGGCCATTGCGGTCACCTGGGGAGTGAACCATCGGATGGAAGACCTCTCCCTCTCTCTGGCTCTACTTCTTTCTGTAACTCTGTATTTCAGATAAATAAAATAAATCTTAAAATAAAGGAGAAAGAATTGGAAGTCTTGGAGAAGCTACTCAACAGTGCTGTTTTCCTTTTCCTCAGGAAACTCTGAGTTGCTTATTCATCAATACTCCAGAAAAGAAATGTGAATCTATTTTAACTCTTGTTAAGTGTAAACACTAAGTATATGAATACATTTATAAGGTACTGACTGGAAAGCATTTGCTAGAATATATCTTGGCATTGATTTCTGCTTATCCTTTTAACTAGGAGATGGCAAAATCTCTAAATGTTTAATCTCATGACTTTCCAAATAAATCTTAAAGTATTTAATAAATATTTTTAAGTACTTAATATGTGCCAGGTGCTAAAATAAATTAATTTCATCTTTGTCTTTTGTGTAGTTGATCTTTACATTCTGGAATTATTATTTTAAAGCTAGAATTCTCTTTTGTATTTTCCAGACCTTTTGCCTTCTCTGTTATTTTTAAAAATGTCATTTATGGTTCACACCTTGAATGTCTTCCAGGTTCATATTATATATCACCGATTTGTCGTAAGTTATTTTTTTTCTGCATGACTGAGGTTTTATTTCAACTATTGTGATGGTCTTTTTTTTATATACCATTTATATCCCAATCTTTAAAAATAGCTCCACATCTGCTTTTAACTTGTTAAGAATATAAAGTGAAAACTTTAAACTCTTATTTCTTTACTCATTTTCCACTTTGCCTCCATTTTTTTTTGTTTGTTTTTTTGTTTTTCGAAGGGCAGAGACAGAGAGAGAAATCTTTCATGCATTGTTTCACTCTCCAGATGCCCACAACAGTTGGGGCTGGGCCAGGCCAAAACAAGGAGCCTGGAACCCAATCTGTGTTCCCCATGAGGGTGAGAGACATCAAGTACTGGGGCCATCTCCTGCTGCCTCCCAGGGTGTGCATTAGTAAGAAGCTGGCATTGGAAGCAAATCGGGGACTTGAGCCCAGGCACTTCAATATGAAGCTCAGAAATCTTACCACTACTGAAGGGCCACCTCCAGTTTATAAAAGATTACAAGTTCTGTTATTCACTCTTGATAACGACTTGTTCCACTCTGCTGTTGGCACTTAAAGGTCTGATGGGATGTGTTCTCAGAATCCTGTATGAAGGTAGACAGAGATTTATAATCTAAAACAAGGGATTATCCAGGAGTCTGAGAACTGGAAAACGTTCCAGGCAAATATAAGACTAGAAGACAGGTCTCTCGGGAAGGCAGGGCACCCTTCCTGTTTGGGCACATGGATGTGTTCAGAGAGCCCTGTCTGGGACCACAGCTGGAGCCAACTGCAGTGACACACACACACACACACACTCCTCCCTACAGATCAGCCATCTCCCATCTGGACCTGAACGGAGACGACACGGGCCAGGAAGGGAGCAGAGTGCCGTGGGGCAGGGACCACTCCTGTTCTGCATGTGCAGACCGCGTGAACCCTTATTCAAGGCTAGAATGTTATCAACTCTCATTGTACCAGTGACAGCACATTTCTTCCTTTTCTTTTGAGATAGTGCCTTAGTTATTTTAGACAACGGAGGCACCTGCCATTTCCAACCACTGCACTAACTTCGGGGAAATCTCTGAGAACACTGGAAACAGGATTGAGATGACGGCTAGAGCAGGAAAGGACAGCAAGAATGTCCTCTAAAAAGGCTCCATCATTGTGATGGCAGGAAAAGACATAATTGGGATCATTTCGTCTCATTGTGGCAGAGGCTGCTTGGTGCCTGTCTAATGTCCTTTCTCTCCTTCTCTCTTACTAACAGGACTTTGGTTTGATTTGGTGCAGAAAGCTTTTCCCAATGTCTTGCACATAGAGGCGGTCATGTGACACAGTCCTGGTCCACTCTATATAAGGTGAGGTCCCTGAGTGGAGTTCCCAGAAACTCTCTTTGAACAGTACTAACTTAGCTGGCTCTCTCTCTTCAGCGGCGGTCCCTTTTTCTTGCTTGAAATTGACAGACGGCATAACTGGAGTCCTGGCAGATACCCTGAGAACCTGAGAATAAGGCTTCACACTACACATGGAGTCTCGCTGACCTGCAGCCATCATAGCATTCCCATGTGACCTAACTGGTTCAAGCCATCGCTGCACAATTTTTCTGTGGAGTGCATCTTAAGTCGGCCCTTAACTGAGATCATATTCTAGATGAGAGAAGAGCTACTCTGTTTCTATCCAACAATACCTTGGAATACCTTGTTATTGTTATTTTGTTATGTTATAATAAATATTATAAAGTAATACCAAATGCAGGACTATGATAGGGAATCTTTAGAAACCACCATCTAGGGTATCAATCACCACTGGTATACAAATACATTGTAATCTGGGTTTGTCTTTTAGGGAAACTAGTTCCATAAAATAACCCCAGAACACTCTAGAAGTTCTGAAGAGAAAAAAGAAAAAGAAAAAAGACTCAGTTGTAGAAATCCAATACTTTCAATGGCAAACTATTTGGTAAAACCAAACTCCAGTTTTAGGAAATTGGATCACACGCAGAGACCACAGGGCCTCAAGACAGTTCAGAGACGTGCTTGGGAGCCATAAGTAACGTCTTAGAATGAGAAATATGGAAGTTCAGAAACGCCTTTATTGCGCTACTAGAATTCTTATCGCTGAAATTACTTGCAAAGCTCTTTGTTTATAATAACGTCAGCTTGCATTAGCTATTCTAAGGGGAAATAAGGAAGAAGAAAAGTGAGCTTCCTTGAGGAGTAACAGACACTGAAAAAAGAAAACCCCAAGAGGGAGGCAAAAACGCAGTGACAACAAGGAAAGAGGTAGAACAAATCAGGAAGCTGCCTCATCCCACCTGGAGCTTCCTACTCTGGAGCTCCTGAAGGCTCCAGATTTACATTACAGATAACTGTGCCAGGGATGACGAATCCTATGAGCCACAGACTTGGCCAGGGCATGCCTTTCAGCACACAAGTTTGAATACGTTTTTTATTCATTCTTTCTAAAACACTTCTATGCACCTAATGTGTGCCAGGAACTGAGTAAATTATTGCAAAATTTATGTCCAACTTTATAAAGGAATTTATTGCTTCGCTTTTTAAACAGATGCAGATTGCAGCATGATTCAACAACGCAGTCCATTGCTATCCACCTACTATTAAAACGGTCTGAAAACACACAGACGTCTATAATACAAGGCCAACTGCCATCACAAATTTGAACCTCCTTGCATCATGAGTATCATGGTGCTTTCTTTAAAAACTAGATGCCTCTCAAACTTTATCAACAAGAGAAAAATAACTAATTGCACGAGCCTTGAACGGCAAAAGCTTAATTACACACTACAGGCACCTACAGTGGCACAAGTCATACAACAGAGAGGAATACTAGTGTCTGTACCACGATGTCAACACACGGTATGTGTGGGATTGCTGGGCTTTGTAAAGAAACCTGTGTTGGTTTTGGTTTAGTGGATGCTTTTATGTTCCTATAACTTAATTACGTGCTCTATTACTATTTTAGGTTCCCAATGTACCCACAGATTTCTGGCAATGGGCATGTTAGTATATTTAGGATCTTGAGTTATGTAATACTAGACACAGTATAAATTCCGATTTTTTTTCACAAAAGCCTCTTTGGCGATAACTGATAGGCAGCGAAGCGAGCCCTCTACCACTGAGTTCCAGGGAAAGGGGAAGACACAAGACAGAGTTAGGTCCAGCAGGGCAAGTGGAGTTACTGATGTCCAAATGCAGAAGTAGGAAGCATCATCGGGCTTATGACCCGACTCCGGATAGTGTGAGTGAACAAACCGCGCTGAGTCGCCTTTATCTTTCCCGCTATCGCTCATCCCGTCAATTCATTAAAGCCTGTTGTGTCTCCCAGGTGCCCGCTACTGGGCTCGCAGACCTCTCCCAATTTTCTCCGGTTTCTGCCCATTTCCAGCTGGTGCCTCCCGAACCCCGCCTTCAATAGGCGAGAGCAGTGGGACGGAGCCAGAAGGGGCGAGCAGCGGGCGCCCGCGCTCCCCGAAAGAGCCAGCAGGTGGTAGCAGCACCTCGGGGGAAGACCCCAGCCCGGCCCCGCAGCACCGAAAACAAAAGACCCCCGACCCCTCAGAGGTGCGGGGCGGGCGGGAACCGGCCTCCTCGGGGCGCCCCTGCACCCCCAGAGAGTACCTCCACCGCCTCTCCCCGCGGCCGGGCCGGTCCTCTCCGCAGCGCGGGCGCAGGAGGTGCAGCGGCTTGGCCAGGCCGGGTCGGAGCCGGGCCCCCACCGCGGGACTGCACCCCTGCCCCTCGGGGAGCGCGGAGGGAGGCAGGGGCCCGGCGAGGGGAGCCGCTCCCCTACGCGCACGCCCCTCAGCGAGGGCTCCGCTTCCCTCCCCCGCCGCCCCCTTCTCGTCCCTTCCCCACCTCTGTCCACACCGGCGCCCCAGCCCCAGAGCCGGGCAGGCGCCAGGGAACGCGCGTGGGCGCCCGCCGCAGGCGTTAAAGCCCCCTGGCAGCCGCCGGCCCGGCCGCGGGCCGCCCCTCCTCGGCGCACAGGCGGGGCCCCGGGCGCGCCCCGCGCCTCCGCCGCGCTCTCCCCCGCGCCTCCGCCGCGCGCTCGCCGCCTAGGCCGGGAGGACGGGCTCGGCGCCCCGGAAGAGGGGAGCGAGAGGACGGCCGGAGGGACCGGGAGGGGCGGGCCGGGCGCGCAGGGGGCGGGCCGGGCTGCGCTCGCCCCGGAGGAGCGGGCGCGGGACCCGCGAGCCGGCTCGGCGGCGGCGAGCGCGACGCGGGCCCTGCGCGAGCCTCCTCCGGCGCCCCGCCTCCGGAGCAGCCCCTGAATCTCAGAGACTCGCGGCGACGCGCGGACCCCGGCCGCGGGGCAGTGGGGTTCCCGGACCCGAGAGGACGCGGGCGGCGCCCCGCGAGCTCCGCCGTGGGGCTTCGGGGGCTCAGACCTGCGGAGCTTTCGGCCGGCGGGAAGGTGAGCCCTGGGGTCGCCGGCTGCGTTGGGGGGGTCAGCGGACGGGTGTGCTTGGGAACCGATGGATTAAGATTTGCCAAAGTAGAGGGACCCCCCCACCCAGGGCCTCTGCAGGTCCTGGGGAACCTCCTCGGGGAGTACGGAGTATTTCTCCCCAAGGCAAGAGCTGGGTTCGTGAGGGGTGATGAACTGGCCAACCTGACCCCACCACACCACCACAGCCATCAGCGACGCTGTAAGGATCGCTCCCACTGTGTTCCCACAGGCCCTGTTCTGCCTATAGCTTGGGGGTCCTGCTCTGGGGCTGGGGGTTCCTCTCAGAGGCCGGGCTCCCAGCATTCTAAACAGTGTCCGTCTCTCTGACTCCAGTGGCATCTCTCCAATCCCCTTGGAGCTGGGAGGAGCCAAGAGGCTGATCCCACACCTGCCCTAGCTACCCCCAACCCCCCATCACCACATTTAAGCCTCGGAGGTGGGGACGAAGGCTTGGTTCCAGGGCCCCCAGCCCCGTAATACTCAAGTTGCAGCCAAAGTCTCCTGCTTGGCCTGCCTCACCTCCACCTCTGCATTTGGGTGCCTGGCCCTGCCTGTCCCCCACCCCCACCTGCTGATCTCGGCCGTCTGGCACCCTCTCTCCTCCCATCCCTGGGGGAGCTGGCATGGGCCCAGCATAGCCGATGTTGTAACGTCCCTGGCAGTGCCCGTGGAGAGGAGCCGCCCAGCCTGTTCCCCATCAGTTAACCCTGGCCCTCCACCCACCAGGCGAGCTTGACTTGGGCCGTGATGAGCCTGAGCTGAGAGACCAGTGGGAAGGAGATGTGGAGCTGTGTGCAGTCCAGGCAGGCTGCCCAAGTGATGGGGTGCTGAGAGGGGGTGCTCAGCGGGGCAGCTGGTGTGGTCAGCTCAGTGGCCCTTCAGTGTGGAAGGAGGTCCTGCAGACGGTCCTCGTGGCCTTGGGAGTCTCTTGGGGCATCTGGGCTGCGAGATCATGGGCTGGCCATGACCACTGAGTTACTGGGGGGCAACAGCCTGGGAGGCCTGAGCCTGGGAGAGGCTGGACCCCCCCTCCCCGGGACAGCAACTCTTCTGACTCCTTGCCAATTCCTGAACGTGAGCGCTAGGCGCTGTGTCCCCACCCCACTCAAGGGAGAAGTGGGCAGCAGAGCCTGGAGGGGTTGTGCAGCCTCAGGTCTCCCTTTCTCTGCCAGCCCGCCCAGGGGTTTGTGCAGGAACGCCTTCTGGGGTGGAGCAGGGGCTGCAGGCGAGGGAGAGGGGCTGTGGGAGCCCTCGCGGAGGGACGTGCTCGGGCACACACTCGCTGCTCCCGCCCGCCTCGCCTCATGCGCTCTGCCTGGTGTGTTCATCTTCAGACAGCCTCTCTCACAGGGTCTGCTTCTGGCAGTCGGGGCTTTCTCCCACCATCCTGCACTTACTCATCAATTACTGCTGGCCCCAACACCTCCCTGGTGCTCTTCTCCTGAGCCACGGATGTCCCTGCTCTGAGCGCAGAGTGGCTCATTCTACGTGGCTGGCTGGCTGGCTAGACCCAGACACTGCCTGCATCTTAAAAGCCTCCCCCGGCTCCACAGCCTAGGAGTGGGAGGCACATTTGTCTGAGTGGGCGGCCTCGAGGGACACAGGACTGGCCTGGGCTAGGTAATCCATAACCTGGCTCCTCCAGCTGGGGCGGAAGACAGCCACCTCCTCCCTGGATGATGCCACTACGACTGATGGGCTGCTTCTCAAGGCAGGAGGCCAGAGCACGCAGAGGGAGCTGTGGATCTGTGCCGCGGACATGAAAGGGTACAGGCTGAGCAGTAAGCCGAGCAGGATTACACTGGCATTTCCTGGGTGGTCAGCAGCTGCAGAGCGGGGCAGAGGACAGGGCCCGGTGCTGATGCCTCCCACTCTGACCCTGTGGCTAACAGGTGTGAGAAGCAGCCCAGCAGCCTGCCAGACCCCCACCCCATGGCCCTTCGCCCTTGGGATGCTGCCCCCCCCCCACACCCTGGACTGACTCTGCAGCCTGCTGGGCACCCTTTGCAACGCGTTGCAAGCGTTCCCCTGCTTTCCGCGGTCGGTTGTCCCAGCCCTTTGCACGGCGTCGTGGAAGAGAAGTACGGCGTTGCGCCTGGGACAGCTGGAACTTCTTGGGAAAGCTTAAAGAACATGTAGGGATAAAAGTTACTCTGCTTTTCTTGGCCACATTATTTCCCTCATTCCCTCTCAGTTCCTCCTGCCTCGCCAGCCCTACTTTCTTGTTGATGAAAATGTCTAGATATTTTAAAACCCAGAGGGGAAAAAAGGAACAGGAGATAAAATGTAAGCACTTGCTCTATTTGCCTAGATTTTTAAAATGTCTTCTGCTTTGTTAAGATTTTTAATTATGAGATTGTTTTAATTACAAAATAAGGTGTGCTTATTATAACAAGAAAGACAATACAGATATGTGTGAGACAGTTAACCACTGCCCACTCACCCTCCTCTATTTCTACCTCCAACAGTAATCAGTTTTAACGGCCTAATGTATCTTCTGCCATACCTTCCTCCAAGCTCAGTAGCTTAGATTATTACATTTGTAAAAATTCACTTTGTGATTTCAGGTGCATCAGCTATTATGTAAGTTGATTTTTTTATGAAAGTATCATTTTTAGCATTTCATTTGAGCAGAATTAATTTTCTCAAATTCTTGAAGATTTACTCATTTGTTTTTGAATCTTTTACCTTCATAGATAAACACTTCATAAGATGTACTTTATGTAAGCTAAGAATCTACAAATTAATTTTTGCCAATTTCTGAATACCAAATACAACCTTGAGGCCCAAGAGAAATTCTCTTTGTTTTGTAAACCAAAAAAAAGTGACTGTATCGTGCCCATTGTATCATAAAGCCATAAAGTAATGTGTTCAGAGGATCTGAGGGAAGAAATAAGTCATAGGATGCAATTTTTGTCACCTGAAACTTTGATCAGTCTCATATTCTAAGCAATCACTTTATATCCACGTTTCTGTTGCTGCTAGTGTTTTGTATTTTTAAGACTTTACACACATCTGAAATTGTAGTGTTTTCTTGATGGGGATCCACTTTCTGCATTTGCTTGTGTTAGAATTGTCTAAACCCTCGTTAGTTCCCTTTCGTGAGCTAGAGAAGATAAGCACTCAGGGTCTGAGGAACAAGAAGGCCCGCCCTCCAGGGCCTCTTCACCTCTTCTGGCAGCGGGAGTGGACCGGCTGCACACCCAGAAGGCTCTCCTGGACCCACTGCAGAAACTGTCGGTGTACGCGACCATCGAAGGCACCTTTGAAAATCAAGTTCTAAGTCTTGCTTGGTTAGTATTCCCGGCATGTCAAGCAGCCGTGTTCTTGTCACTTATGTTTCTGCCTTTGAAACTGCTTCAAAAGAATTTGCAGTGGTAGGAATTAGCTGACAGCAATTTATTCCATATCTTCATAAAGTTTCCTCCTATTTTCATCTTTCAGTAGAGGTACACTCAGATTCTTTTATACATAAAAAAAAAGACCTGAATTTATCTGGTTTGTTTGATAAGCAAGATCTGACCTACCTTCCCTATCTGACTCAGCAACAATTTTTCTTTTCTTTTTTTTTTTTCCCTGAAGAAACCTGTTTATCACCTTCAGTCTTCTGGATCTGAATCTAAAAGAAGTCCTCATGCAATATCAAAAGTACACTTCTGGGTACTTTAAGGTCCTCAACCATTTCTTTTTAATGATTATCTTTGTTCTCAGTAAGCTTCCCCAAAATTACTCAAGTGGCAATCCACATGCAGTGTGCCCATTGGATCCTTCTCTCTCTGATTCTCCTTGATGGTGGGAACTGAGTGGCTGTAACATTTCATAATTGCTTTTGCTCTTTCTGGGTGTTCTGGAGATAGGCCAGCTTCGTGTTGTCATTAGGATGCATGCAAGGCTGTGCACGCACCCTGTGTTACAGCCTGAAGTGAATGCTTTGCTAGAATTGTGGGTCATCCAGGCAAATTCCTGGCCATTTTTCATCTTCTAGAATGTTCCTTATGCTACAGCTGATACTATCAGCAGTGTGTCTTATCTATCTTGTTTTTCCATCTTTCAAAGATAATTCATTGAGATGTTTCCAAAATACTTATTATTCCTTCTCCTTGATTATTTGTCTAGTTGTAAATTTAAGAAGGCACAGTTCCCACTGTTTCTTCTTTGTGTAGATTATAGAATCCATCCATGTTCTGACTGAAAAAGTCTCTTTAAAGGATATCTTCTGGGAAAATGGTAAAATAGCCCTCATTGTTCAAAAACTTGCCTCTGGCATTTTCCGTTCTTGAAAACCCTGTTCCTAAAGACTGTTACTCTGGACAGAATCTGGTTGGCTTTGCTGTATCAAGCCTGACTCCACATTAAGCTGGGCGAGAGATGCGGCTTCAGCGTGAATTGCTTTGGGAGATTTACTGCGCAGCCCTTGGTGACGGCTCCTGTGTTACAGAGGTTAAGAGCTGTGTGTGCTCCTTACTGCGTGGCCTCCCCGTTCTGTGAAGCACTTACTTAACCTGCGAATGATCCTGACAGCATCTGGGGCAGTATCTGCAAAGAGCTCTGCTTCCTGGGAACAGACTGTCCTGTGGGAAGGCTTCTGGGTGGTAGAGGGATGAAAGGTAAGGGACAGTGGCCAGTTGGCAGGTGCCCACTCCATGTCAGCCCATACATTTGCAGAAATGGGTTCTCTCCCTGGTAACTTCTTAACCTCCTGGGGGTGACATGAAAGACTATTTTATGATACAGCCCGTGTTGCAAAAAAAAAAAAAAAAAAAAAAAAAAGATTGAGAGGGACAAAAATCAGGGTTTATTGATCACAGGTAATATAGTTGCCTAGTTTGATTGCATTTTCATTGTGATATGTAGTTTTCAGTTCCATTTTGTGTCACAGGAGCAGGCATATCTAGGAGGAAACAGATCTCAGCTTCCATTAGAGTTAACTTGGTGGGGGCAGGGGGGACGGCTCAGTCCTGTTTCTGTGCCATCCATGCAACGATGCCTCTTGTTTCTCCTCTCAACAGAAATACATGGATTCCACTGCTCTTGTGCACACAACCCACTGGCGTTCGAGACTCAGTCACGGGGAGAGCTAGAGACCCACCATCCCCAGGCCAAGCGGCAGAGCAGGTACTGAGCCTGCAAATCTTCCCAGTGACCCAGGAGGCACCCACACCTCTGTTCACTCGCTCATGAGCAAGGGCCATGCCTTTTAAAGGCCCAGGAAGGTTTTCCATAAGCGGTAGCTTGTTAGGTAATTCTCTGAAATCATTTTGAGGGCATGAACATCTTGATTCATTTTATTAACAGTTATTATCTACAGTTTTAAAGGAACTTTTAGTTAATGATTTAATAGAAAAGAAAATACATATGCAAGATTTAAAAAAAATACAAAAATCAAGAAAATACAGAGAATGTAAGTTTCCCTTGCAAGGCCCCCAGTCCTCTCCTTTGGCTGTCTCAGGTTCTGTGTGTTCTTTCTTGAGTATGCACCTGCTTTTCCTCCAGTCCACGATGAGAGCTTGCTCTGCACCGTGCTCCACTGCGCCACTCTCACGCAGAAATGGTTTCCATGTCACTACATCAGCAGTAGCCCCGCTTGCTTTTTAAGCATGAACCATCATTGTTTGACCATCTTCCTGTTGGAGAGTAATTAGATTAGTCCTCTTCCTTGTACACAGTTCACATGAATAACATAGTTATTGTGCAAACCAATACAAGTGTGTGGTACCTGGAGCACTTCTTAGAAGTGAAGCTGCGTTTGAACTCGGCACACAGTGTACAAGGTGAACTCATAAGCATGGTGCGCGTAAGAAAACCCACTTCCCGAAAGTCCTCCAACAGCTGCATCATCCATCTCATAGGTACGGTGTTACCTCAGTCCTTTGTGCCAGCTGCGGCTGAGTACCATAGCCCGAGTGACCGGTAGATGAGGCTGAGTACCATAGCCCGAGTGACCTATAGATGAGGCTGAGTACCATAGCCCGAGTGACCTGTAAATGAGGCTGAGTACCAGAGCCTGCGTGAGGTAGATGAGGCTGAGTACCATAGCCTGAGTGACCGGTAGATGAGGCTGAGTACCATAGCCTGAGTGACCGGTAGATGAGGCTGAGTACCATAGCCCGAGTGACCTATAGATGAGGCTGAGTACCATAGCCCGAGTGACCTATAGATGAGGCTGAGTACCATAGCCCGAGTGACCTGTAAATGAGGCTGAGTACCAGAGCCTGCGTGAGGTAGATGAGGCTGAGTACCATAGCCTGAGTGACCGGTAGATGAGGCTGAGTACCATAGCCTGAGTGACCGGTAGATGAGGCTGAGTACCATAGCCCGAGTGACCTATAGATGAGGCTGAGTACCAGAGCCCGAGTGACCTATAGATGAGGCTGAGTACCATAGCCTGAGTGACCTATAATTGAGGCTGAGTACCATAGCCTGAGTGAGGTAGATGAGGCTGAGTACCATAGCCTGAGTGACCAGTAGATGAGGCTGAGTACCGTAGCCTGAGTGACCTATAGATAAGGCTGAGTACCATAGCCTGAGTGACCTATAGATGAGGCTAAGTACCATAGCCTGAGCAACTGGTAGATGAGGCTGAGTACCAGAGCCTGAGTGACCGGTAGATGAGGCTGAGTACCATAGCCTGAGCGACTGGTAGATGAGGCTGAGTACCATAGCCTGAGTGACCTATAGATGAGGCTGAGTACCATAGCCTGAGTGACCTGTAGATGAGGCTGAGTACTATAGCCCGAGTGACTGGTAGATGGTAGCATTCCGCTTCTCATGGTTATGGAGGCTGGAAGTTGGAGGCCAGGCTCTGGACACAGCCCTCTCCTCACTGTGCTGGGAGGGCATTGGCAGAGCCCTTGGGTCTCTTTCGTGAGGCACTGATGGCCTGCTGGAGGCCCCATGCTTGAGCATCTTCCCGTGGGGGTTGGGATTTCAGTCTGCAAAGGGGAGTAGGCAGCAACATTCGATCCATGGCACGTGGCCTCTCCCTGTTTCAATACACTTTCCTTCATGGTGGGAAAACAAGGAGCGTCTTCCCATGGGCTTGGGCCACGCGTTAATTTTTTGTCTAAGCTACAGGAGGAAACAAGCCCCTCGGGACAGAGAACCTTCACTCACAAAGCATCTGCCAGGGCTGCCTGCTCTGACCCCCTCCCTACGCTGCCTCATTTATCAGACGGAATCTCCAGGAACTGGATTCCTTTTCCGTCTGTCCTCCGCTCCCTCCGCTCGTGCCCCACGGTCCTCTCTCTCTGTCCCTCCTGCTTCCCTGCTCCAGAAATGCCCAGAGTGTTGCAGGGCTTCAGGCAGATTTTGTGATCATCCGCTTCTGACCCACCTGCCTTTAGTGAGAAGAATCTCCTAACTTCCTAACCAGGTGGCTGTTGGAGGAAGGCAGGAGACAGAGGAAACGCTGGGAGAGCTCTTTCTAGAAGAAAAGGGTAAGAAAGGAATGCACCTGCGTCACCTGCAGGAGGTGGGAATGACTGGCTTGGCAGGTGACTCTCCAGGATGCGGGAATTTGCAGTCTTGAGGGAGACTGTCTGTTCCCTGCTGCTCCTGCCTGGTGGTTGGAGCTGGGGTAGCTTGGGAGTTGTATGGGTCTGGGCTGTTTCTGAAAATGCAGCCCTCCTCCCACCTGCCTCTCGCGGGCCTGTGTGTCTCCCTAGGAAACAAGCTCGGCTGCTAAAGCCACAGCCCGGCCTGGGCGCAGGGTGGTGGCCAGGGCCATGGTGGGAGCCCTGAAGATGCCCCATGGCTACTGAGGGGGCTTCCTGGTCAAGCAGTGGAGTGGTGGGCATGGTGTGCAGCCTGTGGGTCCTGGTCCTGGCGCCCTCCGTTCTGGCTCTGGAAGGTGAGAGGGGGGCAGGAGACAGGAGAACCCCCCCAGCCCCAGTGGCCAGTGGAGACCCAGGAAAGTTTCAGAACAAAGGAAACACATCTAAAGAGGGAAAGAAGTAGGGAGGGGCCCCAGCACCGGGTCAGATTTTTCCGAGCCAGGATTCTGACAGACAGCTGTGCCCCTGCTGGCAAACTAAATGGACCAGAAAGGGGCGTTCATTTCTTCCCAGCGGGGGGATGCGTGGGGGTTAACAGTGCTGGCTGGAGGCTCGGCCACCATGTGTGCCTCTTATCTCTGGGCAGAGGTGCTACTGGACACGACAGGAGAGACGTCTGAGATTGGCTGGCTCACCTACCCTCCAGGTGGGGTGAGTGTCCTGCTTCAGGTCCCAGCCCACTGTCCCTGCCCCTGCCCCTGGTGGTTCCCTGAGAGTGGGAATCGGGAGGAACCTCCCTGGGAAAGACAGCTGGAACGAGACCCCCTCCCACCAGTGGAGCAGGATTTCAGGGTCTCCTCTCCCTGCTTTTTTGTCCTCACTGTTAAGTCTCCCACCCTCCCGCTGACACTGTCCCTGGCCCCTCTGCAGTGGGACGAGGTGAGCGTTCTGGATGACCAGCGCCGGCTGACCCGCACCTTTGAGGCGTGCCACGTGGCGGGGGCCCCGCCGGGCACCGGGCAGGACAACTGGCTGCAGACACACTTTGTGGAGCGCCGAGGGGCGCAGAGGGCACACATCCGGCTGCACTTCTCAGTACGGGCGTGCTCCAGCCTGGGAGTGAGCGGGGGCACCTGCCGGGAGACCTTCACCCTGTACTACCGCCAGGCCGAGGAGCCTGACAGCCCTGAGGGCACCACAGCCTGGCACCTCAAGCGCTGGACCAAGGTGGACACCATCGCGGCCGACGAGAGCTTCCCCGCCTCTGCGTCCTCCTCTTCTGCGTGGGCCGTGGGAGCCCACAGGGCGGGGCCGCGCACTGGGCTGCAGCTGAATGTCAAAGAGCGCAGCTTCGGCCCTCTCACCCAGCGCGGCTTCTACGTGGCCTTCCAGGACACCGGGGCCTGCTTGGCCCTCGTAGCCGTCAAGCTCTTCTCCTACACCTGCCCGGCTGTGCTTCGGGCCTTTGCCTCCTTTCCCGAGACGCAGGCCAGTGGGGCCGGGGGGGCTTCCTTGGTGGCAGCTGCGGGCACCTGTGTAGCTCATGCAGAGCCAGAGGAGGATGGAGTGGGGGGCCAAGCCGGGGGCAGCCCCCCAAGGCTGCACTGCAACGGGGAGGGCAAGTGGATGGTAGCCGTCGGCGGCTGCCGCTGCCAGCCTGGACACCAGCCTGCTCGTGGAGACAAGGCCTGCCAAGGTGAGAGCCCACTTCAGCCCCCACTCCTGGGCAGCCCAGACTTCATTTTGTCCCCCAACAGTCAGGAATAAGCCAGCCCCCAAAGTAGACAAGCTTGCTCTTGCTCACTGACCTGAAATGTCTGCAGCCTTCCGTAGCAAATGTTAAGAATTCTAGGGTGTCGGGCCCAAGAAGTGCTGGAGACCAAAAGCTGTTAGACTCGTAGGTTACCCTCGGGTGGGGCCCCCTGCCCCCATCTACCACTGAGTTGGGGAAGGCTCCTTGCAAGGCCAGCTGGCCAGGATTCCGATAGGAGGCGGCTATGGGTAAGGCTAAGGAGAACGGAGCTGCTGCGGGCGACCTCTGCACAGGAATGGTTTACAAGCAGGCCGGGAACACCTGCACTGGGGGCCTGGCTTGCCTAAAGCCCCCGGTGCCGCACACTTCTGTCAGTGGAAATGTGGTCTGGCCCAGTGAGTGGCAGAATTAGTCTGCTGGAGGGAGGAGCAAGTAAGGGTGACGTTAAGAAAACGGGCTCTGGGGAGCTCGTGGTAGATGGCTGATGTGAGTGTGACGCCTCTTCTCTCCTCTGCCTGCTTAGCCTGCCCTGGAGGCTTCTACAAGGCCTTGGCTGGGAATGGCCCCTGCTCACCCTGCCCTGCCCGCAGCCACGCCCCTGTCCCTGCAGCCCCTATTTGCCCCTGCCTCGAGGGCTTCTACCGGGCCAGCTCTGACCCACCAGAGGCCCC
The DNA here is from genome assembly GCF_964237555.1 of Oryctolagus cuniculus. Lineage (NCBI taxonomy): Eukaryota > Metazoa > Chordata > Mammalia > Lagomorpha > Leporidae > Oryctolagus > Oryctolagus cuniculus. Next base: position 180,975,858 of record NC_091434.1, on the reverse strand, counting down.
TTGCACTGGTGAGTTCCTCCCCACTACCCTCCCACCCCCACCAACCCAGCCCAGCATGGGAGACAGCCTGGGAGAGGGCTGGGAGCGGATTGTCTGGAAGGACACCACTGTGGGGCCCTTTGCATTTCCAGTGACTTCTTTCTCTCCCGTTTCCTTGGTTTCCTCCCTCCCTCCTCCCACTGACTCTGCTATCTGCTGCTTTACCCACCCCCCAAACACACACACTCCCTGCCCTCTGGGCCGTCCACCTTCCCCACCCCGTTCTGTCCTCAATCACTTCCGCTCTACAACTCCCCCCTTCCTGTCCCTGTCCCACCCTGCACCCCGCTGCCAGGCCCTCCGTCAGCTCCCAGGGAGCTCTGGTTCGAGGTGCAAGGCTCCGCGACCATGCTGCACTGGCGCCTGCCTCAGGAGCTGGGAGGCCGAGGGGACCTGCTCTTCAATGTTGTGTGCAAGGAGTGTGGAGGCCACCAGGAGCCCGGCAGCGGTGCCACCTGTCGCCGCTGTCGGGACGAAGTGCACTTCGACCCCCGCCAGAGGGGCCTGACTGAGAGCCGAGTGTTAGTGGGGGGCCTCCGAGCCCATGTGCCCTACATCCTGGAGGTGCAGGCTGTCAATGGAGTGTCTGAGCTCAGCCCCAACCCTCCGCAGGCGGCGGCCATCAACGTCAGCACCAGCCACGAAGGTGAGCCTTTTGCCTCCTCCACCTTTGGACCCCCTAACCTGCCCTGTGCTCCAGCCCACCTGCTGAGGGCCCTGGAATCCCAGTGCACCCACCCCTCAGGGGTGCACCCTGTTCACCCCCTCTCCCACCTCCCAGTGCCCTCTGCAGTCCCTGTGGTGCACCAGGTGAGTCGGGCCGCCAACAGCATCACCGTGTCCTGGCCACAGCCTGACCAGACCAATGGAAACATCCTTGACTATCAGCTGCGCTACTATGACCAGGTGGGCAGGAAACCCATGCCAAGAAGAGACGCTCGGGGACCTGCAGCCCCGGCACCGTGTCCTCGGGGGAGGGCCGTGGGGGCCGTGGCCGTGGCAGTAGGTGGGAGGGGCCGCACAGGCTGGGCAGGGAGTGAGCAGCCCTTACCCCCAGGCCGAGGACGAGTCCCACTCCTTCACCCTGACCAGTGAGACCAACACTGCCACTGTGACACGGCTGAGTCCCGGGCACATCTACGGCTTCCAGGTGCGGGCGCGGACCGCTGCTGGCCACGGCCCCTACGGGGGCAAGGTCTACTTCCAGACACTGCCTCAAGGTGCGGAGGGGCCTGGCCGAGGTCCCGGGGGTAGTGAGGAGAGGCGGGGTCCCTGTCCGGGCCTGGAACCCTGCCCCAGTGTCCTCCAGCCCGGAGGCTCTGTGGGAAAGGCTGTGAGGACATTGCTGCGGCTGGGCAGTGCAGCTCGGGGCCTAGGGGTGCTGTGTGTGGTGTGTGCAGGGATGTAGGGCCGCACGCCTGTCGTGTGTGCACGTATGTCTGCAGGCGTCGGCAGAGTCTATGTGCACGGGCGTGCTGTGAAGGGATGTGGTGTAGACAGGCAGCTGGGCATGGTGGGTGCCTGGGGGGAGTGGCAGTCTGTGACCCTGGCGGCTGGTCCCTCAGGTGAGCTGTCCTCCCAGCTTCCAGAGAGACTCTCCCTGGTGATCGGCTCCATCCTGGGGGCCCTGGCCTTCCTTCTGCTGGCAGCCATCACCGTGCTCGCTGTCGTCTTCCAACGGTGAGGCCCCCTGACCCCAGCCAGTCCTGCGAGTGGCGGCAGCTGTCTGTTGGTGCCCATTTCCCACCGCCCCAGCTAATGCCCGCCCCCGTAGGGCAGCCTGTTCAGGCAGGGCGGGTGGTGGTGAGGGGATGGAGATGGGCGAGTTATCCCAGGTCTCTGTTCCCTCAGGAAGCGGCGAGGCACAGGCTATACGGAGCACCTGCAGCAGTACAACAGTCCAGGTCAGGGTGGGCTGAGGGAGAGCCTGGGGTGGGGAGCCCAGACGGGGTGCGTGCCAGGGAAGCCCGGCTTCCCCCAAGGTGGAGCCCCCCAACCCCGGGAACCATCTGGTGCAAGTGAGAGGGCTTCATAATACACACCTCCCACCCCAGCAGGGCTCGGGGTGAAGTGCTACATTGACCCCTCCACCTACGAGGACCCCTACCAGGTCATCCGGGAACTTGCCCGGGAGGTAGACCCTGCGTATATCAAGATCGAGGAGGTCATTGGGGCAGGTACCACAAGGGCGAGGAGGGCACAGGGGGACGGGGATGCCTCGCCAGCCTGCCCAGGCCAGGACCCCTTGCAGACAGCAGGGCGGACGCTTGCCTCTGACCCGTCTGTTCTCCCAGGCTCCTTCGGAGAAGTGCGCCGAGGCCGACTGCAGCCCCGGGGACGACGGGAGCAGCCTGTGGCCATCCAGGCCCTGTGGGCTGGGGGTGCCGAGAGCCTGCAGATGGCCTTCCTGGGCCGGGCTGCCGTGCTCGGCCAGTTCCAGCACCCCAACATCCTGCGGCTGGAGGGCGTGGTCACCAAGAGCCGCCCCCTCATGGTGTTGACAGAGCTCATGGAGCTCGGCCCCCTGGACAGCTTCCTCAGGGTCAGTCCAGCTTCGCTGAAGCAGGAGTGTCCTGGGGTCCGGGGAAGCTTGGGAGACAGACCCCTACTCCTCTGTTCTCTGTTGCCCCTCCTCCTGTGCCCTCCCTCTCTCCTTGATTTTCCAGTTCCCAAATCTGACCCTTGCCCCCTGCTCATGCCCATGCCTGCTGTGCAGTGGGCCCACCCCTGGCTGACTTCACCCTCTGCCCCCTCAGCAGCGGGAGGGCCAGTTCAGCAGCCTGCAGCTGGTGGCCATGCAGCGGGGAGTGGCGGCCGCCATGCAGTATCTGTCCAGCTTTGCCTTCGTACACCGCGCGCTCTCGGCCCGCAGCGTGCTGGTGAACAGCCACCTGGTGTGCAAGGTGGCCCGGCTTGGCCACAGTCCTCAGGTGAGCGTGAAGCCCTGGGGGATGCACGGGAGTCTGGGGGGGCGGGAGGGCTCGTGGGAGCCTGCAGTGTGGGAGGGGACGGAGGCTCTCCTGGGCGAGGGGAGACAGAGGCTTGGGCTGGGGTTGGATGGAGGGAATCTCCAGACCGGGGGAAGGAAAGGGGGCACTAGAGGGCAGGAGACCGTCACAGACCTGGACCCACCTCGTGCGCAAGCCCCAGGGTCAGCACAGCTGGTTCCAAGTCCTACTGCTGTGCACTCCAGCCCCACGGCCTTGCACGGGGTCAGTGTCCCCCGTGCCTCAGCGTCTGCCTCGGCAAACGGAAGATCATCCCTCCCACCCCGCTGGGTTGTCGCGAGGGTCCAGTGAGGTGCACACAGCAGCTGCTCAGTCATGTGACTCTGGTGCTCCTGCTGCTCTCAACCCAACCCCCAGGGCCCAGGTTGTTTGCTGCGCTGGGCAGCCCCAGAAGTCCTAGCGCATGGGAAGCACACGACCTCCAGTGACGTCTGGAGCTTTGGGATAGTGATGTGGGAAGTGATGAGCTATGGAGAACGGCCCTACTGGGACATGAGTGACCAGGAGGTGAGCACGTGACCAGATGTCGCCGACTCCCTGCCCCTGCCCCTCCCAGGCTCCTTCCTTCTCCGTTCTTAACCCATTCACATTCTGAGACCCCGGGGCTCTCACATTGTGTATTTTTGAGTTCTTACCCTGCTCCAACCACATACACCATCTGATACCTAAAAACTACCCCCTTACCTAAAAAACAAAGTACTCCCCTCCACATGCAATACCTCCAGTCATCGTATTCTTCCTCTGTTGTCCAGGTATTAAATGCCATAGAGCAGGAGTTCCGGCTGCCTCCACCTCCAGGCTGTCCACCCGGACTACATCTGCTTATGCTAGACACTTGGCAGAAGGACCGTGCCCGGCGGCCTCACTTTGACCAGCTGGTGGCTGCATTTGACAAGATGATCCGCAAGCCAGACACCCTGCTGGCTGAGGGGGGCCCCGGGGACAGGTCTGGAGCTTAGGGATGGAGCTCGGGGAACCCAGGGAGGGTTGATGCAAGCCGAAAGGAAAAGTGAGGAGAGGGGACTAAGAGGAAGAGGAGGCTTGATCGGCTTGCTCCTCCCCCCTTAGACCTGCCCAGGCCCTCCTGAACCCTGTGGCCCTGGACTTTCCTTGTCTGGACTCGCCCCAGGCCTGGCTGTCGGCCATTGGACTGGAGTGCTACCAGGACAATTTCTCCAAGTTTGGCCTCTGCACCTTCAGTGATGTGGCTCAGCTCAGCCTGGAGTAAGCAGGGAGAGGCGGGGCGGGGGGTGGAGGCTCTGGGAGCCCATGAGGGGTTGTGTCTGGGACCTTGGAGAAGCCGGCCCAGGTGTGACCCCCTGCCTCCCCCCCACCCCCCAGAGACCTGCCTGCCCTGGGTGTCACCCTGGCTGGTCACCAGAAGAAACTAATACAGCACATCCAGCTACTGCAGCAGCACCTGAGGCAGCCGGGCTCGGTGGAGGTCTGAGGCCGGGGCGGGATGCGGTGAACTGAGGACGCCGGTGACCCAGCCCTGGATGCGGCCGAGGAGGGCCCTGTGCGCGCGAGCCCGGCTCCAGCTGGGCCTGCGTGAGAGACACCCAACAGGCAGTCATCTCCAGTGCTGCTCTCGCTGCAGCCCCTCTCCCCCTGCCCCTCCAGTGTCTCTCACATTAAAGGCGAAAAGGGGGATTTGCAAGTTCGGTGTGTCAAGGCCTCAGTGGGCAGGAAGGGGCTAGGGAACCCACAGAGGAGGAGCAGAGGGTCGGAGAGAGCCGGCAGCCTGGCAGGGACGCGGAGGGGAGCCAGACGGGGAGCAGGAAGTAACTTTATTGGAAGGCGGAAGGTGGCAAGACTGCACGCAGCTACCCGACCCCAGCAGCGGGAGCGGGGCGTGCCTTCCAGCCGTCATCCACCTTCCCACAAGCCTGGGAAGGACTCCCTCCCTTCCCACTGGCGCCACGGGGGTGGGCACGGGTGCCTGAGAAGGCGAGCGTGTCCTTAAAGTGCTCGGCTGTGCAGTGGGACTTCGTCGGGGACTAGGAATGCCTGGTGCGCTGTGCACCGCAGCAGCCTCGGTGGAGACAGACGGGCGGCAGCCACCCGCAGCGCGCCGCCCTGGGAGGTCTTGCTCCTCCCCTTTCTCGCTGGACCTGGGAGACTGGCCTCGGGATGTGGCGCTTCTGCGAGTTGTGCTTGGATGTTCCCAGCGAGAGCGCGAGCTCAGATCTGGTATTCCCAGCCTTCCTCATCTTCCAGCGCCCGGTTGATCACCCCCCGCAGGTCTCTCCTTAGGGCCCCTTGGCGAAGTTTCTCCCAGTTCATGCTGCTGCGGGAGGCGCTTCGAGACAACGCGGGCATAGGGAAGGGCTGGCGGGGGCCCAACGGGTGGCGCAGCTCCAGTTTCTCCTCCGAGTCTTTGTCCAGGTCGTCGGAGCCCAGGCTGTTGAAGGCCTGCGCATAGCGCCGCATCCGATGCCGGTTGAGATCCTGCCTGTCTTCCACCCTGTAGGACACGGCAGGTGTTGAAGAGCAGGGCTCACACAGTGCTCGTGTCCTGCATCCCCACCCCGGCCACCGGTGTGAGCTGGTTCCCTTCCCTGCAGCTAGTGGCGCAAGGGGTTCCAGTCCACCGGCAGGCAGCCAGGCGTCAGCAAGCCGCAGGCTCTGGGCCACCTGCCCCGAGGACGCTCACGCTGCTCAGGCAAGGAGGCCAAGCCGCAGGGCCCCTGGGAGCAGAAGGTTGTCTGAGCAAAGCGAGGGGGCCAGCAGGACAGCTCAGGGGACGCCCACCCCCACGCTGTCACTCACCGCAGGAACCAGCGGTCCCCCAGGCCGTACTTGCGTCCGCAGATCCCAGAGCGAGGCCACAGGCAGCGTGGCAACTTCCGCTCCAGCATCACGGTGGTGGCCACAACCTGCAGGTGGGGAAGGACAGGGCAGTGAGCCATGAGGCCGGGTACAGACGGAGAAAGGAGCCGAGTAGCCTGAGAAGAGGGGGCGGGGGAAGAGAGGATGCCGGGAGCCCGTGGGCCTCCGAGGTGATGAACGACACCCCTGGCCTGGGGAGGTGCTGTGACCTTTGTTCAGCCTCCTTGTAGGAAAGACTCAATGGGACTTGAGCCCTCAAGTCTTCACCCAGTGACTTGGCATCCGTGGCCAAGCCAGGTGGGATGCGGGAAGCAGACTTGCTGCAAGGAGAGCTGGGACGAGAGCAAAGCAAACTGAACCCAGGGTATTATGACTTCACAGACCTACAAGTCGCTTACAAATATAAACATCCTACTGCGAGACCTAATCTCAGTACATTTTCTTGGGAAAAACACTTTCCGGAGCCAACCCCACGTTGCCAGCTTAGCTTTTCCGCTCTGTTTTCTACCCACCATACTTCAATGCCTTCCAGTCTGGGGAAATTCCATTTTTATTTTGCTGGAATTATTTTTGTTGAGATAAATTATTTCCTAAGTATATTTTTAAGTGAGGATTTGATTCATCTCATTGTCTTTTATCCCCACCCTGGCAGTGTGCCTGAAGATAGCTCCTGCTACCATAGGAAGTTTTTGTGACATTATTTTTAACACGTCCCATTTTTCTGGGTCGAATTTTGCAGATTTCACTATTGTCAAGGAGACTTGATACTCCAGTTTTTATTTGGGAACAAAATTCACTGAAGGAAGTTTTACCACACTTAGATTTATTTCTTGTTATTTATTCTCAAAAAGGCAGAGGTTCTAATTGTTGAGAAAGCTGTCCGGAATTCTCCCAGTGACTCCAATACTCTTCAGTGGTGTTTCTAATCCAGTTCTTCCATACATTTGCATTATGTCTGCATACAGTACAGTAACTGTCCAAACAAGTAGCGTCAAAATACCCTACCTCTTTCTGAGCTTAGGCAGTCTGGGGTGGGAAGGGAATGGCTTGCAGGAACCCCGCCAGCCACCAGGGGGCTCACCTGGGCCCTCCAGAGCTCATCTCGCTCGTGGGCCACCCGCCAGTGAGTGTCACCCATCATGGCGATGAGCAGGTTGAGCATGAGCAGTGTGGCGATGATGCCGAAGGCGGCGTAGGTGATGCAGTACATGAAGGGCAGGTCCACGGCGTAGTTGGCGGGGCCGTCGATGATGGTGAGGAACAGCTCAAAGGTGCTGAACAGTGCCATGGGGTAGCTGTAGAAATGGCCCAGCTCATCCGGGTCCTGCGTCTGGAAGATGATGTAGAAGGCTGCTCCACCCAAGGGAGTGAGAGTTACACAGCAAGCATGCGGTGACCAGCCCCCCGCCAGCTCCCTGCTACGCATGAGTCCTGTGCCCTTGTCTCTAGCTCACCATGCCAGCCCTCTCAACACTCCACACTCCAGATTCTATGTCCCCTGACTTTCTTCAGGTTCCGCCTCCTGCTCCCGAGAGCCATCTCTCCCTAACACTGCTGGTAGTCCCTCACCTTGGAGGGACATCCCATTGCCCCCCTCTTCCCCTCGCTTAGCCAGAGGCCTTCTTCTACACTCTCCAGTCACCCCAATCCCCCCTCCTGTGCCACACCCCCTGCCCGTAGACAGGTGATTTACCTGAAGCAAAGCCCAAGATGACCACGGCCATCAGCCAGCAGAATCTCATGAGGTCACCAAAAATCATCTAGAGTGGAGGAGGCAGAGAGAACACCACACATTCCCTGAGCAATTGTCCCATCCAGTGCCAACAGGTCTAACCCTGATAGGTCTAACAAGTCCACCCTCTAGGACAGGGCTTGGCTAACTATGGCCTGCAGGTCAAGTCTGCCTGCCTGTTTTGATATGGCCATAGTTTCTACTTTACCTTCAAAGATTGTTTAAAAATCAAAAAGAAGCAGAAAATGTGATTTTAAAAAAACACACATGCCTCACAATGCCTGAAATAGTTACAATGTAGAAACATTTTATAGAAATACATGGAGCCAGGATTGTGGCGTAACAGGTGAAGCCACTGCCTGTGATGCTGGCGTCCCATATGGGCACCAGTTCAAACCCCAGCTGTTCCACTTCTGATCCAGCTCCCTGCTAATGGCCTGGGAAAAGCAGTGGAGGATGGCCTGAGTACCTGGGCCCCTGCACCCGAGTGGGAGACCTGGATGAAGCTCCAGGCTCCTGGCTTTGACCAGGCCCAGCTCTGGCCATTGCGGCCATTTGGGGAGTGAATCAGCAGATGGAAGATCTCTCTCTCTCTCTCTCTCTCTCTCTCTCTCTCTTCCCCTGTCTTTGTTGTTGTGTGTGTATGTGTGTGTCTTCCTCTCTGTGCCTTGCCTTTCACGTAAATTAATACATCTTTAAAAAAAAAAAAAAAGAAAAGAAAAAGAAATACTTGGTCCTTGGTTAGGACTTAGTTCTAGGAAGCTAGAGAGGAGGCACTGACCTTCTGGATCATGATGGTGAAGGGGCCTAGCATCTGGAATCCTCGGGCAAAATACATGACATTGCACCAGCCCAGCACCAGGGCAAAGGACATGGGCACCACCTCCCCGTCTGTATTGGTGAGCCGCATGACCATGGTCATCAACACCATGAAGGCATAGGTGATGCTGGGGGGAGAGCAGGAAGCGGGGAGGTGAGAGGCGGGCTGGGGTCATCCTGGAGCCTGACAGCAGGAGCCTCACTGGGCTGGCACCCACACATGCAGACGCAGGGGCTCACACGCATCACTGGAGAGGGACCTCTGGAGGTAAGGTTCTCTAGGAAGCCAGAAATCCACCAGCTGGAGTCCTGGGAGGGAACGTGTGGAGGCGAGGGAGTAGGGAGACTTACATGAGGACATGGAATGGGCCCCCAAGGATGGTATGTCCGAAGAAGCGAGTGACCCCCAACCTGAAGATATCTGGAATCTGGAGAGAAGTCAGAGAGACACACGGGCACTTCCTAGCCCAGGGCACAGGCCACTCCCTGGAGCAGACAGCCTCGCCCTGGGTGCCAGGCACGCACCTCCACCAGCAAGATGATCATGGCCCCGATGACGGTCACCAGCTCTCCCACCAGGCGGATGTCATCCCGGGAGGTCACGTAGGCTTCCTGTGCATGGTGGGAGGGACGGTCAAAGCACTCAGATCCTAGGTCCTTGCCTGGCCTCCCCCAGTGCCTAGGACCACTGTCCCATCAGATTCTGTTCATCTGTCATACTCCCAAACTGCTCTTGGGAGGAGAAGGGGAGAGAGACAGAGAGCGTGCCTACACACACGTGTGCTTGAGACGCAGCTGAGGGAGGGAACGTGGAACGGAGCAGGGAGGCGACACCAGTCTGAGAGCACAGTGTCGTCCCCTGATCACGGCTCCGGGCTCTTACCTGGAGGAGCTTCTGCTGTAAGAGGGTGTTGTCCCGGGGGTCGGTGCGGTTGCTGGTCCTGAGCTTCAGGGGGCGGTAGATGCAGCACATGGTGAAGCAGATGATGTAGAGCAGGTAGATGGCACCCAGCACGCAGAAGTACGGCCGCCCATACCTCTTCCACTTGAGGCTCACCAGCTCCTTCACTGGCGTCTGGTCCAGGATGTGGCGAGCCTGCAGCCGAACGAGTACGACGGGCAGCTGCCGGCCACGGGCAGCGCTCCCAGCTCCCCACTGCTCGGAGGACCCCGTACCTCCCGCTTCTTGGTGGTGACGATAAGTTCCAGCAGGGACTGCTCATCCCCCGAGGAGTCGATCTCCGTGAGGTCATAGAGCGTGGACGTCAGCGGCCCGTATGTCCACTGGATGTACTTCCGCTTCTGCATCAGGTGCTGGAACATCTGGGGGGCACAGCGTGGAGGTGAGTCGGCAGCAGTGACAAGGCAGTAGTCACAGAGAGTGGACGGCATGGCACCACTGGAGAGGAGAGGGGCCCTCAGCTAATGGCCGCAGTCTCTGGAGGGCAGCAGAACCCCTTCCTCCCTAGGACTCCTACTAGTGCTTGGGAAAGGAAGTGAGAGACCACAGGGCTCCTGCTCTGGGGGCTGAAGGGGTCAGGAGGTCTGGGCATTTCATGCGATCCCCACCTGAAACTAGACTAACACTCAGAGCGGAGAAACTGGGCAAGAGAGGGGACAGGGGACAGAGAGAGCAGGCCCCACTGAACTGAGCAGGGGACCTGAGCATCAGGGATGTGTGTTCACACCCATTTCCTCCCAGGGCCAGCTGAATATGATGAACGTCCTTACGGAGCCAGCACAGGGCTGGGGGTGCCCTCACCACAGTGTTGCCCTCCACCCCTGCCAGCTTGAAGGGAGTGAGGCCCTGGTGGTTGGGCACAAGTTCCAGGGACTGCAGGTGGTCACTGTGCCCATCGTAGGACAGCAGCAGGTTGTACATCTGGCAGGCAAAGGTCTTGTTGGACTGCAGGATGAGGATGTGCAGCACCGTGTTTCCTGGGGGAGGACACAGGGTTCATGTGGACACTGGCCTGAGTCCCCGGTGGCCCCACCAGCTCCCTGGGGCCAGCCTCTTCCTGCCCCACTCCCACACCCTTGCAGCATCCCAGCCACTGCCTGTCCAACTCTTACCCAGGGAGTCCTGGGCCCGGATGTCGGCTCCGTGCTCAATGAGCAGCCTCACGATCTCCTCGCTGCCCACACAGGCAGCAAAGGACAAAGGGTGCTCTCCTGGGGACACAGAGGGACACATGGCAGGAGGGTGCAGGACAGAGAGCTGGTCTGCCCCAGGTGACTGCCTTCTGCACCCTACTTCTCAGCTCAGGCTTGGTTAGAGACCCTTGTCCAGCTGGTGCAGAGATCCATGGGAAGAACTGGCCTCTGGTTTTAAGCCCTTCCTACTACATGACAGATGGAGCTGAGAACAGGGCCCCCCTAAGTCTACCGGCCCTCTGCCCCTGCCCACCTCCCCACCTCCCCTTGCTCCCCGCCCAGCCCTGGCTCTCACCGTAGTAGATGAGGTTGTGGGGACTGCGGCGGAAGGCAGCACCTGTAGCTCTGGCAGAGACGCTGGCCCCACGAGCAAGCAGTGCGCGCACCAGGTTCAGGTTCTGGTTCATGACAGCGATGTGCAGTGCAGTCTGACCTGGCCCAGAGACAGCTTTCAGTCATGGTCTGTCTGCAGGATCCTTCAGGGGTCCCTCCCGCGTGTACCCATGCTCATCTGCAGGGCAGCTTGGGACAGAACGCAAGGACCCCATGGATACTCGGGGTCCCCAGGTTTCCAGCTGCTGCCTCTGCCTGTCCCCTGCCATTGCAGGGCCAGGTGTTCCAATGATGGGCAACCGTGACTGCCAGGGAAGCAGGAGGACTTCCAGAGATGGGAATCACGTGTACGGGGGTGCCGATCTGCTCTGCACTTCCCTCAAGCTGTGTCCCACAGGGATGGCTTGAAATTGCCAACAGGCCACCCCTTCTCTCCATCCCAAGCCCTGGCTCTCACCTTCATACAGTTCAGATGTCATGGGCTCAAAGACCAGATCTGGGGCTGCCTCCATCAGCACCATGGCGGCCTCCAGGTTGTCGTAGAGGGCTGCGATGTGCAGTGCTGTCTCCCCCAGGGCTCCTGGCATTTATAGAGAGAAGAGTCGTGGCTTCTGTGGGGCAGCAGGATCCCAGGCCCTGAGAGCCCCATGTGATCTGGGCACTGTGCTCCTTACCTCTCTGGTGCACCTCACAGGAATCATACTTGAGCAGCTTGTTCAGAGCCTGGACATTGTTCTCTTTGGCAGCTAGAAGGAGAGGAGACTCCCAGATCCTGACGGAGAACGGGATGGGGAAGGCAGCAATAGTGAGCAGGCTCATTAGCAGAAGGAGAGGTGGTGGCTTTGCACCACTGTGCATGCACACGTGTGCCTTAGCCTCCGGTGGGCCTGGCGGTCCCTGATCCAGGCAGGCGAGGCCTCTGCAGCTAGCTCTCTCTTCTACTGAGAGGTAACACACAGTGACTGCTCATTTCGCTTGTGTAGGAGACTGCCAGCGCCTGGTTTCCTGGCCCCCGGGTGCTGGGACCAGAACAGACAGTGTGTGAATGGGCTGTCTGTGCGTGTCCGGTGAGGATGGGTGGGGTTTCACTTTGGCATGCTTTCACCTCCAGACCAGTTTACCTCTGGAGTGGTCCTGCTCAATCCTCACCAGGTGCCCTGAGATTGCCCTGCAGGATAAGCCTTGTTTTGCATGAACTGGGTGTGCAAGGCATTCCTCCCTCATGTTTGTAAAGGAAGTCAATATGCAGAGGTGAGCAGGTTTTCTCCTGTTCCGTGATGTTCTGCCTATCCCACCTTCTCAGCAAACCCTTGGATCCTGGCACTTTCTTTCCAATGACAGCTTCAGGGCTCACTCAGAAAGCAACAACGGCCCATGAGAAAAAGCCTGGTGGCCTGGCTCTAGGCTCCTCTTCCACCTGGTTGCTCATTCATTCTCCCTCTCCCTCTCCCTCTCCCTCTCCCTCTCCCTCTCCCTCTCCCTCTCCCTCTCCTTCTCCCACTCCCTCTCCCCCTCTCTCCCTCTCCCTCTTCCTCTCCCCCTCTCCCCTCTCCCCCTCTCTCCCTTTCTTCCTCTCCCTCCTTCTCACATCTTAATCTCTACAATCTTCCTTCTTAACACATTATGCCACATCTTCTTATATGCCAGGTACCTATAAAGACTTCAACTGAGGGCCGGCGCCGCGGCTCACTAGGCTAATCCTCCGCCTAGCGGCGCCGGCACACCAGGTTCTAGTCCCGGTTGGGGCGCCGGATTCTGTCCTGGTTGCTCCTCTTCCAGGCCAGCTCTCTGCTGTGGCCAGGGAGTGCAGTGGAGGATGGCCCAAGTGCTTGGGCCCTGCACCCCATGGGAGACCAGGATAAGTACCTGGCTCCTGGCTCCTGCCATCAGATCAGCGCAATGCGCCGGCCGCAGCGGCCATTGGAGGGTGAACCAACAACAAAAGGAAGACCTTTCTCTCTGTCTCTCTCTCTCACTGTCCACTCTGCCTGTCAAAAAAAAAAAAAAAAAAAAAAGACTTCAACTGAGCAGTAATTTGAGCAGTAATTATACCACTTACGGAAATTTGAAATAGGCACTAAATTGAAAACTTATGACTCAATGGATCATTGGCATCACATGGACACTTGCAGGAAATGTAGGCACACTCATGTTTGGGAAGTGTTGCTCAAGCCAGCCACGCCAGTGTGGCTCCTGCATGTGGAACACCTGAGACAATAAATCAGAGGCAAGCTGGGGAGTGTCCATTTTCGAGCAGTGCACATTAAAGTTTGAGAAACAATGTTCTCCATCATGCTCAGAGCAGCTACGTCTAGGGCCATAAATGCCTTGTTATTTCAGCTATTAGCACCTTGGAGATATAAATTATGGCCCACAGTGACAGGTGCAGAGAAGCCGGGAAATCCAACGAGATGATTCGTCCGTTGACGTTCGTGCGGTTGTGAATGCTTCCGTTCTACCTTCTGACCTTCTCGGGTTTATTTTGTTTTGGATTCATAGATCCTTTTTGTTAATAGCTGGTCCCAAGTCAGATTATAGTCTCCCCTTACTTATCACCTGCTGCTCATCTCCTCTGACTCCCAAATCATCTTACAATGAACTAAAAATCTCTCTTAAAATCAGAACTTATCTTAAGGAAGACACTTGGTTCACTTTGGTTCAATTTTCTCTCTCAGTCTGGAGCCATTTGGTCTTGCTACGGGAATGGATGAAATAACCCTATTTACCCATAGATGGCCAATTGTGTGACACACAAGAAGTCACAGACAGGTTCTCACACTCTTCTGAGCTCCTGAAATGCTGGCGGCGGCGAGAAATACACTGCAAGACCTGGGGTGGGAGTGTGATCAGGGGAGGAGAAGTGAGCCACACATCCCTCCGAACATGGCCCCACCCTCCCCTGCAGGTCTCATGGCAGCCTTTGAGCGGAGTTCCCTCTGCAGTCAGTCCTTTGCTTTTCCAACATGTCTTTGTTCCCTAGCCCAGCGCTGGCGAAATGTTCTCCTAACTGTTTTCCCTGCACCCCATCCACCCCCAGCCCAGATAATTTCTCCAAGAGGCAAATGCAACTACAGCTCACGAAAGTCCCAGGGCCCTGCAATACCCAAGGAGAGGCACACAGAGGTTCTTTACGTCCCTTGTTCCTCCCACACACTGCTTCCACCAGCCTCTCGGTCTGGCCACATGCCTCAGCCCTGCAGTGCACACCCTACGCCTGTGCCACAGGGCTCCTTCCTCCTAGAACTCAACCCCCACCTCGCTGCTTGTTCATTGTCTGCATTGAACACCACACTGATGGACACCAGGGGACTCCTAATAGCTCATGGAAAGAAATGGAATTAAAAGTATGAGTTTATTTTGGTGCAATGACTTTTGAAATGCATGCAGTCTTTTCTCATCACATGTTTTCCAGAAACATTGGTTTTCACCAAAAATTTTGGGCACCAAAATAAACTCATTTTTAAATTCTGCTTTTGCGCAGATGTTCTGAAGCACGCTTGCACACCTCACATGGGACCGAGTCTCACTCCTGCTGGCCACGGGGCAAGCGAGTGAGCAGCAGGGCAGTGGGGTGGTTTGGCTTTCCTGCCTCTCGCATTATCTCCATCAGCCACCCTCCAAGACGACGCTGAGCAAACGCGTAATCCAAGTGAAAGCAGCATGCGCGGTATGAGACACAGCTGCAAAACAAGTGTCCTGCGCTCGTCACCACCACCACCGCTTCTACAACCGCCCGAACCCTCCACACAGAGCTTCTGGGGCTGGCCCTAGGACGGGGGGCGGGGGGCAGGCAAAGCTTTCCCAACACACACACACGTACACAACACACACAACACACACCATATCATACACACACCACACACACCACAATCACACACAACACACATCATACACACACCACAATCACACACAACACACACCATATCATACACACACCACACACACCACAATCACACACAACACACATCATACACACACCACACAGTACACTCAAAACACACAGCATATCATACTCACACCACACACAAATACACATACCACACACACCACAATCACACACAACACACATCATACACACACCACACAGTACACTCAAAACACACAGCATATCATACTCACACCACACACACAGAACACACATACCACACACACCACAATCACACACAACACACACCATATCATACACACACCACACACACCACAATCACACACAACACACATCATACACACACCACAATCACACACAACACACACCATATCATACACACACCACACACACAGAACACACATACCACACACACCACAATCACACACAACACACATCATACACACACCACACAGTACACTCAAAACACACAGCATATCATACTCACACCACACACACAGAACATACATACCACACATACCACAATCACACACAACACACACCACACAGTACACTCACACAATACACAGCATATCATACTCACACCACACACAAATACACATACCACACACACCACAATCACACACAACACACACCATATCATACACACACCACACACACAGAACACACATACCACACACATCATACACACACCACACAGTACACTCAAAACACACACCATATCATACACACACCACACACACCACAATCACACACAACACACATCATACACACACCACACAGTACACTCACAACACACAGCATATCATACTCATACCACACACAAATACACGTACCACACACACCACAATCACACACAACACACATCATACACACACCACACAGTACACTCACAACACACAGCATATCATACTCATACCACACACAAATACACATACCACACACACCACAATCACACACAGCACACACCATATCATACACACACCACACACACAGAACACACATACCACACACACCACAATCACACACAACACACATCATACACACACCACACACAATACACTCACAACACATAGCATATCATACACCACACACAAATACACATACAACACACACCATATCATACACACACACCACACACAGAACACACATGCCACACACACCACAATCACACACAACACACACCATATCATAAACACACCACACACAATACACTCACACAACACACACCATATCATACTCACACCACACACATAGAACACACATACCACACATACTACACACGCCACAATCATACAACGCACACCATATACTCAAACACACCACACACATACAACACACATCACACATATATACCACACACACCACACTCACAAAAACCACACACATACCACACTCACACAGAACACACACATCACACTCACACTAAACACCACACACGCACCCTCATATGTATCACACTCAGACACAATATACATACTACACTTCTCCTAAACACCACACACAGACAACACACACCTCACACACACACACACTCCAGGAAATGTGAGTCTTTGCTTTGCCTTACTTTTGTTTCAGCGCTTGTGTGTATCTCTTGCTTTACAATAGGCCACCAAGGATTTCCCTTCTAGGCCTAACCCACTCTGAAGCCCACACACATGCCCCACACACCTCCATTCTCTGTGTGTCCCTTGCCTTGTCTCTGCTGATGCCCTGGGGCCTGCAGAGGGCACAGATTAGTGTCAGACCCAGGGTTTCTATGTTTGCCAAGTAAAATCACAAAATGCCTGGGTAAATGTGCATTTTAGAGACATAAACTTTTTCTTAGTGTTAGTATACCCCATGCAATAGTTGAGACATACTAATGAGTAACAACTTACTCATTATGGGAAATTCAGATTAAATCGGTGTTTGTACTTTATCTGGTGGTACAGTTGGATTGCACCATGGGCCAAGTACCAGCTTATGACTCAGTTCTAGAAGGTTCCCTCTGGTTGCAAACTCCAGAATCCAGAAAATGAGGGCTGGGTTATGGATGGGTTCCTAGGGTATCAGCTATGACTTGCAATACATGATGGAACCACAAGGGGGCAGAAGAGGGCGCTCTAGCTCATTAGCAGTAAAGCAGACTGCTCCCCCACCCCCCAACAGCAGACAATCCTTGGGCTCCACAAAGAAGGCTCAAAGAGTAGTTATCCAGAGAGTCTGGTGCTTGGGGCGGCCAGAGCAGCCCCTCACAGGAGTTTAGGTCCCAGTTCAGGGAGGGCAGGGCGGGTGCTGTTGGCATCTGGTGGGTGGAGGGCAGTGGCACCACTAACGTCATACCCAGCACAGCCCCCCATTACTAAGAATTTGCCTGCTGAAACGTCAGTCATGCCAAGTGGAGAAATCCGGACTTAGGGGTGCAATTATTCATAACTCACTTTAGAAAAAGGATTGTTCACATGAACGAGAATTAGAAATTCCCTATACATAAAAATGTTTTCTAACAGATCATTAAATACTCAACAAAGGAGAAACAAAGAGATGAAGACTTTTAAGTTCCTGCTGATTAACTAGCAAGAAGAAATTAGGGAGCGAATCTGAAATTATAACAATATGAAAGGTCTTTCTGGGATCTACAATTTTTATTTTCCTGGGCAATTATAAAATTGAACAGCCGAGTTCAGTATTTGGCAGGTGGAAATCCAGCTGTGGACTTCCAGCACAGATCCTAGCACATCACTGGTTGAGTTAATGGATTGGTGATCTCTCCCTCACGGTCCCTGATTTGCCTTCTCTGTTCCTGCACCCCACCCCTCCTCTGCTCCCCGGGTTCTCAGGGATGTGTTCGTCTGTGTGTGCCACGTGAGAGTCCGGTTACGTTTTGGTTGCTGGGGAGCAAGGCAGGATCAAAAGAGTCTTTAGGAAAGTTCAAATATGAATTTTAGGGCTAGCAAGTCTAACTGTGCATGCAACAGAGAAAGCAGCCTGGAGCTCTGGAGTGACTTGGTCAAGGAAGTGGGGGACCTAGCCTTGACGACTGTCGTGTTTGCCACTTCTCTCTCCCCACGCTGTGGTCCCCAGGCTTGGAAGCAGAGTTAGAGAAGACACAAGGGGCCCACAGGCATGCAAGGGTCCTGCTGGTTTCTCCCCAAGTCTCAGCCCAGTGTGCTCTGTGGGTGGGGTTGGGAGTGGTACACTTGGAACATGCATTCCTCAGTGGGTACATTTCTGTAGGAGAGTTCACAGCCTCTCCAAACTCCAGAATCACTGGCAGTTGCCTTTTTACTGGTTGATTTTTAAAGATTGATATTTTATTTGAAAAGCAGAGTGACAGACAGAGAAAGAGAGACACAGAGAAAGAGAATTTCCATCTGCAGGCTCACTCTTCAAATGGCTGCAACGGCCAGGGCTGGGTTGGACCAAAGCCAGGGGCCAGGAGCTTCATCTGGGTTCCCCACGTGTGTGACAGGGGCCCAATCACTTGGGCCATCTTCTGCTGCTTTCCCAAGCACACCAGCAGGGAACTGGATCAGAACTGGAACAGCCGGGACACGAACCGGCACCCATATGGGATACAGCGCTGCACACCGTGGCTCAAGCCTCTGCACCTCATTTGTCAATGCGCTTTTTATTTTCCAAAGCAGCTTCTCTCTTGTGATCCCTGTTGCTCCTCACAGCCCTGTCCAGTGGGCAGAGTAGTCCTCCCGTTTTTCAGAAAAGGAACCTAGGGTAGCACGGCCGAATGATTGCCAGAAGATTGCAGAGTTAAAGGCACAATGCTGGGCCAAGAACACTGCCCCAGGCTCTCGCATCTCAATTATGTGGTTCTTCTTGTTTTGTGGCTCCTCCTGATTTTTCTCGGGGGTGGGGGGCAGACTCCAGGGCTGTGCTGAGGGATCAGTCATGTGTGGGGAGGAGACAGACATCGGTACTTTGGGTCACCTCCCTCCACCTCCTTCCAGATCAGGTTCCTGGCCAGCGGATGAGGAAGCTAAAGCCCCAGGGAAAGTGACTGTTAGCCGCAGCCTCCCTAACTGCTGCAATTCCTTTTATGCACGTAAGGAGACCCGTGTGCGTAGAGGTGGTGATGCACGTGTGTGTGTGTGTGTGTGTGTGTGTGTGTGTGTGTGGTTTCCTGAGATGGGAGCACTTGATCCCGTGGAGAGTTGCAGGGCTTATTTTTAACACTCTTCAATTCATATGTATTCAGACAGTTATCTGTCTAACCACAGGAATATCTCCTGCATGTGCTGCCTCCTCTCCAAACTGTCCCTGGGGAGAGAGAGTGCCAGCTCGGGAGAGGCAGAGCTGGGGGAGTCAGGTTTTGGCTGGTGTGAAGCTGTCCCTCAAACGTCACACCAGTCAAAAGTCAGATGCCAGGGCTTCCTCCTCTATGCTCCCCTAACACTGGATAACCTTGTGACATTCTGCGAGCTTACCTTTAGCTCAGAAACGTCACCCTCTGGGGACGCCGCCTGAGGTGCCGACATTCCATGTGGGCACCGGTTTGTATCCCAGCTGCTCCACTTCTGATCCAGCTCCCTGCTGATGGCCTGGGAAAGCAGCAGAGGATGGCCCGACTGTTTGGGCCCCTGCACCCATGTGGGAGACACAGATGAAGCTCCTGGCTCCTGGCTTTTGGCCTGGGTCAGCCCTGGCCGTTGTGGCCATCTGGGGAGTTAACCAGCAGTTTCTCCCTCTCTGTGTCTGTAGCTCTACCTCTCAAATAAATAAATGAATCTTAAAAAACAATAAATTTTTTAAAAAGTCACCCCGACATCTGTGTGTGTGATATCAGGACCACACCCACCCCCCACTCCCCTGCCCCCAGGGATACCAAAATCCACCAGCAAAAGTTCTGCATACAAAGGGTCATTTGCATCTAACCCACACACATCCTCCTGCCAACTTTAGACCGTCTCTAGATCAGTATCACACCTACTACAATGTCAATGTTATGAGAACCGTTGCTACACTATATTTTTTAGGGAATCACAACAAGAGGAAAAAGGCACACGTGTTCAGTACAGACACGGCCATCACAGGCCTAACTGCACTGTCCATGGCCGGAAAAATCAAATGCTTGTTGTTCAGCGTTTCCATTGTGGTGGATTGCGTCAGAGGGGCAACTGCGCGTGCGTGTTGGTGGGTTTTGGCCCTCAGAATGGGAGCCCCTGGAGCACAGCAGATCTGTCATGCTCATTTCTGAAGACCTGGAGCAGTGTCCTGTGCTCAGTGAACGTCTGATGCACGGGATAGCAGGGAGAACTCGAGCCCGAGGGAGAGGTGATCCGAGGGACGGGAGACTGCTGTAGTACGGCTTGGAGCTCAACCACCTGCACTGAAGCGGTGGAGGCCGCACGACTGAGCCCCAAGAGAAGTCTGCCCCGGAGAGGAATGTGGGGTTCCCCGACATGCCGGAGAGGCCCAAAAGCCTTTCCTTCTCCAACCTCCGCTCCTGGAGTCCCACCCACCCCCACTGCAAAGCCCTCCTCTGCGTCCCCCATCGCACGGATTTACTTGCACTGGGCTCGGGGCCTGCCCGGCTCCTGTGGGGATAACACGAGCTTCCTCCCACAGGGAGCTGTTGTTGGGATTATCCAGGACAAGGCAGGTGACGGTAACCAGCTCTGCACCAGCTCCTCACAGTCCGCGTTGTCCCTATGTACAGGGTCACCCCACCCCTGTGTGGTTGTCTGAGTGCCTTCCCTTTGTCTGGCTGGGAAACTCCCCTCCCTGGCAATGTTAGCATCCTCTGGGAAAGACCCACCCAAAGAGGAGCCAACGTTCCAGGCACCAGGAAGAAGGGGCTTGAGGAATGTGGGAGCAGATAGGGAGAGCGGGGAATGGGGGCGCATCAGGCCTTCCCAGCCCAAGGCTGCAGAGGGCCCCCATGGATAGGCTTGGGAAGACACGGGGGCAGACAGGACCGGTGGACGCCTGCTCCAGGCTCAGTCTTCACTCTGCTCGTCCCCTCCAGCAACCCACAGGGAACCTCCTCCCGCCCTTCCAAACCCCCAGGCCTGTCTGTGCTCTGTGCCTGGTGCCCCCAGCCCCATGGTCCCAAGAGTGGGAAGAGGATGTGTGGGATCAGTGACGACCTCGACTCAAACAACAATGCCATTCTATTTCTCCAAGATGTCATCAGTCAGACATGCACCCCAGCACGCACTCTCCCAGGCCTGGGGGGAGATAAGTGGGTGACTGGTGTGAGAGACAGGAAGCCCCGACTCAGAGCAGCAGCACAGCCCGGAATCCTTAAGCAAAGAACAAACTCTGGGTCCCTGGCAGCCCCCGGCTCGGTGTACGGCAGGCCCCCGCCTTCTGAGCTCGAAGACAGGAAAACAGGAGGCTTGGCGCTGGGATCGGACATTCCATCTGCCTGCTTAAAGAAAGTCCCCCAGGGCAGGATGTCCTTCCAGCTGCCACAGCTGAGTGGGGAAGCCTACAGGAGACCACGGAGAGGAGACCACAGGCAGGGCTCCCGGCATTCTCCTCCCCTCCCGCTCCTAACTCGCACTCTAAGCAGCCGTCAGAGGGCACATCAGACGTGTTTAGGAACGTTTCCAGGGGCTGGAAGCAACTCGGGGCCTAGAGCTCAAAGCCTCAAGCTCCCCAACCTGCCAGACAGAGTGGGTGAGCACTGGTCCTAAGCACATGGGGCACTTGGCATCTAGTACCGTGCCACCTCTCACCGACAGAAAATAAAAGCAATCTCGTATTTTCTAGGTGCGAGTTTTGCTGCTCTTCGTGCTTCT
Organism: Oryctolagus cuniculus; assembly: GCF_964237555.1. Lineage (NCBI taxonomy): Eukaryota > Metazoa > Chordata > Mammalia > Lagomorpha > Leporidae > Oryctolagus > Oryctolagus cuniculus. The sequence goes on along the minus strand of NC_091434.1, from coordinate 180,954,312 downwards.
CCCATGCTACAGCCCCGTCGCGTGTGATGCGGAGTGGCGACTATGTTCACGGTCTTATTTTGTGTTTGCAGTGTCATTCATTCAACCATTCATTCATTCCCACATGCCTACACACACATACTGTGCGTTTCTGCCTGAGACTGTTCTAGGGCAGGGAGCAGAGACAAGGTGTTGCCGTACCTGCCAGCACCTTTTGGGGGAGGAGTATGGAGGGGGGCTGGGATTCTGTAACCTGTACAGGACCCGGCTCTTGGGGCAGTACTCACAAAGAGGCTTGCAGGATTGAATGGGCTCGTAAAGAAGACGTCTAGCACCTGTACGCATCCCCGCCCCTCCTCTCTCACCTGGGATCCTGGGGCGCTAGACCCACTGCCCAACATACCAGAGACAAAAGAATGCTCCCAAGGGGCCAGTGCAGAGCTGGGAGCACCATCTGTCCAGTACAGCAGATGGGAAGCCGGCAGGGTGATGGTGGGCGGAGTGAGACTTACCTCTTCTGCTGCAGCAGGTTTTGCTCATCTCGGCTCTGAGCCCATGACTCCTGTCTCTGGAACCATCTGCAGAACTTTCTCCATAGACAGAGAACTAGCCCCTTCTCCTTGGGCAGCGACAACCCCATGGAGTGTAGGGCCGGCTCCTTGGGGGGTTGAGGCCAAGGCCAGACCCTGACTGAATTCAGCCTTGGGGCCACATCAGTCCCCCGAAGGGCTGACGTGCCCTCCCACTGTAGAGGCCCCGTGTCCTCCTACTTCCGTGCCAGGCCCTGCGAGACTGCCTGTGGCCTCTCCAGTCGTGCTGGAGAGGGCTCTGATTCTGTTACACTTGGCAGGGCCAGGGCCCCCGCTGGGCTAGTCCTGTCCCTCCGGAGCTCCAGCCGGGAGTGAGCAGGAGCTGTAGGGACACTCCCTCTCTCCTCCCAAATTACCTGAGATTTAAAGAGACAGGCCCTACAGACCGGCCTACTGGCGGTGGAGGGGTGGCTTACGTCAACTCCAACTCTTCCTCCACCCTGGTCTCTCTTCCTGCCCCAAGGCCAGTCACCGCAGGAGAGGCCTTCAAAGAGATTACAGCACTCTCCCCTGGACTTTGGGACAGCCTGTGACCTTTTCTGGAAAGGCCCAGATAGGTTGGACATAAGGCAGAGCAGGTCCACTCCCAGGATGGAGGGTCCCCAAAGTGGTCCCTGTTTTCTCACTGTGACTTTTCTGTCTGCCTCCTCCCCCTTCAGTTTCAGAACCTCCCCCGCTCAGGTCCTGGAAACTTGGGCGTCTCTGCTTTTCCGGCTTTCCTTCTTGCCTGGACCGGAACAGGTGTACAAATGGCCTGGGTTCTCGGTTCCCACCGAGTCCCTCCTCCAGGTGGTCAATGTAAAGACGTGACGTTGCAAGTCAAACGCCACCTCTGATGTGCATCCTTATTTGGTTTTTGCTTATTTTACAGTCCTTTAAAGATGGAAAATTCCTTTTGAGCTCCCTACTCAGGGCGCAAAATCTAACTGTGGAAGCCCCTGCTCTGGGGCCTGGAGACCCAGCCCAAAACCATATACCTGCCTATGTGGTAGGGTTCCAGACACAATACAGTTAAACTTAAAACTTCAAATACAAAGAGGTTCTTTAGAAAGAACATGCCCCAGACTCTGCAAGCATTTTATCAGCTGCCTTTCAGAGCGGCAGGTTTGCGCACCTGCTACTGTGCAGGGGGCCCTTTAACTGAGTGCGCGCTCATAAACCTGGGAGAGGCTGAGAGGCAGGTTTTGTCCTCCCCATCCTACCCAGCAAGAAAACCAAAGCAAAGCACCTGAGGCCACAGAAGTGGCAGGGTCAAGACTCAGACCCACTCTGACACCCAGCCCACCTCCTCCCTCTGCCCCCACCCCCCAAATGACAGCCTGCACTTGAAGAGAGCTGACAGGCGCAGGCACACGGGAGAGACACACACAAAGCACAGCCCGTCCTCCACCCGCAGTGTGGCTCTGGGCAAGCTTGCTGGAGCCACCGTAGGAATCCTTCCGTTTAACTTTCCCATTTGGAAGAAACGGAGGCTGTGGCTCACCCAATGTCCCCCTACAAGCCAGGGACTGGGTGGCCCGGGCCAGGGGCCTGGCGGTAGAGTCCCCAGAGAGGGGGCCACTCCCGAGCTTCAGGCTCTGTTTTGTCCTGTCTGAAGGAGTGTTGACGAGGGTGTGTACGGTGTGGGTGGGATGTATGTGTGGTGTATGATGTTGTGTGTGGTCTGGGTGCTTGTGTGCAAGGGTGGTGTGTATGGGCAGGTTTATGGTGTAACTGGTGTGTGTACATGTGTCTATGGTATGTGGTGAATGCGGTACCTGATCACAAAGACATTTCAAAAAGTTCGTGGCAAATGCACATTCTTTTAATTCCATTCCCCATGAACTTTGGAAATGTCCTCAAATTGTGTTTCTAAATGGACATGCTATGTGTGGCATGTGTTGTGCATGGTGTGTGGTGTGATTAGTGTGTGTGTGTTGTTTTGTGTACGTATGTGGATGTGGGTGGCTGCTGTGGGGTGTGTGCTGTGTGTATGTGCATGGGTGAGCGTTTGCGTAGGGAGAGGGGCTGCCTGGGTTCAGGGTGGGTGTCTCTAGATGGAGTGCAGAAGGGACACCTTCAAACGGAAAGCCACTTGTATTCCTACTGTTGGGCCTTAGGCCAGGCCATACAGCCCTGAGTAAACAGCGTGCTCTCAGATTAGCTGCCTTCCCCACCCACCCAGGTCAGTGGGTTCAGGCTGGGAGGGGGAGGTGCTAGAATCCAAACCTTGAACCCAGGACCTTTGTGCTCATTAAGCCAGTGTTTATCTGCCTGTGACCCAACCACCTCTCCATGCCACCCAGCTCCAGGCCAAGACCCCATCCGATTGGCATCATGCTGGGGAGGGAAGACGGGAGGAAATCTTGTGTTTCAGCTTCGTGTCCCTTCCCCAGCTGCCTCCACCTGCTGCTGCCCTTGCAGGATTAGCCACGGATGGGAAACTGAGCACGGACTCAAAGCAGGCATGAACGTGGAGGCGTAGGAATGGATCTTAGTTTGCTGGATACAGCCAGGTGCTTGCTCTCAGTCCTTGGACCCAACACTGTGTCCTGGGGACAGGGGGACAGGGTGGGCCATGGGCAGTGGCACTCCTCACACACTGGCATCCCCTCCTCTCACTCGCAGGCCCACGGCTGAAAGCTATGGACCCTGGATTCCTGGTCCCCAGGACAACAATGCCCGGGCCCTCTCTCTCCCTGGAGAATGGCAGGGACAGCAGCTCCTGACTGGGCCTGAGAGCGATCGGTTCTGTAATGTGGAAACAAGGGGAGTCCTCATCTGGGAGGCTGTCAGTGTTGGGTGGGAGGGGAGTGAGAGGGAGACCGGACGGCATGGGAGGACAGTCACAGGCTCTGGCCCCAACTTTTGAGACTCTCCAAGACCTTTGCCCAGAGTCCAAATTCAAGGTGTGTGGTGCTGCCCAGGGGGCCTTCCCTCGCAATGGTCCCCTCCCTGACAGTGAGTGCCAGATCTTGGTGACTGCCGTCGGCCCCGACCACATGGCGATCTCCAGGCAAGCCCTGGGGAGAAGGGCAGGGGTCTGAATCTACCAGGGTTGGGAGAACTGAGGGTCTTCCTGGACGTGCTGATGACAGGCTGATATGCAGGAGGGGCTTCTTCTAGCCAGTTCTTCCTGCCTCAGGCTGAGCCTCAAGCTCTGAGTGAAAGGGTCCACTGGGCAGCAGGTCACTGGGTGTGCCTGGCTGGCCTGCAGGGCCCCACCCGTGGCGGCAGCGGGGCTGGAGGTAGTCAGCGGAGACTCCTGGTGGGTGCATGGGTCAGGACGTGTGGGGCTAGACGCTCATTTCCGCATTTGGGGCCTTTTCCTGCCCTGGGCATGGTTGATCTTCGTGGTGGGGCCGCCTAGTCCTGGGCACTGCAGGGTGAGCAAATACGGAGAGCCCTGCGCACCAGCAGCAGAAGCCCCTCTCTCCCCTCAGGTACCGCCCCGGGGGGCTGATGGAGAACCACTGATTTAAAGCAAAAACAGGATGCTTGTTTCCAGCTTCATCTGCATTGTGCTTGTTCTGTGTCTTTCTGTGTTTGCCTTTCTTCCTCTTGAACTGCCTCTGCTCCCATGGTGTTAGTCTCTGCTAGTGTGAGTGTGTGTGTGTGTGTGTGTGTGTGTGTGTGGTGGGCATGCTGTGTCTAGTCTGTTATGTAGCATGTGCATATGCCGTGTTATGTACATTTGTGTGCTGCGTGTTTTGTGTATATGGTATGTGTGGTGCATGTGATGTATGCGTGTGTGTGTTGTGTGGAATGATGTATGTATGTGGTGTTGTGTGTTTTGTGTGTGTACAGAGTTGTGTAGTTTTATGTGTGTTTGGCACGTTTTATATGGAACTGTGTGTGTTGTGTAGTGTATGGAAATGTGTGGGTTTTGTGGGGTGTGCGTGTGCCTATGTGCCTGAGTCTACAAGTCTGAGGTCTCCAAGGAGCCCAGGTCTCTTGTCCCTCCCTTCTCTACAGGAGTCCAGTCCTCCCAGCCCTGCACCCTCGTCCTTGTGGTTCTACTGGCCCTCTTCAGGCTGTCCCCTCAGCTCTGCGGTCCTGAGCCGGGCTGGCGAGGGAGGCCAGGGGTCATGAGGATGGAGCCAGCTTGGAGCACTGAGGTCAAAATCACCACGCGCCAGCTTGGAGTTTGTTCCAGTCACTGGGTTCACAAGCTCTGAGTGCCAGCTCATAAAGCTTGTAAAGGCCCCGGTGACAGATCAGTGGGTCACACACCCAGCACAGCACCGCCCTGGGCCGGGGTGTGCAGCAGCACACTGCTGGGGTACCTGCTGGGAGCCGCCGAGCTGGGCTGCAGTGCCGGCTGTTGCTCCCTGAATGGTGCTGTGTGCAGAAACCCTCCAACCTTCAACAAAAACACCTGAGAGTCTGAAGAAATAGGAGCGTCAAGTGGCTCCAAGTGTACACAGCCACTGTAGCACCCGCGGTCAGGAGTCTGAGTTCTGCAGCGCGGCCACGAGCTTTTCCCCAAATGTGACTTCAGTCCCTCACCCGCCTTGCTCGTCCCACTTGACAGTTACAGATTTGTCCCCTCCGACCTGAGTCCTCATTTCCTGCACCCTCTCCACCAGGTTCCACTAAGCCTGCATACCATGGGGTCATCGTATGACGAGCTTCAGACCCTATTCGGCGCCCTAGAAAAGTTCTAGGGAAAGGCCAAGGGGAAGAGGGTTCACAGGTGGAGCTGGTGGTGGGAATGGGACCTGGGGCGGGGGCGGGGAGGCAGAGGCCACGCCAAACAGCACCATGCAGCCAGCTGCACCTTCTCAGATATGCACCTGCCTGGTGCTTGACACGCATTGATGCGTGCTGCATTTTATGTCAGAGTGAATCAGTAAGTTCTAGCAATGTTTTAGAAAGTGTGTGTGTGTGTGTGTGTGTGTGTGTGTGGACTTCCTCACAGATGGTCTGCAGGCATTTAGTCTTCCTGAGCCTGATCCCCTTCCCGAATGTTCCCAAAGGCCACAGATGCACACATGGATGGGAACATCTCCTTTCCTCTCATGCGTTCCCCTGCACTGTCTGCGTCCTCACTCCTCGCCCTCCCCATCCACCTCTGCAGCCGGTGACTGTGCCCACCTTGAGAGAGCTCACAGAGCTTGGGGCCCCTCTCTCACTCTCTCCTTGACTTGAGCATCTTATTCCTAGGTCCCCTACTCAGAAGACATCAGGATAGTGACTGAGGACTGGGCAGGGGAGAACGGATGTAGACTCTTACGGGTTTGTGAGAGAGGTCCCAAAGCTTTCAAGGAAGCCCATGAGCCCCAGGGGCCCCACGGAGCTCTGACCTCATCCACCCAGCCCCAGGCTGGAGTGCTGGCTTAGAGCCCGGATGAGGCCCCTGAGAGATACGATGTGTGAAGGAGGTGTCAAAGTCCACAGCCTTCCACTGGGCCGAGCTCGGTCCTGCAGTGCCTTGCTTTCCCCAAGCTTCCTATGGTCTCTATGTTTCTCTCCCTTGCAGACCCCAATCCTTTTCACCCGCATTGTCCCTGGCCTCATCTCTTCTCTTGCAGGTGCCATAGTGGCCCAGAATGAGAGTCCATGGCAGGTCACACAGCCCACTGAGGAGCTCAACTCTGCTGGATATGCATAGGAAGACTGGCTTCCTGGGGGCAATTGCGATCAGGACAGCTGTATTCTGGCCCCAATCCACCAGGAACTCCTCCGCTGGACTTGGCCAGGTCAGTTACCTTTCAGCCTCCTGATCCGCAAACCGAGGTCGGCACGTCTTCAGCTCCCCCGTTCCTCTCTCCACTCTGTTCCCCAGGCAGTCTCCTCTCAGCCTCCGCGTGCAGGATGGCTCAGACCATCATCCCGTCAGAGAGCCTGGAAGCTGCTCAGACCATCATCCCGTCAGAGAGCCTGGACACTGTCCATGGCTGCTCTGGTGTCTGAACCTCCCTGGGAGTTGCTCTTCTGGGTGGAGGGGAGAGAGAGAAGACCAGCAGGACACAGGCACACAAGGCTTCCAATCATCTTCCAGCTCTGGGTGGAGAGAGAGTGAGGCTCCCCGACATGGCGATTCCTAGAGCTAAAGCCACAGACAGGAGAGGGGACAGGGTGGATGTGGGCTGGCTCTGCATTCCAGGCCAGCGGGCCCAGACTCACAGTTCCAATGCCACTGTTTCTACATTGCAAGAACCATGTGGTCTCAGCCACGGGGTGCAAGGGACCACTAAGCTCAGAATAAACAATATTATTGGGGTTCAGGAGATAGGACGTGGCTGTTGTGCCAAATCGCATTATGTCTGCCAAAACCTGCAAGTGAAGTCCTTTCCCAAAAGCACGCGCTCGTCCGGGAACAAGAGCCTTCCGGAGCAGCAGGCCTGCTGCGGCAGCACCTTATCGTCCATCTCCCCACAGCTTGTCCCCACCTGTACTTCCTATTCTTTTTCTCTCCCCACCCCAACAAGGTCAGTGAAAGGGTAGCAGGTGATCAGAATCTTTCAAACTCTACTAACGTGAGCAGGCACCCAAACACCCCACCAGCTCCGTCATAAAAACCAAGCCAAACGGAGACTTGTTGGAGAGAGGGGTGAACTGTGCCATGTGCATGGACACATACAAGCCATGGGAGGGACTCTCCCTAAATGTCTGGGGCTGAGGGGTCCAGGACAGAGACGCAGGACAGGAAAGGCCAGAACAGAGGTGGACGGAACACACTGAGGGGGTGGGCCACAGGGTGCTAGCCTCCTCTCCCTGCCCACGGCTCTCTGATGGAGCAGTGGCAGGGAGGAGGTGACTGGGCCCCATGCCCCTGGACTGTCTGGCAGCTCCAAACTGGGGCATGAGGGGCTGGGCAGATGCCGTGGCAGATACCTGAGCAGGGTGCGGTGGGAGGCTGAGACTCCTGACGGTGGAGAGGCAGGGGCCAGTGGGGGCAGGTGATAATTTCTAGCTGGGTACAAAGGAGGGACTGAAGCCAAACAGTATGTTCCCCCAGCTGACTTCTGGGCAATTCTGGATCTACGTAGGCACCCAGAGCATGAGGTCCCTTGCCAGCCGCTTAAATAACAGGAACTAGGACATTTAAAACAAATCTTAGCCCCCACCTCCCCTGCCCCCAGTGTACACTAGGTTCCTGGGCCGGGGACACGATGACCTTCTGGGTGCCCCATCCACGTGGAGTGTGGACGTCAGCAGGCGCCATTGGGATGTGTTTCTACATACATGCACGGGGCCGCGTGAGGTGCGGTAGGGCACAGGGTGTGGGCATTCGCTGGAGTAGACAACAATCTCTGGGTAGGGATCTTCTCACCCAATCATCTCATGGTCACAGAGCTGCACACTGTGCCCCCTCACGCCTTCCCTTTGTTGCTTTGCTGAAACTCCCAACTCCAGGAGCTGACTTTGGAGCGTCTGAGGGCCCTGTGAGTCTCCCGGCTGCCAGGAAGTGCAGGCGCTCTTTTGCAGTGAGATGTGGCCTAAAATCCTTGCACACGGAGCAGAGTCCAGAAAGAAACCATCAGAGCACAGAGCTGCCTGGCAGAGTCAACCTTGAAGGAGCTGGAGTGTGCTTCCTGTCGCGGCAGGTGGCTGGGGCAGTGAGGAAAACACACGCTGGCCAGACGTACTCAAGCGTGCGTGAGCTTAGCGTTGCACTGAGCTGCCTCTGAGTTCCCCTCTCCATGTCTGCCTCTGTTGCAGACTTCGTGAGAAGGGTGGCCCCTCCCACACCTGGCTCTGGATCTATCCACCTGTCCACATGCTTGATGGAGCCCTTGTGGATCGGCTAGTCTTGGTCACCATCCTGCTCTGTACTGGTAAGATCTGTGGTTGCAATCAGATAATCTGAGAATCAATTTCCTTGTCTGCAAATGGAACACTGACCTTGCTCTGTTTACCGTATGGGGCTCATGTAAGGATGAAAAAGATAATGGGCATGAAAAAACTTTATTTACTAAAAGTGGAATGGAATGCAGGGCTTGTTTGCCCTCACCTTCGCTTGGGTGGGAGTATTTGAAATGGAACACATCTAGGAAACAGCTTTGTGGTGGAGACACCAGAACTGCTGTATATCAGGGGCTGCAAATCTTGTGGTGTAAGCGCAGGCCCTGGGGCCAAGTAAGTGCAGGTTCACAGCCAGACTGCTAGTTACCGCCTGAGTGATCCCGCGCAAATCCGTCCACCTCTCTGAGCCCGTTTCCTAGTCTCCAACATGAGCACAGGAATAGTCGCTTGACCTTAGGCAAGGACCTCACCCTCTGGGCCTTAGTTGTCCGCAAAGTGAGGATAAACACAACTAACTTACAGGTTCCAGGGAATTAGGTGACAGGTGTGCAGAGCACCTGGTCTATAGTGAAGGTAGAGTCACGGTCTCTGGTCTTCTCTTTGGCTGTTTTTCTGTCCTGGGGGGCCTTCCAGTGATCCACTTACCCTCCTGTGAGCAAACCATCCATCCCCTACTCCACGCACCTCAGGCTGCTGCCCCCACTGCAAGGTGAGCTTCTGCATCATCCACCTCGGAGACCTCACCTTCTTGCTCCTGGAGAGACTGTGTAAATCTAAATCACTTCTTCATTTTTCAATTGAGTAGGGAAGAAATGGTGTCCCCCTACACCAGGCTCCCTAACCAGGTCCATCCTGCTCTAGCTTGGAAGATGCTCCAGACGGCCTGGCTCGTAAACCCCAGGTATCCCTTGCAGCTCAGCTCAGTGCTTGACCCGAGCCAGCTGGGCTGGTCCCTTGGTGCTCCCACCTGTCTCCCTCCTGCCTGAATGTGAAGCATCCCTCCCACAGTGTCAGCATCTTCCTTGCATTTGCCGGCTTCCTTCACTTGCACGGTCTCAGCCACATCATAATCTTCTTTCTCCCCCATCAGAGCACCTGGCCAAGAGTGTATGTTACACAGTGCTTTGAGAAGAGTAAGCTGTGCCAAAGAAATTGCAAGTCATTTAGTAGATGTATTTCCTTTCAGAGGCCCCAAGGGCAAAGGTAGGACGGTGTGCAACAGAGGGGCCCAGAGGGTGATAGGCTCAAAACAAGGTGCCAGGAGGTGAGTGTATGGGTGTGAGCACCCGCTGGGTGTGGGGGGTGTTGGTCAACCCCCAGCCCACACACAGGGAAATGGCCATCCAGAGACCATCTGCTCTTGAAGGATTTATTGGCCTGGAGACAAGGAGGAACGGAGCAGCAGCTGGGATGAAGTGTGGGCTGTGGTGTGTGCAGCAAAGGCACCTGTGTCCCCAGCCACACCCACCCGCGTGTCCTGAGCTCCCCCAGTCCTGGCTGCTGGGGACACGGGGTGGGGTGAGCCATCACCAAAGGGAGACCCAGACGCCATGGCACCTGCCATTCGCTTCCCTCTTGCCCACCAGATTTGTGCAAAGAGGGACAGAGAACGGGAAGAGACAGATGTCTCCCTTGGGAAAGGCAGCTGTCTTTCTGGATGTGGACTCTGTGGGGAGCAGGGAGGGGCCCGAGGGCCTATAGCAAGAGGGACTGCTTTCTGAGAGGGCCTGGGAGAAGGAACTTGCTATGGGGAAGGGGAGGGGGTGAACCTCTCCACAGCAGAGACATAAGATGGCCAAGGAGGACTGTGCCAGGTCACCTTCATGGGGCCAAAGCTTTTTTTTTAAGAGTTTACGTATTTATTTGAGATGTTGAGAGGTAGAGTTACAGACAGTGAGAGAGAGAGAGAGTCAGGTCTTCCATCTGCTGGTTTACTCACCAAATGGCCGCAATGGTTGGAGCTGGCCCGATCCAAAGCCATGAGCTCTTCCTGGTCAGGACCCTGGGCCATCTTCCACTGCTTTCCCAGGCCTTAGCAGAGAGCTGGATTGGAAGAGGAGCAGCCGGGACTAGAACTGGCACCCATGTGGGGTGCTGGTGCTGCAGGAGGAGGATTAACCTACTGTGCCACAGCACCAGCCGCAGAAGCTTTGAGTATTTTGGCTCTCTCTGTCTCACCTTCTCATGCCTGAGCTGGAAAGCAACACCTGCACAGGGCTGGGGGAAAGCAAGAGGAGCAAGAGCACAAGAAAAGCAGCCCGGGGCAGGCTAGGAGAGTGCAGTGACCCCTAACATCAGTCAAATGGCAGCCACCTGAGTGCTTTCACAGGTGTGCTGCTGTTTTACTGTCACAGTCGAGTCAGGCAGCCAGGTCGGGGATTCTTGTCATCGAATCCTAATGTACAATTCCCTCAGCCAACACCATCGCAGAGCTGGGGACTGAAACAAGGTGTGCACAGACACCTTAGCCGCCAAGGGCCCTGGATCTCGGGGGTGGCACGCAAAGGGCTGAGGAAGGAAGCAGCCGCTAGCTGAGGTGGCCTCAGGTTAACCCAGAATGCACCAGGGCCACTTGTCATGGAAGCCCACGGGTGTGGCTGGAGCGAGGATGGCAGTGGCACTGCATCTTGGAGGCACGGCCTGCCAGGCCGCTCAGCTGACTCCAAGGCTTGATCAGGAGGGAGACAGGAACGCAGCTTAAGCAGAAGGAAGGAGAGAAAGCTTCGCTGATGAGAGAGTAGGTCTCAAGAATCCTTAAACAGAAGCCCTGTCTTGGATACCTGGCCTTGCTCTGGTTGAGTGCAGACACACACGCTCAGTGTTTGCAGCTGAGGCTTGGCCTTGCATAAGCCCCCGTTCCCTCGGGCCCAATGGGCCATAATTGCTGCCGCCTCCAGCCCAGGGATAACAAAGAAGAGGTACAAGCAAAATTAAGGTGTGTCCAGTCTTTCCCCAGGTGGCTCCTGCCTGGCTGCCATCCCAGGGCACGGGTTGGGGGGTGGGGTACACTGGCCCAGCCTCTCCCTGTCACTGTGACACCATAAGGCATTACCTGGTCAAAGTATTTCTTTCCTTGCTCATTTCTCATATTTTCCTCATTAACCTTTAAGAAACAAGTAGGCCTGGCTCAGAGGAATAAATGATCCTTGATCCCGCGTCAAAGTTTTCTCAGCTTTTCCCTGAGTGATCTCAGGTGTGCCAAGGGGCCAGGGTTTGCCCTTCCTTCTCCAGCTCCATTGCTCTGCCCCGTGTTGGCCATGCCATCCTGCCCCAGGGACCACCCAGCCTTTCCTCCCACCAATCCCTTCTCCCTCGCCCTCAACTCCAGTACCCCAGACCTTATCTTGCATTTCTGCAGGTGCAAAACAGGGGGAGGGGCACTGACCTCTGCCCTCTTTCCCAAGGCTACAAGCAGACGCATTCCTCAGGTGCAACTCCACCATTCTGACCAGGATCCCGAACCTTGTCAATACATACTTTGTGAACACCTGGAAGGGGACCTGTTTTTAAAGGCCAGTGGGGCTGGTGAGAACAAACCATCAGTCCCATCATTCCCTTGTCTCTGGCCACTGAACGGACTGAAGTGACAGGCACATGGTGACTTTAGAAATTCGGGGAACACTCCTAAGGCAGGAATATGAGTGCTTCTTTCACTCCCAGCCTCAGGAGCCCTGTACAGGAGCCTGGCAGCTGCCTGCTGGGACAAGAGCTACCATCAGGTCTAAGCCTTGGGCCCCCACTTTGAGGACCACAGCTGCCTGCGGCACCGCGATGTCTGTGTGTTCTCTCTTCCCTCCTACTTGGGCTCCTGCGGGCAGGGGTGGAATCTTGCAGATCACCTCTCACGGAGGGTACTGCACACACCCAGTGACTTCAGTAAGCCCTATTCGGTGGATTTGCTGCTGGCAAGCAATCTCCCTCTCTTCCTCCTTTTTTCACCTTCTTGTCCCCCCTTCCTGTCCCTTCTCCTCTTTTGTCCTCTTTTTCTTTCTCTCCCTGACTCTCTCATATACCTATAAGTATATTTTAGCTGGAAAATTGATCAATAATTGCATTTGCATTGGTTTTTAGCCTTTTCATGCATGTTATGTGCTCGTCTTTATTACAATGCCAGTCAAAAACAGGTACTTTTACTACCTTTAGGAGGTAGAAAAAATAAGTGAGGTATGTGTGTTCAGTGGTAGAAGTTAGATTAAAAACAGGTCAATCATTCATAGAATCAGTTAATGAGTATATACCTCACAATAGATTGTACCAGGAATTGTGCCAGCTACTGGGAATACAATAGTCAATAAGATGGACACTATCTTTGTCTTTGTGGACCTTACTAACACGAAGGAAAACAGAAGCTTCAAGAAGTAAATGTAGGGTGTGTAGCAAAACAGAAAATACAGGTACTCTGGAAACACAGCAAGAGATCTATAATCCAGCTCTGGGGTCAGAGACCTCCCTAAAGCATACACGCACACGAGCACCCACGCACAATAATTGTGGAATCTTTAAGTGCAGGCCAATAGGGTAGACAAAATGTTACAAAGCTGGAAGGCAGAAAAGGAGAGGTGGAAAGTCCAGAAAAAGATTATTTTGGTAAGAAACCTTACTTTTCTGTTGTTTTTCAAAGGAGATGTTTTAGGGAATAGGACTTGATATACACTTGTTATGAGGAGGGGGACAGAAGTGTTGAGCATGACGCCTAGAACCCTGGTCCAGGCCACTTTGCTTACTGAGCTGCCATCTACTTGGCTGAGAACGCTGCCAGAGGAGCAGGTTTGGTGGGGGGAAGAAAAGATGTTTGATTTAGGACATGCCGACTTTGGGCTGCCTATGAAATACCCAGGGAGTGCAGGCCAACAGATAGGTGTCCAAGCTGTTCACACCTGGTGCTCAGAAGACAAATCACAACAGAAGACAGGGGGCGCAGAATCGTGAACTTCCATGTGGTACTCTGTGAAGGCAAGTGGGACTACCCAGGTGCTGAGGAAAACAACGAGGCTTTTGGACCAAAAATGTGTAGGGATTGGTAGAAGAGAAGCAGCCAGGGACACAGGAATTTGTAGCACTAGACATGTTCAGAAGTGGTGAATAGTCTGAATGCTATAGAGTCCAAGCAAAACTAAGATTGTTCAGTGGGTTTACCTGCAGGTAGGTAACCTTGACAAGAGGAGCATCAGCAGCGTGGAGCAGAAAGGTTAGACCACAAGGGCCTGAGGAATCAGTCGGCAGCCAGTAGACAGTGAAGTCCAGCACTAGGACTTAGGAGCCTGAACAGGGAGTAAAACTGGAAGTATAACAGCGACAGGGTTGAGGGACAGTGTTCTCAGCTTCTTTGAGAATGGAAAAGAGCAGAGCATGTTTCTCTGCTAACAGGGGTAGTGCAGACAGACTGGAGGTCTGGAGGAGACACTGCAGAGCGCTGGGGTCTGAAAAGGCAGAAAGAGAAATGGATCTGGAGCGCAGATGGGCCATTCCCTTGACATAGGTGTGGGAGCACTTCCCCTGGGGAAGAGGAGGAAGAGAAATCATAATGACTGAGCACTTAACAACAACATGTCACCAACATCTACCAGCACGTGTGAGTGTGCATGTCGGTGTCATCCCCACTGTTCAACACTCAGTTCTGCATCGTGCATCTGAATGAACCTGCCTATGGTTTCACAAATCCCACTGATCACTGGGATTCAGGACCACAGACCTCTTAAAAGTTGTTAGGACTTTTTCATGGGGATATAATGGGCAGGAAAGGGTCAGGGACAAGAGAAAGGTTGCGCATGAGACCCTATAATGTGTGCTTGGACACACGGTTCTAACTTTCCTTCTTACTGAGGGATGGCCTGTATTCTATTGTTGCTGTTCACAAGTCACCATAGGAGCAAAGGGAAATGGCAGTGGAGGATGGCGACTGCAGGACACAAAACAACAACCTGTTGCCTCCAGGCCCAAGGACAATTAGAGGCCACGAAGCACTTGCGGGATCAAGCAGGGAAGAGATGATGGAAGAAATGACTGAGCCATTCAAACACAGGACACACAATTTATCACACATACTTAAAAAACACACCAGGAGATGCAAACACTTCAGACTCTGAATCTCACAAAGATGAGGCAACTCAACAACAACAACAAAGCCACCCGATTCAAAACTGGGCAAAGAACTTGAATAGACATTTTTCAGAAGAAGATACACACATGTCTATTAAATCAGCATATGAAAAGATACTCAATATCCTTAGACTTTAGGAAAAGACAATCAAAACTACAGTGAGATATGACGTCAGACTCAATAGGAGGGAATGTAGAATAATACACATTTTTCATGAACTTTTCATAAAGGAGTCATCTTCAAAAAGGTCAAAGAAAAAGCTATGCATGGATTTTGAGATTTTTTACATTAAATAAGCTTATCCTTTAATTCCAATTCCCCTGAACTTTTTGAAGTACCCTTGTATAATAAAATATTCAGCCTTAAGAAAGACTGAAATCTGAATAAGTACTACAACATGGATGACTCCTTCAACACTATGCTAAGTGCCATAAGCCAGACTCAACAGGACTATCATGGCCTCACTTATATGAGTTACCTAGTGCAGTGAAATTCATAGAAAGGAATTAGGATATCGGTTATCAGGGGCTGGAGACAGGGGTCAGTGGGGAGCTATTGTTTAATGGCTATAAGAGGAGTTTCAGTCTTGGATCATGACCAAATTCTGTAAATGAACAATGGTGATGATTATACAATATGAATGTTCTTAACGCCACCAGATGGTACATCTACAAATGATTTAAACAGTATATTTTATCTGTATTTTCCTACAATAAAAGAAAATGTGAATAAAGTAAGAATATAGAATCTTTCTTCTGGAGGTTTTGTAGTTGAGGTTTGATTGCTAGTATGGAGAAAAATCCTACAAGATGCCAGGAAGACGGGAAAGTCCACAACCTCTATATCATGCTTGGCTCTTCTCACAGTAAGCCCTGTGGAACCAGGCAGGGCTTTCTACTTCCCAGTGCCCACATAAGACAGAAAAAAAGATGGTCCAGACATTAATCTAGCATCCCTACCTCATGTCTTTAGTTACCAAGTCCAACTATGTTCAAAAAGATACCCCTTTTTCACAAACTGTGGAACTCCCAACAGTGCAGATGTGTGGACAATAGGTGAACATGCCTATCTCCAGACATGCTGATGTGAAGGGTGAGATGAGTCAGGTCAAGAGTAACAGGGATCCTGATCAGAAATGGTAGACTTCCTCTCCATCTCCTTCACCAAGGTCCAGTCCAAGATTCAAGTGTCCCAAGGTGTTTCGACGAAGGATCTCCCAGCCCCGGTGACTGTTGCTGCTTTGGGATGTGGTTCGAGATAGGGAGGGGGTTTGGAATGCCACAGAGGCTCTGGATAGCATCCCGCTCTCAACCGTAGAGGGCCGTTTCTCAGAAAGTTGTTCTTGTCCATCCTCCTTGTCTGAGCACTTGAATGCTTCCACATAGCGAAGCACTCGCAGAGGATTCTGGTCATGATGGTTCTCAACCCTATTGAGGGGAAAAAGAAAGGACTCAGCCAAGGAGGTGAGAGTGGACACAAGGAGATGCAGAGGTGAACACAGAAAATAGAGGATTCGAGGGAAAGGAAGGAGGGACCAGCGTTGAAGGAACAAGAGCCTCTAGGATCAAGTAAGGAGAAGGGGACTGGAGTGGAAGCTAAAGAGGTCAAGCAAGCAGGATTTGGAGGGTACTAGGACATGCGTTGAGTGTATGTGAGTGTGAGTGTGTATGTGTGTTACTAATGGATGGGAAGTGAAGGAAAAAAGAGAGGCAATGAAGAGATAACTGTGTCACAAGAGTGAGGAGATGCAACTCAGGAAAGACGTGAGGAGAGAGAAGAGCCAGGTTAGACGAGAGTGGAGCATGGAAGAGGCAGAGTTGACATAGAAGATACTGGAAATGGGGGTTGTCTGGGACAGGAGTAACACAAGTTGAGAGACCCATGCTCACACCTGAGCACAGTCACATAGACCTGATCTCCCCTGCATAGCTACCCTCAAGTACACAGAGCCTGCACCTGCTGCCAGCATTCCTCCTACGTCTCCACCTCAGCTCCGCCCCTCCCCCCAAAGGCAGAAGCACTCTCAGGATGTGTCTCCACTGCCCTGGCTCCCATGACTCTCACCCATCTGCAGTCGACACACACTCTGCTGTCACTCACCGCAGGAACCAGCGGTCTCCTAGTCCATACTCATACCCACAGATCCCAGAGCGAGGCCACAGGAAGCGAGGCATCTTCCGCTCCAGCATCACGGTGGTGGCCACAACCTAGAAGGAGGTGAGAGAGGAAGAACTCAGAAAAAGCCGTGAAGTTCACAGAGGTGCTGGAGCCACCAACAGAGAGAACTGCAATCTGGTCCCTGGTGAGATGAACACACCAGAGACCCGTGGTCAGGGCACTCTTTATGTGACACTGGCCTGGCCAGGCACCATGTCCACTAGGAAAGGAGAAAGGGCATTTTATGAGTATTTAGAATAGAATAGTTACCCCTACATTGCCATTCTGATTTGTGGAAAATGAGTCATTCCAAGCTAGTCTAATATCCTTTTTCATATGAAAGCCATGGACCAATGACCTTGATTGAAATAAAATGTTTAAGAACCTCTATGTACTGGAGGATGCTTCTCCAGTTCGGAGAGTTTGCAGCAAATTAAATATCCACATCTTAAGAAGGAAAGGTTGATTAATGATTGTGTACTTGGCGGGGGAAATTCTAGTAACATGTCCTGTGTTTTGTCCATTGCTCATTAACTTCCTCAATGAAACACAGAAGACAAGCTTATAAAATATGCTTGTGACACAAAACTGGAAGGGATATGTAATATGTGGAATGACAAAACCTATATAAAATTATCTCACCAACTAGAATGCTGGTTTAAGCCCAACAACTTGAAATTTAAGAAAACCAACCATGAGGCCCTATGTTTACATCTAAAGAGAGAGACTAAGGAAGTCATGTCACAAAGATGCCAGGATTCTAGTGGACCTTAAGCTTAATAAGAGCCAGGTATATATTTTCTAAAAGATCTGACCCAAATTTAAGTGCTATTAATAATAGTATTACATACAAAGTAAGGAATGGCATAACCCCTACTAGTACTATATGGCTCCAATCATATCAGGAGCCATTGTAGTTTTGAAAGCCATGATCTATTAGTACATGAACAGAAGGTATATTCAGGATGGGTTGGGACCAGCAGGAAGTCCTACTGGTTCATTGGACGAGACAGCAGTCCTTAAAATGGCCAGTTCTCTTCATCATGTTCTCTACTTCCTGTTTCTTTACTCCATACTTCCCTTGCTTTCTTGGTTGTACAAAATTCCCTTCTACATCAGGACTTCCAATATTCTATCTTCTGTTCCTGGAAAGCACTCTATTTCCATTGTAAACACATTTTACTGTTCTTGTGCTATATCACTCAGCCTGCTTTCTTTTCTGGTAACAACACATATCATTTATTTTAAAAATCACTCCTTCACCACTCTCAGTACATTGGTTAGAGCATGCTGGCTGTGCACAGTTCTCATTGGTTAAGTCTATCCTCTGCCAAGCCCCCACTTCATCACCACCACCAACCCCCATCACCATCTAGTCCTTGACCTTACCTTAAATTTAAAGATGGCCTAAACCCCCAACTTGCTGTAAGGAGATGGAATTCGGACTGAATTTTCAGGGAGAAAGACACTCTCTTAAACCCCACAGCACTGTCCAATATCAGGAGAGTCACAGGATACAGCACGAATGGAACCCATGGAATTACGTGAGGTAGTGCACCTGCTCATCCTTTCGGGCATTTAGAAATCCTCTCAGCTATGTCAATCACATAATAAAAGGGCATGCCTTAGAAAATAGTCCAGAGAAAGGGGAGCAGAAGAGAGAAACTGACTTGGGGATCTAGCCAGATATCCCTAAAGCTAGTTTAATTCTCTAAATTTTCCACTTACAGGTACTAACACATTCTCTTCTCTCTTTTTAGAGAAATGTTTGAATTTGGTTTTCTGTCTTTGCAACCTATTTGATACAAACCCTGACCTCCTCTACCCTTTCTCATCAATCCTCTCAACTGGCTAATTCTTATGTATATTTAGGGTTTCAACTTCTTAAAAATTATTTGATTATTTGGTTATTTTTATTTATTTGAAAGACAGAGAGACAATGAGAGAGAGAAAGAGAGACAAAAAATATTCCATCTTCTGCTTCACTCCCTAAATGCCTTCAACAGCTAGGGCTGTGCTATGCTGAAGTAGGAGACTGAAACTCCATCCAGTTCTCCCCTGTGAGCACCAGGAACCCTGGTACCTGAGCTATTATTTGTTGCCTCACAGGGTGTGCATTAGTCAAAATTTGGAATCAGAAGTAGAGTTGGGACGTGAACTCAGGCACTGTGATATGAAATGCAGGTGTCCCAAGAAGCATCTTAACCACTGCGTCAAACACCCGCCTCTTAGGGTCTCATCTTACATGTCACGTTCCCTGAAAGCAGTTGCTAACTTCTCAGATTCCTCTTCTTAGCGCCCAGACCTTCTCTGTGGCACTTGAACGACTGCAATCTCACAGATTTCTGTGGAGTCATTTGTTTAAAGTCTGTCTTTACTACTAAGCTCTCAGCTCCATGAGGGGACAGATTGTATCTGTTGTGTTTGTGCTGTATCCATAGCGTCCGGACATTGCCCAACACAGAGAGTCCCTAATGATTATCGCTAAATGAATGAAAAGTTTGAGGGGATAAATGAGGGATGCGTTCAAACATTTGAATGCAACTCATATGGAAGGATGTGTTCTGTGTTACATGAGAGGAGAAAACTTGGGTCAGAGAACAGAATCATAGGAAGACTGCGTTTCAGTTCAATGCAACACCAATGGTTTCTATAACAGAAACTTTCGAAATAGGGAAAAACTGCCCTCCTCCAGTCACCTACCCCAGTGTACACTGTTATATTATCAGGCATTAAAGAAGATACGGAAGGGCCCTCTGACCAACAGGTGATTGTTATGTTAATTAAGTAGGGTGTTCACCACAGGATCACTAAGGGTGATTTCCAACTCTAATATTTTATTAGCCTATGATGATATAAAAGAGAAAAAATGATTTGCAGAGGCAAACAGAAGATAAGTCCAAATGCAAAACCAGAATATAGAAGAATAGAACAGTTCCCAGGGCACTTGAGGATGACTCCTGGATCAACTTTTCACATGTGATTGGCAGCCCTATTTTCTCTGCTTCCATCCTCCATCCACCCACAGGTAACTCAGACTCACATGAAACTCTGTGGTGATATCCCCACTGGGATCTTCTATGACTCCCCTAAGAGTGGTCCACCAAAACTTAAAGATTGAGTTTTCTCTGCATCCCCTGCCCTTCAGCAAGTCTAACACTAGTAAACTCACCTGGGCCCTCCAGAGCTCATCCCGCTCCTGGGCCACCCGCCAGTGAGTGTCGCCCATCATGGCAATGAACAGGTTGAGCATGAGCAGTGTGGCGATGATGGCGAAGGCGGCGTAGGTGATGCAGTACATGAAGGGCAGGTCCACACTGTAGTTGGCGGGGCCGTCGATGATGGTGAGGAACAGCTCAAAGGTGCTGAACAGTGCCGTGGGGTAGTCAGAGAATTCCCCCAGGTTGTTAGGGTCCTCTGTCTGGAAAGTGATATGGAACGCTGCTCCCCACCCCAGGGGGAGGACATGGAGATGGGGAAATGGAATTAGCACAGTAAGTGGTTAGCACTCACTCCACCTCTGATACATTCGTCTCCACACTCCACATGTACACACAATTATATATCCATAAATGTGGTCAACTGTGAAACTCTCCAACCCTAAGATACCCTATGAGGAAGTTCATCACTCTGGATAATGATCATACTTAGCGACTTGTCAAAAAAAAGTATGCCTCTGTGTGTGTATGTGTGCAATAAGTAACCTAACTGGTTTTTACATTTCAGAAAACCAAATATTTAACAGTCAAGTTGTTACAAGAATGCATGGAATCTCCAACAATTTTTAAAAGAATACGTGGAAAGCCTAAAAGGAGAACACCTTTTTATCTTGATGGCCTCTGGATAACCATCTACTCTGAGATTCCCTGGGTGAGCCTGGATCACCACAGAAAGGCATCCTTGTGCAGTGTGCAGCCTACAGAACGGGAGTGGGTATTGTATACTACTCTTTAAAGGGCTTCTCCACGTACAAGAACAAAAGCATAAGGTGGTTCCAAAAGCAGAAATAGGGTCTATGGCAAATCATGCTTCTTTCTTGAAGAAAGAAGCAAACACGATGACCAGTAAGCGATAGTTTGGGGGATTCTGGGTATGGAATGTCTGTAGAAGCTACTCTGTTATCATTACTGTACTTCGTGTATTTGTAGTCTATGCATGGAGGCAAATAGAACAGGGTGTGAAGAGAAGGAGCACCTAAAGGCTCAGGAGAGTGGAATTCACCAAACAGGCAGACTGTCAGAGCTAATCTTGTCATACTTTACACGTTGCTGTATTTTTCTCATCAACTGTTTTGAGGAAATCCTCCATTAAACAGGGCAATTCCTGAGGATAGTAACAGAGTCCTCTGTACCCTGTCACAGTCCTTTGAAATTGGTTTGGGGTGGTCTTCGAAGCCCTTCTAGTAGCTCTTGTCTGGTGGATGATCTTTGCAGACACTGAAGGCTGAAGTTAAGTCGCTACCTTTTACTCTTCAGATCTGGGCTTCCTCTTCACTCCCTCCATTAAAATTGCTTCTACTAATTACCATTCTATCCTTTGGCTCTTTCTCTACCTGTTTTCTCTCCCTGTGCTGTTCCTTTCTTTCACTGCCTGGTACTCTCCCACTGGGCCTTGACTGAGTTCCTGCTTGTCTCAGTTCTCCAAATCTCTCTCCAAAAGTATTCTTTCTCTGTCCCTTGTGATAAAATGATTTCCTGATCTCTCAACCTTAAATGGCCATACATAAAAAAGGGACACTTCTATCTTACTGAATGCTTTATGTTTTTTCTTTTCAACAGTAAACACAGGAGAGATATTCTTCACGTTGTCTGTTTGCCCACATAGTTTTCAGATCTACAACTGGCCAGTCTTTTCTGTTTAATGTCCCTCTCTCTCCAAAGACTTTTCTCTGTCTCTACTTTAGAGGTCTTGCAGATCTATTAGTCAACATGAATGTTATTGGCCGAGAATCCATGAGTCTACCTTCTAGGTCAATCCATGTGGCCTTGACCCTACGGATATTAGTGGGTGCCTTACTTAGACTTACTTCCCAACAGGAAAATAAGCACACAGATAACAAAATGGAGTGAAAATGAGAACTTTGAGCAGGAGTGAGAGTGAACTTTCTGGAGAACTGAACTCAACGATCTAATGATGATAGAAGTAGCGCTTTTACCTGAGGCAAATCCCAGGATAACCACAGCCATTAGCCAGCAGAAACGCATTAGGTCTCCAAAAATCATCTACCGAAAATAGAGGAAAGGAACAAAGGTGGGGTGACCCTCTACTGTCTCTGGTCAGCTGTCATTAACAGATCAGGGGTCCCATACTTCTACCAGCTTTATTCTGAGCAGCTACTCCTGTCTGTACCTACCCACCCCTCCCTCCAGGAAAGTCCTGTAGCTGAACCAGAGGAAAGTTGGGGAAACACTGACCTTCTGGATCATGATGGTGAATGGGCCTAGCATCTGGAATCCTCGAGCAAAGTACATGACACTGCACCAGCCCAGCACCAGGGCAAAGGATAAGGGGACCACCTCCCCATTCATGTTGGTGAGCCGCATGACCATGGTCAGGAGCACCAGGGAAGCGTAGGTGATACTGGGGGCGGGAGAGGGGAGAGCAGGCAGTGAGAAGTGGAATAGGAATATTCCAGGTCCCCTACAGCATGGTGGTGACTTGGTGGTATCCCACATATATCCCACACAAGCTTGATCTTAACACCTAAAACACACATATAGTCATTCACATGAGCCCATTGGAGAGAAATTCCCTGTGTGAGGGTCACCTGGGGCCTAAATCCCATAGGATGAACTGGAGACCTGGAGCAATTCTGAGTAGAGGCAGAGGGCTAGAAGGAGGAGACACTCACATGATGACATGGAAGGGTCCCCCGAGGATGGTCTGTCCAAAATAGCGAGAGGCACCAACTCTGAAAATGTCTGGGATCTAGGAAGAGGCCAGTGTAGACCTCAGCCTGTGGCCTCAGGTGGATGCCCTCGGCCAAGGTCCCACCTGCACTCACCTCTAGGAGCAGAATGATCACAGCCCCTGTCACGGTCACCAGCTCTCCCACCAGTCGGATGTTATCCTGGTGAGTCACGTAGGCCTCCTATGGGGGATTCCAGGATGAGAATTTTTGATGGGATCCCCTTACTGCCACCATCACCATGATCCCCAGTCTACTTTCCATATGGCTAACTCTGACCAGGGCATGAATCTAATCATGAAAAATTTCATGTATGTTCATATGCTAATGGCTTGAGCTGCCATCCAGCAATGTCATATATGTGTGAGAGCGTTTTATGATGTATGTACTGAGCTGTTGAGGACACATTTCAGAGCATTGGGTAAAGAAGGCTAAACCAATGGGAAGAGAGTTTAGTGCCTTGGGATGGTTTCACCTATCCACAAAGCTCAGCTTTTCCAAACTCACTGTGGCTCCCAATGGGTAGAACACACTGTCAGTGTATAAAAAAATATTGAGGTTCCAGGATGGGCCCAGCCATGACCAGTTAGCTCTCGTGAGACCTTGAACATGTTGTTGAAGACCGTAGAACCTGAGGTTTTCTCATCTATAAAATAGAGACATTAATGCTTAGCTCCCAGGGTTACCATAGAGGTCACTTTAGATGATGTATTTGGATGGACTTCATAAATTATAAAGCACCATAAACACAATAATTGTGGTTTTAGTATGATTTGGCAATATAGAATAGGGCAAAAATGGGGCAAGAGACACTATATGGATTTTACTTCTGAAGAAGGGCCCCTGCTCCTCTGTCTTGAGTAGCAGACATAGAAAGAATAGCGCTAGACCAAGGTAAGACGAAGGCCAACCTACTTCAGTGAAAGTTATTACACAGGGGTAGTAAGAGAATTCAACGTCAACAATCCTCAACTTTTTTTTAATTGCTGATCCTGTCTGAGAATATAATTATCTCTGTGGACTCTCTTTCTGGAAAACTGTTCTTGTATACACAATTCCCACTATGAAATTGTACAAGTAAATTCAACACATTCATTCATTTTTAGGCTGCTTTTAGAGTTCTTTTTTGTCCTTAGTTCTAAAAACTATCCATGAATTCCCTCTTTTTGGTTCATGGACTGGCTGTTTATTTAATGTTTCTATAGCATCTGACTGTTATTGCAAAACATGCCAACTCCTTTTGAGAGTCAGGCAGTGCTAAGGTTCAGATATGCTTTGAGTGTCCCCAGGTGTTCATCTGTTGAAATTTAATCTCCATTGTGAGGTATTCAGAGGGTGAAAACTTAATCCAACTCTGGTGTTTAGAGGTGGGGCCCTTGAAAAGTGATTGGGATTGGGTAGAATCATTGGGGTGAGGCCCCCAAGGCTGAACACTGGAAGAGTGGAAGAGATCAGATGAGACACACATGTGTACCAACTATCTCTCACCATGTGATATCCTGCACCACCTCTGGACTCTGCCAGCAGGAAGTCCATTATCAGATGCAAGTCTTCAACCTGAGTCTAAAGCTATGGACCATAATAAAACCTCCTCTCTTTACAAAGTCACCAAGTCTTAGGTATTTTGTGAAATAATGAAAAATCAACCAATACAGGTAGTAAGTAAAACAATAAATGAGAAATATGTTAACTTTTGAAACAAAATAACCTTAAATATGGAAATAAGGTAACTACATTCATGCTACATATATCTGCATAAAATTTTTGTAAATATTAAAACTTTTTATTTTGGTTGTGTATGTCTGAAAAAATGCTACCAACCTTTCTCAGGAAGAACAGGCACTTTGCACAAGTTGCCTGGGAGGGCTGTGAAGATCAGAGTGCCCCTAGAGGCCAGCAAGGGAGTGTCACCAGTTGTTGCCTCTAGCCAAAAATGTGAAACCATGACTAACGGAAACCATTCAGAACAGTTCTGGTCACCAGAATCCCCTGCTGGCTTCCCCTCTCCAGCTCCTCTGCGTTTTCAATGGATTCCTTCACATGCAGGCACTCCTCTGCACAAGTTCACCAGCGAGTGATCACATGGTGCAGAAAACCCAAGCTTTTGCCTGAGACCCGCCTGGTCTGTGACTGCCCTGGAGTGGTCGCCTCTAGCACTCTGTCCCCAGGAGTCCCCTCCCTTACTCCAGGCTGCAGAGGACCCAACAGCTCCCTTACTTGCTGCCCACCAAGAGCAGCAGAGGTATTTTGTAGGGTTTTGTTGCTGTTTTTTTCTCAATTACTCTCTCTAGAAAACAAACAAAAAAGTAAGCACATGAAAGTTGCAGTGAAAGTAATGAGAGTGTTGGGCTTTTAAAACACTGCTTTTCTTCTTATTTTAAGGGGAACTGTTGTGTTTCTCATTGATACAGAATGCTACCTCTTGGGTTAGAATAGATACCCTTGCAAGATTAAAAAAGAGTTTAGTGTTTTTAAAATGGAAAGGGTCATTGAACGTTCATGGTTGACTTTCTGATGCCTACCAAAGTGATTCTCTCTTTTTTTAAAAAAAATAATTATTTATGTATTTGAAAGCAGGAGTGAGAGAGAGAGAGAATCTTCCACCTGCTGGTACACTGTCCAGTCTCTATAATAGGCATGGGATGGACTAGGTTGGACCCAGGACCCAGGAGCCTTAACCGGGTCTCTCAGGTAGGTGGCAGGGGCCCAAGCACTTGCACCTTCTTGTGCTGTTTTCCAAGGCCATCAGCAGGGAGCTGTATCAGAAGTGGAGCAGCCAGGAAACAACCTGGTGCCCATATGGGATGTCAGTGTCGCAGGCGGCAGCTGAACCCGCTATGCCACAATGCCAGCTCTGGGGATTCTCTTTTAATCAACTT
Source organism: Oryctolagus cuniculus (assembly GCF_964237555.1). NCBI lineage: Eukaryota > Metazoa > Chordata > Mammalia > Lagomorpha > Leporidae > Oryctolagus > Oryctolagus cuniculus. The sequence continues at coordinate 180,928,968 of NC_091434.1, read as the reverse complement.
CCCTTGAGCCTCTGGAATTAAACCTGAATGAATTTTCCTTTTAATTTTTAGAATTTTATTCTTAGGGGATTTTCTGTCTATATAGAGAGGCTGATCAGCGGTTCTCTAGATTTGCGGTTTTTATGAAAAGGTTTTGGGATCAAGATCAAGGGTATGCTTGTTAAACTGTCAGAGGCCATTTTCTCAAGTTCATTTTCCCTAGTCTCCCCGTTCTCTCGGCAATGCAGCCTTTACAGCACTATTGCCTTAGGGGAGACCCCTGGCACCTATCATCCTGTTTACCCTGCAGTTATCTCCCCCTTCTTCAGTGCACCCCGCCCCCCACCAGGCTTCTGAGCTGGGTTTTCTCACATGCCATTACCATCACATGGTTTTCTGTTTACCAGCATTCCTAGCTGTTCAGTGCCTTCAGGACGCAGGTGACAACGGAAGTGTTCTAAATCATCGCACAGAAATTTGCTAGACAGTCCCTACGCTTGATTAACAAGCAGAGAGAGAAACACTATACAAGCAACGTGGAGGTGACAACAGGGATGAGGAGCTAAAAGAGGTAGAAACTGGTTTTCCCAGGGAATGAGGCTTGGGCAGGGAGGAGGAGCAGCCCAGGATGCGGCTGCTCTTCATCATCTCCATCATTTGATTCTGAAATCATATGTGTGTGTGTTCCTTATATTAGAAAAACGCATTGTGAGACAAGAATAAAAAAAATACTACGTAGATTACCAAGTCTGAGGTACAAACCCTTGCTGCTCTGGCCCTGTCCTTACGTCTTCAAGTTCTGTATGAGCTCCAGCCGCACAGCGGGTGGGGTTCTGGATTCCTAATTCAGGCCTCCCTGAAGTCCGCACCTTTTCCTTAATTACATTTCTTTGAGAAGCAGGGAGAAAAAGGTGAACCCAGGAGGGTGGAGGCAAGCAGGCAGAGAAAGTTCCCCTATGGTGACTCACTCTCCAAATACCCACAACGGGCAAGGCTAGGGGCAGGAGGGATTCAATCCAGGTGCTCCCCTGTAGGTGGCAGGAACCCAAATACTTGAGCCATCACTGTTGTCTCCCAGGGTCCACACGGGTGGAAAGCTGGAGTGAGGAGCTGGAGCTGAGAACCCAATCCAGACACTGAAACTGAAATGCAGGCACTTTAAGCACCAGGCTAAACACCCTGTCCTGCGAGCATGCTTTATATCCTGTCTTCCTCCTCTCTGTTGCTTGGTGCCTCCAGGCTCAGGTCAGGCCAGCACTCCTCCTGGGTCTCCTTTCCTGCCCTTGGGTGCCTAGGGAAGGAATCTCTCCTGGTGCAGCTCTATGCTTACAGCCACCCCTAGCACACTGAAGTGCCTGGGTACTCCCTGTCTCACCCATAGTCCCAGACATTTCATTGCAACTTTTGATCCACAAAGTATGACACTGTGGTAGAAACTCAACCAATAAGAAAGAAAAGGAGGAAGGAGGGCCAGGGGAAAGCAGGTGCAAGCTGAGTATTACTGCATGGCTGCTCAAAGGAGATAAAGAGAAAATCAAGGAGTGGAAATGGGAAAACCTCTTTGGAGGCAAAAGGTGAAAAAGATGACAAATAATTGGGATTTTCTGGTATTTCCAGATTCCTAGCTCAAGCTCACCTAAATTGCTTGGCTAACAATGCTCTGAGAAAATACTCCACCCTAACCCCTTTAGAAAATAAATATCTTCCAGCAATGACTGGAATTTTTTACATCACACATTGCCTGGAAATTCTGGCGTTGTCAACAACAAAATCCCCTGCAAAGAGTAGTCATTCACACTTCATGGAAAATGGGGCCAATGAAATTGCTCTTACTTACCAGATGGCTGAGCTCGTTACCTTGAAGAAAGTGGCCCAAGAGGGCAGGGACAGCAGGGCCCGAGGCACTGCTCCGTGCAGGGAAGTCTGGGGGCATGAGCAACCCCTGGCATGAAGTGGGAGGGTCTTAGGGCCAGCTCTGGCCCCCAGCTACACCGTCCCTCCTTTTTCTCCCCAAGATCTCTGACTTACAAAGAACTGAAGCGCCAGAAAACACCTGCTGTGGCTTACTGGAGAGTTACGCTGCTTCTCTAACTGGACAGGGGTACCCACGCAGGGTGCCCATCAGAAGCAACTGGGGAATTTTGATCACAACACGTGCCCAGACCAACCCTGGGTTAGTTTGCATCATTTGTTTTGTTTTCCTGAAAAAGCTCTGTAGGTGTATCTTATAGGTATCCCAAGATGAAAATGTCTGGACCATAATTAGAGGGGGAGCTCCTGGCTCCCCTGTAAGGCCACTTCCATGTCCTTGTTGCTGCATTTTCTCAGGAAAATGAACTCGGGAAATTTCTACTCTCATCAGAGGTGTCCTTAAAGTAAACCTTACCCTGTGTTGCATAAGCCAACCATTGGAAAAAATAGGGTCAATTATCAAAACTAGAGATTAGATAATAGTTCAGAAGCTAGGGCTGAATCACTTATATACGATCCTGTACTCAGCATTACAGTGCTCCTCCTCTTTACAGGGAGAAATTAAAGGTGATCTGATAAAGGTGAGCATAATGGATTCTAGCTAGCTCAACACCAGAGATGTGAATTTCTCATGCAATGGATCCCCTCAGAAAGAATGCTGAAATCTAACACATCACCCTGGAGGGAGAAATGGCCTACCTTGGTATTTAAAGGGAAGAGATCTGAGCCAGGCATTTAGCCTAGTGGTTAAAAAGCTGGTTAAGACCCTACCTCCCACATCAGAGTATCTGCATTCACAACCCAACTGTGATTCTTGACTCCACCTCCCTGCCAGTGCAGTGGGAAGCATGGCTAAAATAGTCAGGACCTTGCCACCCAACTGGGAGATCCGGATTGTGTTTCTGGTTCCCAGTTTTGGCCCTAGCCCACCAGTGTTGGTTCTGCCCCTGCTAGGAGTGCCTTTTCCAAAGTGTTTAATATCTCATGACCTCAGAGTCACCACTTTAAAAAAATAGATTTCTTACTTGAGAGGTAGAGTTACAGACAGAGAAAGGGAGAGACAGAGAAAGGTCTTCCATCTGCTGGTTTTCTCCCCAGATGGCCGCAAAGGCTGGAACAGGGCTCTGATCAGAAGCCAGGAGCTTCTTCTGGGTCTCCCATGCAGGTGCAGGGGACCAAGGATTTGGATCATCTTCTACTGTTTCCCAGGCCTTAGCAGAGAATTGGCTCAGAAGAGGAACAGTGGAGACACAAACCAGCACCCATATGGGATGCTGGCGCCACAGGTGGAGGCTTAGCCTACTACACCACAGTGCCAGTCTCAGATTCGCCACTTTGGAAACAGTGACAATTCGATTTACTCATTAGAACATCTATCATATAATGCTTTGTCATCTAGAAGGTGAGCCACAGAGTTGCATCAGTCACTTGGAAGCTGGTTGGAAGTGCAGCTTATGGTTAGCATGTACATTTTAACAACATGCCTAGGTGCTGCTAACTGCCTGGGAGGTGCACAAAGGAGGCACTCAGTAGCTACCATTTTCACCTACACAGTCCCCTGCTTTTCCTCATGACTTCCGTTGCTGTAGTTTGCTGCTTTTTTCCATAGGGAGTTGGGGAAGACCCCGTATAAAGTTGTGTAGGACTGGAGATCACTTGGGCTTTCTAATAGCGGTGATGCTTCAGGTTGTCCAGGCTGATGAAGGCTAGCAATAAGACAGCTGAGCTCACTAACTGGCATGCATATGACTGAAATGCATGAAGAGGTGGGCATTTGACACGGTAGTTAATCACTGCTTGGGATGCCTGCATCCGTATCAGAGTGCCTCTTCAGAGTCCCAGCTACTCCACCTCCGATCCAGCTTCCTGCCAAGGCGCATCCTGGGGGGCAGCATGTAAGAGCTCAAATGCTTGGGTCCCTGCCACCCGCATGGGGGGCCTGGAAGGAATTCCAGTCTTCCGGCTTTGGCATGGCCTAGTGTTGACTGTTCCATAAGTTTTGGGGAGGGAACCAGCACGTAGAAGACCTCTCTCTCTTTCTGCCTCTGTCTTTCTGCCTTTCAAGTTAAAAATGAATAAAAAGAAAAGGAATCTCCTTCAGAAGTACTAAAATAAACTAACAAAATGGATGGAAACCTGTGCGCTCTCCCTCCCTCTTTACATCGGACTCATCACAGGCAGTGGTGACTTTACCTTCAGTAAGTCCCCCGGTGCCAATCCCTTCACTCCACCTTCTCATCGCTTCCCTAGAGCAGCCCACCATTAGTTCTTGCTTGCTGAGCTGTCTTTCCCCCTGCAAGCAGACTCATTTTTCTAAATGTAGACTCTGGCCAAGTCCCTCCTCTGTTTAGGAGCCTTCTGTGCTTCTCACTGACCTGGGGATAAGGAGTAAAGTCCTCCAGATCGCTGGCAAAGGCCCTGCATGATCTGTAGAAGATCACCGGAGGCACCCTGCCCTCCTCCCCACCCTGGCCAAGCTCCTCGTGCCTAGTTCACCTTGCAGTTCTTAGACCTTGGGTGCAGGCCTTCCTGCTCCAGGGCCTTTGCAGATGTGTTTTCTCTGCGTACAGCTCCCTTTTAGCCCGAATCCGCTGAGCGCTCAGCTCCATTGCCTTCCCGGGAAGTCTTCCCTGACCTCCCAGAGGGACTAGGCCCCTGGGAGAAGCTCTCTTCACACCCTGTCCTTTTCCTTGTCATAAGAAGAAATAACGCCAATGATGGAATCACAGGTTGTAAGGAAAGAGCCATTCATATGGGCATTTGATGAATGCCAATCAGTGATCCCCAAAAAGGCAAAGGCTGTGTGTGCCTTGCTCAGACCATTATTATTGAATGTAAGAACCCTGTTCAGTCCTTTTGAGACTGTCAATGATTACTTGTTTAACAAATGAATTGGTGAAGTCTTTCTAGGAAAGAAAGGGGCAAAGGAGAAGTGACAATGGGAGATTGGAGCCCTCCTTGCTGAATCGTGCACAAAGATGAGGACCTAATTCTCAAAGACTGGGGCTAGATGGATCTCAAAGACAGAGGGCAGCAATTCTCAACCCTGGGGGCTGGTGCTGTGGCATAGTAGGCTGGGCCTCCGTCTGCGGCACTGGCATCCCAGGCAGGTGCTGGTTCATATCCCCGTTGCACCTCTTCAGACCCAGCTCTCTGTTTGCAGCCTGGGGAACGGTGGAGAATAGCCCAAGTGCTTGGGCCCCCACACCCATGTGGGAGACCCAGAAGAAGCTCCTGACCCCGGCTTCAGATTGGCTCAGCTCTCTCCATTGCAGCCATATGGGGAGTGAACCAATAGATGAAAGACCTTTCTCTCTGTCTCTCCCTCTCTCTATCTGTACCTCTACCTCTCAAATAAATAAATAAAATCTTTAAAAAAGTGCCAAGACCAGGGCCTCAGCTTCAGAAACTCTGATTTATTAGGTACAGAGTATAGCAAATGAGCTTGCCTTTCACCAGCTTCCCAGGTTTCTAATGTTCAGTCTTAGTTAAAAGCCACAGATCTAACAGGAGGAAGGATTTACCTAAGGTCAAACAGCTATTTAATTTCCGAGTTAGGACTAAAACCTGACTGCCTGACTGCTGGACTCTGAACTTTATCCTCCCCGGGAAGCTCAGCAGAACCCGTATGGTACAGCATGCTGCTCTGCCTGAACCGAGAAGGAATTGAACAAGGAGGAAAGGAACTCTAATCAATAGGGCTCTTGGGAAACTCTGGAAAAGCAAAATGTGTATGGCTGAATGATGAGGCGTGTCAGAGGTATTAAATCACCCCGAACTGGATAAACCAGCACCGTCCTTACATATGCCAGCTTCAGTGCAGTTTGCGCTGCCTCGTATAGACAGCGGAGTGCCCTGAGATGTGCTGCTCCTACACGTCCTACTCCCCTTACCCGGTCTACACCAGGAACACCCCTCAGGCCCAAACGGAGGTGCACGGACCACACCCTCCTCCAGAGACCCATGTCTCCCTCTGACAGTCATCTTCCCAGGCAGCCATCTCCACTTAGGGAGAGTTGGTGGCTCTGGAAACACTAACTGTGTACGCACACACACACATGCACACACACACACAGAATCACAGGAACAGGAAAGATGGAGTGTATTTCTAACCAGGAGCTCATTGAGCTTCTTGGTCCTGTTCTTTCTCATGCGTACCTACCACTGACTTGGTCCTAACACAACTCAGGGTTTTTGCCTCTTGAATACAGGAAGTTCATGTTCTCTTTCTGAGACCAACCTTTTTCCTAGTAGGGGACAAATACACTTACGGCTGTTCTATCCTGCAGAGTATACATTTCCAGCCAACCAGCATCCACTTCTCTCTCTCTTTTTTTTTTTTTTTGACAGGCAGAGTGGACAGTGAGAGAGAGAGACAGAGAGAAAGGTCTTCCTTTGCCGTTGGTTCACCCTCCAATGGCCGCCGCGGCCGGCGCGCTGTGGCCGGCGCACCGCGCTGATCCGATGGCAGGAGCCAGGAGCCAGGTGCTTTTCCTGGTCTCCCATGGGGTGCAGGGCCCAAGCACTTGGGCCATCCTCCACTGCACTCCCTGACCACAGCAGAGGGCTGGCCTGGAAGAGGGGCAACCGGGACAGAATCCGGTGCCCCGACGGGGACTAGAACCTGGTGTGCCGGCGCCGCTAGGCGGAGGATTAGCCTAGTGAGCTGCGGCGCCGGCCAGCATCCACTTCTCTTACAAAATTCTTCTCCTAGCAGCCCCAATTTGTAAACCTCCTGTTGGCTACTTTTAGCTCATAGGATAAAAATAATTCTAGGAATTCATGTAAAATCACTCCCAAAGGAAGCTCTATTTGTTGAATTTACATGTTCATGTTCAGAAGCATGCATTAGAGTCTACATGTTCCATTACACATGAAGGAAATTCTTCTACTTCCAACATTTTGTCTCAGCCCTCCGCACCAGCCCAGGTCTCTCTGAGGGACACCACAGAATGGCAGACCCACAACATCAATGGGACCTGAGAGATGATTTGCTTCAACCCGCTGTGCAACCCAGACATATGGCAGATGGTCAGGCAGCCGACACACTGTCATCAATGTGCCCACACGGACAGTCCACTGAAGAGGTTGCAGGCTAGAAGGGCTGTCAGTGTTGCTCTAATGGACCAGAAATGGACTCCGGGTGGACCTGAAGCACAGCTTTTCTCTTCAGATCAACAACAGGGTTTCCCTTGAATATCCCTCAAGAAAGGGCTGTCCCCTTTTCAATTACAAGGAATTTCACAAATGTGAAGGGAGGGTTACAAATACCAAGCATTGTTTCAAAGTGTGTGAGAGGAAGTCCACATCTATCTGTCTGGCAAAATGCACCTTGCTCCGAAAGCTCCCTCCCCACCCCCTTCTCCTGCCTCATTCCTACTGGTGTGAACAGGACCTTGCAAACGCTGGAGCTGGGGGGTAACGTCTGCTGGGAGCATTCGTCCGGTCTCCAGAGCCATCACTTTGCGCTACAGCTCCCTTTGCCCTCTCTGAGAAGAATTACCTGCAGCAGCTTCTGTTGGAGGATGGTGATATCTCTAGGGTCAGTGCGGTTGTCGTCACGCAACTTGAGGGGGCGGTAGATGCAGCAGGTGGTGAAGCAGATCATGTACAGAATGTATAGGGAAGCCAGCACGCAGAAGTAAGGTCGCCCGTATTTCTTCCACTTGAAGCTCACCAGTTCCTTCACTGGCGTCTGCTCCAGGATCTGCCGAGCCTGCCGCGAAAGGAGAGGGTGGCTTGGGGAGACCAACGGAGAGAGGAGTGCTGAGCTTCCTACTGGGTCCCAGTGGGGACAGGGTAGCGATATGCCACCATCATTCATTTAGTCAGTCATTTCTTTGAAGCAAGACAACTAGTCAATTTCTACTATATGCTAGCCCTATGCCAGTGCTACAGAAGCAAACACAAGCCACTATAGCAACATTAAACTTTAACTGATGAGTAGTAGTTAAGTGAAGGCAGAATTGAGAAAGAACATTCTGTGAAGTAGCAGCAGTCTCCAGGGCAGGAGAGTGTGGAAAACCCTTGCCCGTTTGCAGATGAGGCATGGCTGGGGGAATGGGAGAATCCATAGGGAGTGGAGGGCAGAAGTTACAGTGGGTGAAGTAGATAACAGCCAGACCGTTGTGCAACAAGAATGTCAAGGCAGGCAGTTTTAATGACATGGGAAGTAGCCGGGGAGTTCAAGCAGGGAAGTAAGTTGATTTGCGGTAGAAGTACCATTAGAGCAGAGAAAAGCCATAGGACGCACAGCAGGTAGTAGGATGTGGTGATAATCTAAGCCAGAGGGGATGGTGCTTTGATATAAGCAGACGGTGAGAGATTAAAGGTATAAATGAAAGGGGATGAGGGATGAGATGAAGTGTCAAAAAAATTAGAAAGCACAGCCAAAGGTCTTAACCATTAGCAAGAAGAAGAATCTTTTTCACTGAAGCTGGAGGGAAGGAAAGAGATAGTGGGCAGTTCTCAGATGCGGCTGGCAGTCCAGGGCAGGAATTGAGGTGGCCATGGACAGCCAGCCTCTATTTGTGCCATAAGGTGGGAGTTTGGGTTTCCTGATGTAACTAAGGGTGAAGGTGGTGAGGAATAAAAAAGAGGGCTAGAAAAGAAAAGTAGCTGGTACAAGACAAAATTCACTGAAATCAAAGACCAAGGAGGTGTGGTGAAATCCACACAGAGGGACTGGGGCTTCAATTCCTAACAAATTCTGCTCCGAGTATATCTGTTGCCAGAAATATTCCCTGAGCAAGATCACACGAACTGGGCTCTTTCAATCATCCTTCTATTCGTCAGCCTTACCCATCGTCAGTGCTATGTTGTTCTGTGTGGAGTCCTAGGAAATTGTCACGTGGAGGATAAACACTAGACGTCACACCTTGCCACAACTTTGGAAGTGGCTGAAAGCTGGGAGCACTTTCTATTTTACGTCACAGTCTTCGGCAAGTCTTTTCCCTCAGAACACTCAGCACTGCATGCATGATTTATGCACGGCTACATCTCTGGAGGGCTGTCTTTGCCCCTCGTCTTTCCAGTGCCTCCCCAAGACCCAGCGCTAGCACTTCCACTCTAATGTCTTCTCTAGCCCAGCCCAGCCCAGTTAATCCTACGCTACATCTGCTGCCCTGTAGAGAGTACACACCCCCTTATGATATACATTGCACATCATGACAGTCATTGTGGTCAGGGGTCAGAAACGGAGGAAGTTGGCTGCCAAGAATTGTGCTTATTTATGTATTCTTAGTTCCTGAGACTCAGCAGGTACTCCGTATGCTGAACGAGTGAATGCTAGCAAGCAACTCCCATTGCAGAATTCCTAGCCGGAATGTTAGGAGGAGGAAAGGAAGCAGAGCGGAGCAGCGGGAGTGTGCAGTTCTGAAGGCAGTGTTGCCTGGATGTCTTAACACAGGACCTAAGAGACTGTTCTCCCTCCTCCTACGCTGAGGCTGGGGAGTGTCTGGAGCCCAGGCTCTGTGCAGACACCAAGTCCCCTCACATGATGGCCCCTGTTCCCCCTTGACAGCCATACCTCTCGCTTCTTGGAAGAGACCACGAGCTCTAGAAAAGACAGCTCCTCTCCCCAGGAGTCGATCTCCGTGAGGTCATAGAGCGTGGAGGTCAGTGGCCCACAGGTCCACTGGACGTGCTTCCGCTTCTGCATCAGGTGCTGGAACATCTGAGGGACACAGGCAGGTGGAGGGCCAATGGGCAAGAAGCTGCTGTAGGGGGAACAACATGGCTGCACTTGGCCAGTCGCTCTCCCTGGGGCAAACAATGGTGAGGAATCGGGAAACCTCTGCTTGTATAAGCTCTCTTGAGGGGAGAGTGATCTTTCTTTCCACAAACCCATAAGCTCTGGAAGAGAGGCAAAGGGATCAGGCCTTAGGGCTACCATGGCAGGTATTCTAAGGTGAGCCTCAAATCCTCAAGATGTTACTGATACAGTAGGAAGTAAGAGTTCTCCACCCTTTTGGGGATTTGGGGGACAGGGGTCCTTACGGAGCCAGCACAGGGCTGGGGGTGCCCTCACCACAGTGTTGCCCTCCACCCCTGCCAGCTTGAAGGGAGTGAGGCCCTGGTGGTTGGGCACGAGTTCCAGGGACTGCAGGTGGTCACTGTGCTCATCGTAGGACAGCAGCAGGTTGTACATCTGGCAGGCAAAGGTCTTGTTGGGCTGCAGGATGAGGATGTGCAGCACCGTGTTTCCTGGGGGAGGACACGAGGGTTCATGTGGACACTGGCCTGAGTCCCCGGTGGCCCCACCAGCTCCCTGGGGCCAGCCTCTTCCTGCCCCACTCCCACACCCTTGCAGCATCCCAGCCACCGCCTGTCCAACTCTTACCCAGGGAGTCCTGGGCCCGGATGTCGGCTCCGTGCTCAATGAGCAGCCTCACGATCTCCTCGCTGCCCACACAGGCAGCAAAGGACAAAGGGTGCTCTCCTGGGGACACAGAGGGACACATGCAGGAGGGTGCAGGACAGAGAGCTGGTCTGCCCCAGGTGACTGCCTTCTGCACCCTACTTCTCAGCTCAGGCTTGGTTAGAGACCCTTGTCCAGCTGGTGCAGAGATCCATGGGAAGAACTGGCCTCTGGATTTAAGCCCTTCCTACTACATGACAGATGGAGCTGAGAACAGGGCCCCCCTAAGTCTACCGGCCCTCTGCCCCTGCCCACCTCCCCATCTCTCCATGCTCTCCGCCCAGCCCTGGCTCTCACCGTAGTAGATGAGGTTGTGGGGACTGCGGCGGAAGGCAGCACCTGTAGCTCTGGCAGAGACGCTGGCCCCACGAGCAAGCAGTGCGCGCACCAGGTTCAGGTTCTGGTTCATGACAGCGATGTGCAGTGCAGTCTGACCTGGCCCAGAGAGAACCGTTTGCCTTGGGGTCTGTCTCTGTGCCCAGTTCTCTCAGGGGCGCTACTCCCTCAAGGCCCATACAGGAGATCCCTGGCACTCCCTGTACAGACTCCGGGCTTGGGCTCTGCAGAGTGTCTGGGGACTGAGGGCCTCAGTCCCTTAGGTGTCCAGATCAATTTCCCTACCTCTCATCTATTGGCAAAGGTGGGGGATGACTGCTGTAAAAATAATCACTGTAGTATTGCTATGAGAGAAAGAGATAGAGACTTGGTTTCCCGGGCCTATGGGAGGACATAAAGGAAGTCATTTTTTGACTGAAGTGAGCCACAGACGCTCAAAGGCAAGCCCAGGACTCCATAGCTTGAGGCAGCCTTCCCGCTCAACTCTCCATCACTACTACCAAGCCCACCCTTCGGAGGCCTGTTTTAAGAAATGACAGACGATCGCCCCTTCCCGTCTGCACTCTGAATTAACAGTCTCCTCACCTACAAATGGCTCACACAGGGCGGGCTCCTTGGCCAGCTCCGGGGCGGCCTCCATCAGCAATGTGGCGGCCTCCAGGTTGTCATAGAGGGCTGCGACGTGCAGCGCCGTCTCCCCCACAGCTCCTGGATTGGAGAAGGATGGGAATGGAAGAAGGGGTTCCGAGACTCCCAAGGCCCTTTTGTGAAAACCGTCCAAGTCCTGGGGTGGAGGGGCTGGTACTTCTGCCCCAGCCTCCACCCCATTAAACTCAGATCCCACCTCTTTGTTGAAAATCACAGGACTGGTTCAGCAGAAGTATCTTAAGGAGACGCAGATCATTTTCCTTGGCTGCCTGCAGCAATGGAGAATCTCGAATCCTGGGGGAGGATGGCCACGGGTGAGGTTGAGGCTGAGTCAGGACGCCAGCAGCAGAGTGGATCAGACCATCTCCAAGACAGACTCAACTCTCATACAGTGTGCAGAGTCATGTTGGAAAGGCTTGTCCACTGGACTCGAGGGGCTGGAGGCAGACTTGGGCAAGGGCTGGCCTCCGGACTTCCCCCATGATTGGGTTCATGATAGCTGCTCCATGGGAGTAGGCCTGGTGCAGAAGGTCCACAGCGGGGACAGCCTGGGGTCTGGAATGCTGGCTGGGGTATCCCGGGAGGAGGTCCCTAGGCCTGGCTCATCTCCTCTAAGCTGAGCACGTATTTCTGGGACCTGAAGAGCTAGAACAGTGGGATGAAGGGGCATTCCCGTCAGGGTTGCCTAGGGGCGAGGCCTCCTCAACCTGCTCTCTTCAGCCAGGGGGAGATAGAGAGACCAGAACAGCCAGGGATAGGACAGGTCGGCAGACCTTACGAAATCCAAAATCCACAGTATTTGTGAGCTACTAAAGTTCTGGCTTCTCTTTTAGGCTGTTTAGATAGACACCCCCACAGGGGGTGGAGAGTTTGGGAGCTGGGTAGAGGAATCTGTGCCTTTTGGACTTTAGCTTTAGGTGCTTAGATGCAAGGGCCTAAACGTCTCTTTATAACTGAGGAGGAGGGGAGCATCCGGCAGCCCGGCACGGGAGAAGCCTGGTCGCGATATCCACCCTGTGGGACCTCTGCCGGTTAATCTTTGTTTCTGCCCCTGCCTGGATTTGAACTAACCCGAGATAAAGCTAGAGCCAATCCTGCTAGACACAATTGTGTTGGCTCCAAAGGGGGTGTAGGGTCTGCAGGTTGACGGCCATGGAGGAAGAGAGAAGGCAGCAGACTGGTGAGTGGACCCCTGGACGTCCTCCTTCCCCTAAACTCCTTATTCCTAGTAACCCCAGGGGCCAGGGGAAGAAGATATTTTGTTTGAAGAAGAAGTCTTTATCTGAAGGTCTGCTCAGGTCTGATTAGGAAGGTGCTCCCAGGAGTCAGCCCCTGCCCTGTCTATCTCAGCACCAATTCTGATGGGCCATGGGTTCATGGCCAGCCCAGAGTGACCAGCACTGGGATTCTGAGTTCTCCCTTGTCCTAAGGCCACTAGACAAAGCCCCTGTCCCTCCATTTCTCCAGTTCCACTGGCCTTCGATAAAGGCAGGGCCTCCTCTAACACAGGAGATGGGGAGGTCAAAGGTCCCATGGCAGGGCCTGAGGTGGGGGTGAGTGAGGAAGCACAGAACCAGCCAGAGGTTCTCAGGGCTGAGCCTGGTGTAAATCTAAATACAGAATTCCTTGTTCAAAATTGCTGCGAATTTCAAGACAGTGACAGCAGGGCACTGAACCAAGCACAGGGGCTGATGCCTGCTCCCCTCCCCTCCTCCAGGCAGCTCTTGGATGGGAGGCACGTGGCCCCCCTTGGCAAATCCCTGCTCAGGCCGCTTTTCCTGGGGCTGGAGCTCAGGGCTGCCTCAGGTGGACCAGCCCTGCCTGAACAGAAAGTGCCCCAGAGCAAGCAGAAGCCTGCTCAACCTACTGGGCTGCAGGGCCTGGCACTCTGCACACAGTAGGCTCACGAAAAGTGGTTGAGCTCAGGACTCTGCAGGGTCACCTGGGTTGCCCTCCTCAGCTGGTCAGCTCCCAGTGTTGCAGGAAACTCTCCTCTGCATTTTCAGGGAAAGCAACTTGTGTTCATAGTGATGCTAATTCCTTAGTCTTTGTTCTACCTACAAGTCTTCCAAACAAGGCACTTCAAAACCCAAAAGCTGCAGCTGGCCTTGTAGAGCCCACAAGGCCAGCATCCCCTGTCAGAGTGCTAGTTCCAGTCCTGGCTGCTCCTCTTCCAACCCAGCCCTCTGCTAATGTGCCTGGGAAGGAAGCAGAAGATGGCCCAAGTACTTGAATCCCTGCCACCCACAGGGGAGACCAGGATGGAGTTCCGGGCTCCTGGCTTCATTGAGATCACTTGGGGAGTGAACCAGCTGATGGGAAGTCTTTTTCTCTCCCTGTCTGTCTGTCTGTCTCTCTCTCTGCTTCTTTCAAATAAATGAGATAAATCTTTAAAAACATCCCAGATTCCTACCCCTTTCCCAGTCATCCACTGCCCAGCAGCCTGCTCCTGCCTGCTCACACCACCCATATACTTCTGCGTCTTCTGTATGGTCCTTTTTGGTCCCCTCCCACCCCCTTTCCACAAGGTAGACAGAGGAGAGCCAGATATGTCATTCAGATCTATACCCAAAGTCTCCAATGTGGCCACAGCCCCACCACCACTAAGAGGGGCCAGCTGTGGTTTTGCAATGGGTGGCCAGAAGGGAAGGGGATATCCAAATGATGGGCATGGGATTCCTGGTGCTATATCAAGGGAATATCCCCAAATGGCTGAGAGCTGTGAGGATCAGTGCAGAGGAGGGCACAGTATCCCAGGGGTCCTACCTTTCCTGTTGTAGCATATTGACCCGGTCCCGGTACTGTTCCCAGTCTTGTTCTCCAACCGGCCAGGAGATCAGAAGTTTCTGCAGTTGGGCCCAGGGCCCCTTTGCCTTGGGTGGACAGGCCCCCATGTCTGCTCCTTGCAGGCACTGGCAGGTTGTGGGAATGTGCTAAGAGGAACAGGTCTAAGATAGTAGCAGCTGAGGAGGAGGCAGAGCCGGTTGGGGTCTGGACTCCCTTATGTGTGTGCAGCGAGAATGTGCGGTCTTGTGTGCGTGCGTGTGTGTAATATGTGCATGTGCACTGCACCAAGAGCACTGGCTGCCTTGCCTGCTGAGAGGTGCTTTCCTTGGAGGGGAGGAGCTTGCTCCAGAACCTACCCTGGGGGCACAGCTGGGAGGAGGAGGGAGGGACTACACCGTTCTTGGCAGTGGGCTGGGGCAGCTGAGATGGGAGAGGCTGAGGGGTGGGGCTGAGGAATTTGAAGGGGAACAAGGATAGAACCTGGGAAGGTGAGTCTCACAAACAAGGTGCCCAGTGAATGGGATGCAGGTGAGTAGGAAGCGAAGTCCCAGGCTCAACAATAAGGCAAGTCCAGGGCTAAATTCTGGTTCCTTTTCCTTATAAAGCGGGTGACCTCTCTGAGTCTTTTAACTCACAAAACCGGGATAGCAATTCCACGCTCTCCTGGAAGTGTTTGTAAAGCACATCACAAGGGGCTGCTTCTGAAACCAAACCCCCATAATGTAAAAGCAGGACCCAGCCTCTTGTTTGTCTCCCTTAGCCCAAGGCGTCCTTGCCTACCTTTATCAAAAGGAAATCACTGACTTAAGGGAGTTATCCAGCCTTAAAAGGTTCTAATCACCAGACTCAAGGAATCATTTGCTTCTCCAATTGATAAGAACCTTGATGGCCAGTGTTGTCCAGGGGTGGTTTGTATAGGGGAATTCCAGGTCTGGACAGAACGCAGCTGCCACCTTCTGGTTACCCCCCAGACCAACCAGAGACCACCTGGCCATCATAAATTCCCGAAAGAGCACGGCATGACTGGCCAATCAAATGAAGGCCATGAGTACCACTGACCAACCAGGAATGTGGACATGCACTGATCACATTCCTCTCAGCCTCAATTTCAGTCTATAAGAATCTTCACCCCTAACTCCTCGGGTAGCCCCAGATTTAGGCAATAGCTGCCTGGCTCCTTGCTCTGCACTTTGACAACAAATACCTAATTTCTTCCACCTCCCCGATGTCACAGATTCGCTTTCTGTGTGTCGGCTGGAGCAACTCAGTGTGGGGATTCTACAGCAATGCCTCCATTGGAGTGCTGTTCGCGACACTTCTCTGAGCCCTACCTCTTTGACCTCAGTCTTGTGATGAACTCTGTCCTCAAACCTGCTGCCCTGTCAGGTCGTACTTCACAGCGGAGTGTCTGCCCCCTCCCAGGTCACCCCTCTCTGAAGCTTCTCATCCCCCTCCACCCTCCTGGAGGCATGAGGACACAGATCAGAGTGGACTCACTGGGTGCCCAGAGTTTCCACGGTGAGAAGAGAAAGAAACTGAGCACAGAAATCCTGATTCCTGTATATGTGTTCAAACAGCTCACTACACCCCATGCATTTGTACAGTTAGCTTGGGTTCCGTGTTTGGGATTCTTTCCAGGAATGAGACAGTAGGAAGAATGTGTAAAGACAGCATCTCATTATTTTATTACGTGATAGTTTGTATTCATCCTCAAAGAGGTACTGATATCTGTGAAGGAAACAAGCCCTGCCTGCTCTGAGTACAGAGAAGGAGTGATCATCCAAAATCCACGGCTAGTGGCTGAACTGGAACTGGCTTTGAACTCAAGATCTCAGCTCTGAGTGACTGTAGGGCTTCTTACTTCTTGGGAGCCTTCTGGCTATAGGGATGTCTCCATGTGTGGGACTGTCCCCTGGGGGTCCTCACAGGGTGACTGCCCCCTTCTTTTGCTGTAAGAAAGACCCACTCCAGAGATTGAAGAATGGACAAAGCAATCTTTAAGGAAGGACAGGAATGGTACAGAAAAGAAGTGAGGAATGGAAAAGGAGGCACCTGCTATGTGGAGGAAAACTGTTCTCACCCAGGCAGTGGGGAGGGGGTCACCTTGTGGGAAATTTTTCTGCCTTGCTGGGGGTTGGGGCTGTGTGGGTGGTAATGGTCTCTGGAGCCTGAAGACTTACAGTCGAAGGCGATGGAGGGAGCGATAAGGTTGAGGTGGGGGTTGTAGATGTGCAGATAAGCAGGGTCAGGCCGGGAAAGGAGCACCTGCCAAGGAAACACTCAACCCATAAAGCCAATCCTCCAGGGGGTGGGAGCCGGAGGGGCTGGTGGGGGGTGGTGGAGGCTGGCCCCGGTCAGAGCCGCCCAGAGCAGGTGTGTGGGGCTCACAACCAAGGACATCGACCCTGGGTATGGGGGGTCCGATGTCACCCCTACCACTGGCCTTCTCTGCCTGCACTGACCTCTGCAATGTGAGGGGCACAGACAAGGAGCCTGGGTGGGAAGCCAGTTGTCCCTCCCATCCCAGCAGAAGGCTCTGGATTCAGTGTCTCCTCTTCTCTCCCCTCCCACGCCATCTCGATACCCTGCATCACCAGCCCATTTTCCCTTTGTCTCCTCCCTTTCTTCTCAGCCCTCCCTCCGCTTTCTGCAGACAAGGACACCTACTGAAACCACACCACTATGATGTAAAAGCAGGACGCAGCCTCTTGTCTGGCTCCCTTAGCCCAAGGTGTCCTTGCCTTAGTACACTGACTTGAGGGAGTGATGTGGCTGGCCCTACAAGGTTCTAATCCCCAGATGCAAGGAGTCATTTGCTTATCCAACAGGTAAGAACCTTGATGGCCAGTGTTGTCCTGGGGTGGTTTGTGTAGGAGAATTCCAGGTCCTGGCAGAGTGCAACTGCTATCTCCACATAACCCCCAGACCAACTGGAGCCCATGTGGCCACCATAAATTCCCTAAAGAGCACGGCACCACTGACCAATCAAAGGAAGGTCAGGAGCACCACTGGCCAACCAGGAGCTTGGACACGAGCTGACCATGCACCTCTCGGGCCCAATCTCAGTCTCTAACAACCTTCACTCCTACCTCCTCAGGGAGCCCAGGAATTAACAGCTTCCTGGCTCATTGTTTGGCAGCATCACAACCTTTCTACCGCAGGAGGCAGCTGTCCTACAGATGATGCCCGCAAGTCTAGTGCATATTGGTCACACCAGCCAGTGCCCAGGAGAGCTCACTCCCCTTAGTGCCAAAGCACCCTGACCTCTTCTTTTGACTTGGTGAGGAGCAGGGGAAAACATAACGTCTGGATTTCCACTTTTGGGAAGTACTCTCCCACTCCCATGCTCATAGCTCTCTACAGAAAGGAGTCGGGTATTACACTTTAAAACACTGGTGGGGATTATTGTCAGATGGTGGAATTACTACACCTTTTTATTTTTTGTACTTTTTCCTATTTTATACTTTTATAACATTTTGCTGCAAGGATTTCTTTCTTTCAACACAGGACATTAACAGGTGGATGGGAGGAAATGGAAATAATGGTGGTCAGTATGACTTGGTTCTTCCCACTCCAGCTGCCCTACCCCAAGACACTCCCTCCCCCGCCTTCCCCGCCTTCTACCCTTAGAGCTGGGGAGGGCTGCTCTCTTTCCAGGGAACCAAGAGTCTCGCTCCTCCCCCAAAATAGCCAGGAGGAGATATTTCTTTTCCACTGAAGCATGTTCTCTGGATCTGCAGGTCAATGGGTGCAAGGCAGGGGTGAGCAGGGTCACCCGCCTATTTGCATCTTTCTGTCCTCACTGTTAAGTGACCTCCCATCCTGCTCCTGGCTTGAATCATACACGAGAGATGCAGGATAGTCTTCGTGTGAGTGTGCTCTGCTAGCCAGGAAATCACAGGGAGAAGGGATCTTGTGCTGTGTTTTTATCTGCAGTTCCCCTTGCAGGAAGGGATGTGTCGCTGCATTCATTCTTGTCCCTGTGTTTGCATGTTTCATCCAGATGCAGCACGCATGGATGAGCAGGGTGATGTGAGCTGGCTGCAGTGGTTCAGGTATGATTAGACTCTTCCCACCTGTCCTTGCACATGTGTATCTCATGGCGAGTGTCTGTGTCTGGTTCTCCATGGAAGGCTCTGTTAAAAAATGAAGAGTGGAGCTGGCACTGTGGTGTAGAAGGCTAAGCCTCTGCCTGCAGTGTCGGCATCCCATATGGGCACCAGCTTGTACCCTGTCTCCCCTCTCCCCCCACAGCCATCTCTATACCAGAAAGCACGTAGTGATTAGCCACTCCCTCTTAAGCCAACAAGTCTGTTCACAAGGTTCATGGGTAGGATAGGCATCCTTTATTTGGAATACTCAACCTCCTACCATACCTCTTCTCTGCAAGCTCTAACTTATACCAAGCAAGGAGCTTTTCCCTCTGTATCTAAGAGTATAGGACAACATTAAATGAAAGAGGAGGGGGCAGGCTTTTTGCCTAGTGGTTAACATGTCCCTGTTTCATATCAGAGTGCTTGGGATCAATTCCCAGCTTTGCTCCTGACTCCAACGTCCCGCTAACAGACATTGTAGGAGGCAGCAGGTGATGGTTCAAGTAGCTGGGTCTCTGCCACAAACATGGGGCATCTAGACTGTATCCCCAGCTCCTGGCTTTGGTGCTGGCCTGGCAAAGCCTCCACCACTGCAGACATTTGGGGAGAGAACCAGCCAATGGGTGCCATGTCTATTTCTTTCAAAAGAAAAATGAGGACAGAAGGTATTTCAGCTTGGAAATACAGGATGTCAAAGGCCAGGAAAGGGGGTTAGCTGGGGGAGGATAAGAAAAGAATAAGAAAGTGGGCCAGTGTCGTGGTGTAGTGGGTAAAGTAGCTGTCTGTGACACCTTCATGCCATGTGGGTGCTGGTTCTTGTCCTGGCTGCTCCACTTCCAATCCAGCCCCCTACTAATGGTCTGGGAAAAGTGGCTGAGGGTGGCTCAAGCACTTGAGCCCCTGCTATGCACATGGGAGACCTGGATAAAGCTCCTGGCTCCTGACTTCAGCCTGGTCCAGCCCTGTCTGATTGCAGCCATTTGGGGAATGAACCAGTGGGTGGAAGACATCTCTCTCTCTATATATATCTCCTTCTCTCTGCAACCCTTTCAAATAAATAAATATATCTTTAAAAAAGAAAAAGAAAAAAATGAGAGAATTATTTCTGCTGAGGCAGAGAGAAAAAGTACTCCATCTTCCTGTACTTTTTCTGTGTCTCTTTCTCTCTTAGACACACACACACACACACACACACACACGCACACAACAGAGGGTGTGTCCTTTCCCATCATCCCTATGCCACTCCCCTTCTTCATTTTTAAGAAAATTTGCTTTTATTCCTTGAGAGGTAACAGTTTCAGACAGAGAGAGGGAGAGACAGAGAGGGAGGTCTGGTTCACTGGTTCACTCCCTGAAATGGCCGCAATGGTCGGAACTGGGCCAATCTGAAGCCAGGAGCTTCTTCCAGATCTCCCACATGGGTGCGGGGGCCCAAACACTTGGACCATCTTCCCCTGCTTTCCCAGGCCACAAGCAGGGAGCTGGATCAGAAGAGGAGCAGCCAGGGTACAAGCTGGTGCCCATATGGGATGCCGGCACTGCAGGCAGAGGCTTAGCCTTCTATACCACAGTGCCAGCTCCACTCTTCATTTTTTAACAGACCAACCCAAGTTTCTCACCCAGGACTTGAGGGTACTGGCTTCTGCTCTGCTTTGGGCTTCATCTGTGGAAGCCACTCTCCTTGGAGAAAGGCTATGTGGAAGACTGTCTTATTTAGAATCAAGATCCTGCGCTGTCCTTTGATGTCTGGGTGATCTTCAGTGAAAGGTTACGTTTTGCCAGGTTCCTCACCTATCTAATGGGCGTGGGAACACTACCACCTTAGAGTCCAGCTCTGTGTGTATCCAGTGACGAGTGGGTGTTAAAGCACTTTGCGAACTCTTAAGTCGTATCTGCTGCTGCCTACAGGCTGATCCACTATGGTCATTCCCAGGCCTCTGCCAGCTACCCTCCATTCTCTTGCCTGGCCATGGAATGTGCTGGTGAGCTAGAATGTGGGTCTGGCCCAGGGCTGTGATGTCACAGAGCACATGAGGTCAGAGGTCCTATGGAAGAGAAGCAGAGAAGACGGCACTGGGAAAGGGTGAGGGCCAGGACAGGGACGGGGCAGGAGGTGGGGGCGCCTGCTGGGCAGCGGGGAGCAGGGGAGGTACCAGGTGGTGGATGGGCACCCATGACTCCCCTGGGCTCCCAGCTCTGCAGGACTGCTTTCTTGGCAGCCATCCTGTTGCTGCTGTGGATGGGGGAAGTGAGGACTCAGAAGGGAAGCCCAGACCCTGATGGGAAGAACCAGGAAGAACAAATATCCTCTGAAGGTAGGCAAAGAGGAGGGCACAGTGTTTGGAGGTAAGGGTCAGACCACCGATAACTGACGGGGCAGGTAGATGGAACAGAGACTTGGGTTATAAGACGCAACCATGCCCCCTCCCCCCCATTGTCGTGGTGTGAAATAACAGTATCAGGTAAGAGTCTGGAGCAGGCGTTCTGAGCCAGGGACACACTGTGGGCCAGTGGAAATGGCATGCAACCTCTGCCTATGGGAGGAAGATCTTTGGTTTTCTTCATGTTTTAAGTTGGTGCCTCATTCGCTAAATGATGTAACACTTTGGAGGAGGCAGCTCATGTTGGAAATGAGGTGTGTGTAAGTTTGAGTGGGAGTTATGGCTGAACCCAGATCAGAAGCGTCCTTTGGATGGAGCATCGGCTGGGTGGTCAAGGTCAAGCGAATGTGGCAATCGGGCAAAAGCCTTTGGTTCCCCGTGCCCCCCTATTCTTTCTTTCCCCTTTCTGGTCTGGGTTGGGGCTGGGTTGGGAGCAGGTCAGATCAGGGCTGTCCATCCCTGCCCCTCTCCCCTGCTCCAGACCAGAACCAAGAGATGTATGAAGAACGCTTCGTGGCCTCATCGGTGGGTGAACTCTGGCAGGTGGTGGACATGGCCCAGCAAGAGGAAGACATGACATCAGAGTCCGCAGTTATCCGCGACCACCTCTTTGACCTAGCCTTCTGCTTTAACCTGGCCAGCATCATGGTTTTTTTATGAGGGACGCTGAGGCTGAACTGGTGGCCTGGTTCCTGGATGAGGACCTGAATGTCCACCTCCGCTTCATGATCGCTTACTGACCCCACCTCCCCAGCGGGCTCCAGGTCACCACTCCCACAAGAGACACACACATGGCTCCCTGCCCCTTCTCGCTGGCTGCGTCTCACCTCAGGGTACAGCATGAGAGACATCTGTCATCGCCACTGCCTGACTGCCTCCCCACACCCACAGCTTCATCCAGGGCCAGAGGCTCAAGACTCATCCCACCCCTCCCCCACACTTCTCCTGGCTTTGTTCAAGATAGCAGATTAGGGGGAGCAGACAGTGACAATAAAATAGCAATAAAATCTCAGAAACAATTGGGAGCACTTTCTGAGATTTCACCCACGCCCTAGGTCTATGACTGGCCTGTGTAACTGCATAACTGCTGATCCACTGGCTGAACTTCAGACCCATCAGTTCGTCAACCACTGGTCCCTTTGCTTACGGTATCCAAGGAACCGTTCTTGGTATTTTCCCCTCTTATCTTTTCTGACTTCTAAGAATAGAACATAGTAGGAAAGAGTTACCAAAAATAGGCATACACCAAGTATCAGCTTTTATTTGGGGAACGAGAAGGGAGAGGAAAGAATTGCCCTGACTCCCTGGCAGGCCCAGGAGGGTTTGCTACATTTGCGTTGTAGTCTTTAGGCAGCCAGGTTACCAGAGTTGGCAGCGGCTGGAAGGGTTCAGGAGGGTACCACGTGGACAGTGGAAATATCTGGCAAAGGCTGGGATCTGGCTCAGGGGTCCATGGATGCGAAGACTGGGAGGGCTGTGAATATCCTGGGAGTCCTGGGGGCTGGGCTCCCTACACATCACCTGATGAGGAAGAGAGGCCAAGGAATGGTAAGAAGTGGAACAGGTTATGACAGGGCAATAGGGCAAGGCAAGCCTGGTGACCAGGGGCTTGTGAGGGGGAGGAGTCAAAGGGGGAGCCAGTGCAGGACGCTTAAGGGCCACACGGAGTATTTGCCATCTGCAGTTCATTTCACCTGGTGCTAGGAGTCCAGGGATGCCTGGGCTGTGTAATGATACATTCGTAAGTGACAGAGAGGTGAGGGACTCTTTAAACCTGGTGGGGACTCGGAGATTGTCTGCTGAGAGAGCACAGGTACTCAAGGGAGTTATGTCAGGCTGGAACCACACCTGGGAGTGAGGTCTCAGGGGAGAGATATGGTACACAGCCCACTGCAGGCCCCTTTCCAACAGAAGTGTATGTAAAGGTCAGGGCTATCTCATGGAGAGGGACACGGGAGCAGAGTTTTTCTTCTTTTCGATGGAGGGGTGCTGAGTTTGGTAGAAGAACCTAAAGCAGCCTGGAGGATGGTCTGAAAGGTGCCAAGTGAGAGTGGCTGTGGCAGAGGGTTGTGGGTATTTGAGGAGGGTGCTTGGGGAATGAGAGTTTTTCCGAGCTAATAGGGTGGAAGGCAGCAGCTGCCTACCTGGGCGTAGCTTCGGAAGAAAAGCTGATGGGAACTGAGGTCCTGGTTGGGCAGGGTGGTCTCCCCACGGTGACGGATCAGACTCCTGCTGTATGCCTGGTGTGGGTGTAGACAGAGTGGCTCTTGGGCTCCAGGCCCACAAACACTTGGATTTATGATGTCTTCAATACCCAAATCCACTGCTCGTCCCTCTTTACCACACCTGCACTGGCACACTAGTCCAAGCCAGAAGGAAGGTATTTGTCCAAATACCTACAAATGTCCTCTCCAAAATGGGGATCTTTGAAGTAGGAGAGGGATCCCCACGCCTCGTCTGTTCAGCTGGTGAAACCAGACCATGGTCCTTGGCAGGTGAGTTACCTGGAACGCAATGGAAAGCCCCCCCACATCTGCGGCATTCTTCAGGAACGTGGTAGAGCCATTGAAGGAAGTTCTGCCGGGTAATGGGAAGGCAGCATAGTGGCGCTCCAGGCACAGGGACGCCTCCTGCAGCGCACGGGTGTCACAGTTCAGGCAGCCCCCGGGGAGCACTGTTGAAAATGGGACACAAGAGTGAACTGGAGGGGCATGGGGAGGCACCACAGGCTCATCTGGCCCCCGGGGCACTGCAAAGTTGCCGCAGTCCCCAGATAACCTTCCTTTCTCCCCTGTGAGGACTTGCTTTGGGGTCTCTGTGGCCCCACCTCCTGGTGGTCCCTGTTACTCACAGAGCTGGTAGAAGATGTGCAGAAGCTTATGTGCCATGATGCTGCCAGCAGCGCCAAAGTTCACGGCTCTAGAGAGACAAGAGCTTGTTGTACCCCCGGAATCCTTCAATTCCCCCAAACACAAGTCCTGTCCATCATAATACCAGTCAATCTGGGAAGCTCCCTGCCCACCCAAATGGAACAGCCAGTACCTGGGGTAACCGGGGTGGAAGAAGGGAGGCTGGAGGAGTCCCGCCGGGAAGACTACAACATGGTCAGGCATCGAATAGTAAGCATTGACTCCCCAGGGGGACACCTGCCATCTGTGGGGAGGACACACATGAACACAGCTCCATCATGGACACCCCCCAACCCAGGCACATGCATTCCCTCACAGCTACTCCCAGTGTTTCTACTGCCTGCCCTGCACCCTGGCTTGATTCCGTACTAACTGTAGAGAGTTTGTCTCTGGGAAGGGGTATCTGCGTCTCCCCTGCTCTCACACCTGTGGTGAGGGAAAGGCTCCAAGAAGCTCTGGACAATTCTAGCCCGGAGGGATCGGACACAGCTCAGGACGGACTGCAGGAAGCTGGGTCCAAGTTGTATCTGTGAAGGAGGCAGGAGGAGACGTGGGCACACAGAGAAATATACAGACGCACACTGACATACACGGATGGGTACGTTTGAACCCAAACCAGTAAGTTTTACCTGCAGACACTCACCACACCTCGTTACAGATAAGCTGCACATGGATTAGCACAGACAAGCACACACAAGCAAACCATAGAATACATGCATGCTTTTGTGTGTGTGTGCACTCACAGGCTTACATGCCTGAAAAAAGTCCATTCTCTGCCAAGACTCATACAGTGGACACCCCCCATAGAGCCCAGCCAGCACCGGGGCAGGGAAGTGGGTGGCTAGAATCATCCAGGAACAAAGGATTGTCTGTCAAAGACTCAGTGAGCCAGAGAGGTGACAACAGGACTGAACAGGGGCTGGAAAGGGCAGGGACCCACGTCGCTGTATCCTTGTTTGGCCAGTTCTGGCTTCAGGGCCCATTCTGGGGCCCCTATCTTCACCTGCAGGTGGGTGACCTGGGAAAGACACACAAGGTAGCAGAGAATTAGCATTCTCTCTGAGTCTGCCAGAGGGAGCTTTTCCTGTTCACTGCCTGACCCAGCCTTGGACATTGTCACCGGATGTGCACACAGCACATACAGCATCTTCAAAACACTCCAGGAACATGCACGTTAGCTTTTGCTTTCATTTCCCGCAACTTCAGAATTCGCCCTCGTGTTGGCTTTTGCACCTGTGGTCTCCTCCAATCACCATCCCCTGAGCTAATTCTCGCGTCCACCCCTACATTGCTCCCACACTGGCCTTTGCCCCTGCCCTTACCCTGTCCTGGGCCTCTTTCCTGGTCTCCTCATTCATCCAGGGAAGTCTTTTGAGGCGAGCAATGAGGGCATCCTTGATTGCAGTGAATAATTCCATGGCCTGTGGGGTGAGGGTCAGGGATAGAAAAACAACATCTGAAGCAGCCTTGGCCCTGGCCCTACCCAGAGCACCTGATTTTAGGGAGAGGCCATGATCCCAAGGAATGGCCTGGGCTAGAGTAGCTAGCAGAGAATGGGGGTGGGGTGGGGTGGGTGGGTGGTGAGAATGTTTCCTATGTGATCATAAACCTCCAGGGTACAAAGATCTGAAGCAATAGAAAGTCAGACTCAAACACTGAAGGAGGAGGATGGTTGCCTGCACATGGAGAACTGATCCCGATGGGGTTCTCACTCTTGAGTGGCGGCTAAGAAAGCAAAGGAGGGAGGACACTGGCATCCCCTTCCCTGCTCTCAGGGCCTTGTTCACCCCCTTTCTGAAGGCACTGTTCCCCTTTGCCAGCAGCCTAAGCTCTGTAACTTCCCAACAAGGGGGCGTCTTCTCAGCTTCGCAACCTGTGTGTATTCTATTTTTCCAGCTACCTACTGTCTTATCTATACTCTTTCTTTTTGATATTTCCTTGAAAAGCACACAGACATAGAGACAGGCAGCTCTCCCATCTGCTGCTTCATTCCCCAAATGCCTGCAGCTGCTGGGGCTGGCTAGGCTGAAGCCAGGTGCCGGGAACTCAGGCTGGATCTCCCACTTGGGTAGCAGGGACACAAGTACGTGAGCCATCGGCTGATGCCTCCCAGGAAGATGGATCAGAAGCAGAGCCAGTACCTGAACACAAGCACCCTGACATGGGGTGCAGTTTTCCCCGCATGTCTTAGCCGCTATGCCAAATGCCTGCCCCTATGTTCCCCATTAGTAGAGAAAAATGAGCACTACCAGGAGTCTGGGCTCTGGCATCAGACTTCCCGAGTCTGCTCTTCAGTGCTGAGTGACCTTGAGAAAGTCATTTAACCACTCTGTGCCTCAGTTCCCCCTCCTTTAAATATGGTAAGAGAAATTAAATCACACAGTACATGGGAAGTACTTACAGAAGTCCCGGGCATGTGGCAAGTACTCAAAAAGTATTCATTAATTATTTATTTGAACTCCTCAGGAATACGTCACGCCATTCTCATGTCATATCATGTGTTGCTCAAAATCTTAGATAAGCGGGGAGGAGCCTTATGGTTCACAGAGTCCGACTTTCTCATTTTATGGTTGAAGAAACACAGGACCAGGGAAGTTGGGTGACGTGTCTAAATTAGTGGGTGTTGTGGATGCTTTGTGTCTCATAACTGAACTGTGCTCACCCAAGGGACAGAGTAGCCTTGGGTTCTCTCTCTCCATGGACTCTCGCTCTCCAACCATAGGTGCCACTGAAAAGAGCAGTGTTCATAGAACTAGGGCAGGGTGGGCCAGGTAGGAAGGTTGGAGGGACATGGGCTTGGAGGAACTCTCACATACGGCACTTTGGGTGCTTGGGCCAAAGGCCTCACGAACAAACAAGGCGGCCAGGGTAGGCTCAAAGTAGGTTCCTGTCTCCTCCACACACTCCATCCATCGTGGGTGGGCTGGCTGCAGAGGAAAAAACTGGAATGAGTGGCTTTTTTCTTGCCTGTTTCTCTAGGTCAATTATCTCTAAACTTCATCCCCAGTGCATCCTCTCCATACCACACTTTCTGGCCTTCATCTCACTGTATTGCCCCATGGTGACGGTCAAAAGGGTCTATG
Organism: Oryctolagus cuniculus; assembly: GCF_964237555.1. Lineage (NCBI taxonomy): Eukaryota > Metazoa > Chordata > Mammalia > Lagomorpha > Leporidae > Oryctolagus > Oryctolagus cuniculus. The sequence continues at coordinate 180,902,361 of NC_091434.1, read as the reverse complement.
TCCTCTTCTAGGATCGTCCCTGATCCTGGATAAGAAAACTGTTCTGTTTATTTCCTACTGAATTTGAAAATCCAGTTCCTGGGAGGTAGACCTGGGAGGACTAGAAGGTTCCTGGGAAGGCAGAGTGGAGAAGTCAAAGCTCTTGCCCATCTGTCCCCACTCACCACACACCGAGCTTCGGGACCCCAGCAATGACTCCCTGAACAGAAATCAGGGGCAGTGACTGCCTTCCCCCTCCAGCCCCTCAGCCCACTCTCGGCATGGGCTATTGTGTGTTACAGGATTTCATAAAGAAGAAGATTACCAGGAACACGGGGTCACAGCTGTCCTATTGCTTTCTACAAGAGAACAAAGACCACATGTACAATTTCAGAGCTAGGAGACTGTCAGCCAAATCAGGGAGAATAGGATGAGAAGATGAGGGTCATTAATGTTAGAGCCGGCAACTCAGCAGGGCAGAAGCAACTGAAAGCTGTTTTTTTTTTTCTTTTCTTTTTAACAATGAGATCTAGAGAATAGAAAATACACACATGGGAGGGGGAAGTGGGTGGGGGGAGAGGCTGGAAAAAGTTTCAGTGGTAGGCTTGGATAGTTTTGAAGAGCCAGGAAAAAGGAGTAAGGTCCTGCCTGAGGGAAGCTGAAGTGGGACTTAACAAAAACCAGGTACTGTGGTGCCAACCTGGGTTTGGTGAGATGAAACCAGAGACTTCATTCTGGTCACTTATTTACTTCCTAAAGATTTGCTGGCAGGGGAGGCAGAAAGATTAATGCTCTCAGCATGAGCTGGCTTGGTCCTGAGGTTGAGAGGGTTTTGAAGTGTCTGGCTAGGGGAAAGAGAGGGGAGGCCAATATGGCGGCTGTTGAAGAAGGAACCCCTAAGCCTGCTGTCGTGGGAGGTTGCTCCAGACCTCTCTGACTACACCTGCATGCTCGAGCCCACATCACGAAGTCTCTCTCTCACGGGAGCGAGGGGCTCAGACGTTCTGTGGTGTACGATGAGCTCTAAAACACAACATAAAAGTGAACAGGAGTGGAGAAGAAATCTGAGTTCGATGGCGTGGACTAGGACAAAGACAAGGTCATGTGAGGCTCTGCTGACCACCGTCAGTGTCCTTCCCCCTCCCCACAAGTTTGGTTCTGGGAATATTACTCAAACAATTGTGACAACCATGGCTGTGGCCGGCAGATGGGGAGCCCACCTGAGGGCATGACGTGGACTTGCCTGCCTTTCTCACCTCCTGGTGCCTAAATTACTCCCTGAGTCTCTCTGCACTTCTGCAACGTCTTTTGCTCTGGGATTCAGCTTCTGGAGAATGCAATTCTTTTTTTCTTTTTTTTTTTTTTGACAGGCAGAGTGGACAGTGAGAGAGAGAGAGAGGAGAGAAAGGTCTTCCTTTGCCATTGGTTCACCCTCCAATGGCCGCCGCGGCTGGCGCGCTGCGGCCAGCGCACCATGCTGATCCGAAGGCAGGAACCAGGTGCTTCTCCTGGTCTCCCATGGGGTGCAGGGCCCAAGCACTTGGGCCATCCTCCACTGCACTCCCTGGCCACAGCAGAGAGCTGGCCTGGAAGAGGGGCAACCAGGACAGAATCCGGTGCCCCGACTGGGACTAGAACCCGGTGTGCCGGCGCTGCTAGGCGGAGGACTAGCCTAGTGAGCCGCAGCGCCGACCCTGGAGAATGCAATTCTATGGCTGTCTGTCAAGACGTCAAATGACAGAGTATACCACATTGATCAAAAAGATGGACTGAGAAACAGGAAAAAAGGTCTTTAAAATGCAGAGGATGCATGGCATACTTCAAACACAAGATAATAAGCTGCCTAAGGTTAATTTTAGGGCACTGAAAAAGGTGCATATATAGCAACAGGTATAATAATTATTGAGAAAGGACAGAAATCAGGGACAATTCCAGGAGTCTGGAGGGCCAGGGTGGGATCACGGAGGATATATAATGCCAAGATAATGAAGACCCCTCCAGTTAGAAGGCTTGTCCAATGGTGCATAGCAGGAAAGGTGTCCTGTGGTGACACAATTGTGAGCTACAGCTCCACATCAGAACCACAAGATGTGGTGGACTGGAGAAAGTGGATCTGGTCCAATCTGAGCTGCATCTACATCATGTAGCCAAAGTGAATGTTTGCCACTCTTAGAGGCTGGCCCCATGCTGCCTGGACACACACACTCTCTCTAACACACACACACACACACACACACAGGCTTGAAATATAAATATTGGCATGCCAATTCCTAATATTTGAATGTTGATAATTAATTCAAAGTTTGCAAAAGACTGTAAGGGCCAATAAGATACATCTGCACATTAAATTCATCCTCAATGCCACCACAATATTACCAATAAATAGAGAATTCAGGATTGACTAAGTATGAGTTATTAACATAAACCTTGTGCTTCATCTATAAAAAATGAGAACAATATCTGTTCCAACTTCCTCACCGATTTATGTGAAATGATACCTTGAAAGTATTCTATATATTCTATAATACTTCTATGCTATGTTTACATTATCTTGATTTTTATGAAGACATTTGATAAGACCACAAATTAAGTTCCAGTGAATTAGATGGAGAAATCAATGCTGAATGATAGCACGATTTGGTTGGATGCTCATCTGGCTGAACCATAACTGGACATCAAGGATGAATGACTAAGTTCATGTGACTTCCCCTGAGAATCGTAACTGCTCCCCACTAGCCTTCCCTCTCTTCACTTCTCCTTTTGCTTTCTTGATTACACCACCTGTTTTACTTATTGTCTTTCTTCTGGCAATAGCATAAAGTGCTTAAAGACAGAAATATGTGCTATTTTGTTCACTGCTGTATCCCAAATGCCTAGAGAGGTATCTGGGATAGTCAGTAAGTATTCAGTAAATACTCATGGCATAAATGACAGAAGAATCTGTAGTGAGGTTTTCAGTAATATGATCTGACGCCTTTCACTCTTCAGGATCTCAACAGTAGGGTGGATGAAGATTCATTGAATAAAACTGTAAATGACCTAAGATTGGAAAGGAAAAGTAACAGAAGGGATGATTGAAACAAAGGTTAAAACTGCCTGAACAAACTGAGATGTTGGGTTGAATATAAATGATTCACCTTTAACTGATATGAATGTGGAGTCCTGCTTTTAATTCCTAAAACTCAGCTTCATGAGTTTGGCAAAGAAAAACCTGGCTTAGCACCAGTGCTGTGGCATAGAGGGTAAAGCTGCCACCTGTGGTGCTGGCTCCCATATGGGCGCCAGTTTGAGTACTGGCTGCTCCACTTCCAATTCAGTTCCTTGCTAATGTGCCTGGGAAAACAGTGGAAGATGGCACAACACCTTGGGCGACTGCACCTGCATGGGAGACCCGCAAGAGACTCCAGGCTTCAGGCTTCAGATCAGCTCAGCTCCAGCTGTTGTGGCCATTTGGAGAATGAACAAGTGGATACAAGATTTCTCTGTCTCTGTCTCTGTCTCTCTCTGTCTCTCTGTCTCTCTCTGTCTCTCCCTCTCTCTGTGTAACTCTGCATTTCAAATAAAATAAGTCTTGAAAAAAAGGAAAACCTGGCTTAATGCCATTTTCATTGACTGTGTATTCGAAACAACAAGAAGGTGGTCAGATAATGGGGTGGAGCAGTCTTTCAAATTAGAATTCACTCAGAAGAAAATGGTCAAAAGTCTTTATTTAATGGCCATTGACTAGAACCAAAAATGTTGACCAAATCAAGGGCAAAACCTTGGTGTTGTCTTTGATTCTATTATTCCACTTATAGATAGTCAGGAAATCACATTGCCTACCTTAAAATACTTTCTTCTAAAACATTTTTCAGATCCCACTCCTCTGCATGTGCGCATTTCATGCAGAGAAAAGCAGAAGTCCTTAAAATGACCTCCCCGTTGCTCCATGGCCCTCTCTTCCCCTCTCTGATTCACTCCCAATATTATCCTACTGTGTTCCAGTTGCCCTGGTTTCCTTGCTGGAACAAGCAAACACCCAGGGCATGCACCAGCAACAGTAGCACTGGGCACAGCCTTGCATGCAGGCCAAGTTATCTCTTCTTCGCCAGAGTCGCCAGGAGGTTTGCTCATACTGCATCAAGTTTCAGCTGCCCTGCTCCATGGGATGCATGACCCCTATTTCTCTGCTAGAAAGCCTCATCCCCCCAGTAGATATTGCTCCTGCACAACCAAGCTTTCTCTGATCATTCAAACCTTCCCTGATATTTCCCTCTTAGGAACACCAAGTGTTTCTGCTGTCCCAACCAGAGTTCTATAGGATCACAGTTTTACCATTCCATTTAGTGTACAGCCACGTTTGTGCTATGAGGACAGAGTTGAGTTAATTTTTATTTTCATTTGATTTAGTTTTTAGCAGATATTTGAAGATACAGATCTTCTAAGAACATGATGAGATTCCCTTCCTCCCTCCCTCCCTCCCCTTCTCCTTCTCACCCTCTTTCCTTCTCCCAGCCTTTTTTTTTAGTTAAGATTAGATTACATATTTTAAATTGACATTACAGTAAAAAGACTTAATATTTCACTGAATAACATGTTAAAGCAAAAAGACTCTAGGTTGGTAGGAATATAAACAATGGCTATAAATAATTGAATGGAAATGATATGTGATTACTTTAAAATTTACTGTATCAAGGTAAAATGGACAAAATTGAGTTATAACAAACTCTATGGAACACAAAACCAAACATGTTTACCATGGTGCCCTTTGGAGAAAGGTTGGCTAATCCACTGTGGCACTCTCTTATTTCTCAATCTTGCACAGTATATGATTAAAAACATGACCTCATGAGCCAAACAAGTCTGTTTTTGGCATGTGTTCCTTCATTTATGAGCTACATGATCTTGGGAAAGTTACTTGTTTTTTCTGAGCCAATTTTTGCACCTGCAAAATGGAGAGTAAAAATCTCAGTGCTACGAGGAGTGTTAGATAAAATACTCTGTGCTAAATGCTGACAAACAGTGACTACTCAGCGTGCACCGGGTACTAACGCTGCTCTTATGTGTCATATTGTATTCCAGCTGTGGAGGGCCCGGTGGCTTCTGCAAGGTCACATAACTATTTGTTGGCAGAGTGTGATTCAGTTTTAAGCCCAAGGACATTAATGTACCTTAATGGAAAGAATAATGACTTCAGGATTTATAGGCCTCTACATTCTTTGAGCATGAGTCTCAATGTTAGCACCATTACAACACTCCTCAAGAAGTGCTGTCAGGCCATGGTGCTGGGATTTGCGGGAAGCTGTTTGTGGCCAGGGATTTTGTAACAACCCCCGTCCCCAAAAAAGAGGATCTGGGTCTCTATTCTGCTTCCTCTGAACCTAGAGACAGGCTGGGCAGAAATTTCTTGAAGACTTATCCTCAAGAAGTTTCTTGAAGGTCCTGAGGAGGAATGATTTTTAGCACAATGAGTAAGCAGAGACCTTGGAACCAGACTACCAGAGTTCAAACCCTCATTCTACCAACTTATTAGCTCTATTAGCCTCTGTATCTGTTCCTGTTCCTTAACCTTTGAACTCACATTTACCCACCTTTAAAACGAGGATAAATTAGTACTCATGCAACATCATGGTGCTGTGGGGGTGAAGACAGCTCACAGACTAATGGACTTAGAAGGGTCTGGCACATTATAAGCTCTTAATAAGACATAACTACATCCCAGTCCCTGTGAACACATTACCCCTCTCTGAATTCTACAGAAAGATCAGGCTGGCAAAGCAGAGTTTCTCCAAGGCAGACCATAGACCACAAATTACTAAGGAAAACAACCCAATGATTTTCAGACTAATCGGAGGCCTTACTAAGGATTGGCTGTATAAAGGCACTAGACACTGCTACTTGCCTTTGGACTCGTCAAGGGTCTCAGCAAAGGAGCGTCTTTGCATCTTGGTCAACATGATAGATGCTGGCTAACAAAACACACTTTTTTTTGACAGGCAGAGTGGACAGTGAGAGAGAGAGAGAGAGACAGAGAGAAAGGTCTTCCTTCCGTTGGTTCACCCCTCAAATGGCCGCTATGGCTGGTGCTGCACCAATCCGAAGCCAGGAGCCAGGTGCTTCTCCAGGTCTCCCATGTGGGTGTAGGGCCCAAGCACTTGAGCCATCCTCCACTGCCCTCCCAGGCCACAGCAGAGAGCTGGACTGAAAGAGGAGCAACCGGGACAGAATCTGGTGCCCCGACTGGGAGTAGAACCCAGAGTGCCGGCACCGCAGGCGGAGGATTAGCCAAGTTTGCTGCGGTGCCGGCCAACAAAACACACCTGTTACAAAGCCCTCTCCTGAGATGTATCAGGAGCTTCACCACAAAGCCCATGTGTGGCTCAGTGGACTCACCCCTGCCCTGCATGTCAGAAGTCAGCTCTTTATGAACCACTTTGAACGTGGAATCACTTAGACATAAGGAAGGCCACTGCTTGCCATATCTGTCTCTTATCCCAAGAACACCTAAGCTCTAGATCCGGGTCCTCCAATCATAGAGCTGAACAGATCACAGACAACTGGACAGAGTTTAAGGGTAATGACAAACGAAGAGCAATCCTCAGTGATTTCAGATTTCATATTTAAACTCTAATATCCAGCAAACAGCAGAGAAGTGGCCAGGATATGTGAGCCTACAAGTCTGATATCTGGATAAGCTCGGTCTTCCCAACCTGCCTGCCTCTATGGAAAGCTCGGACACGAGGGCCCTCCACGCTCATTCCCCCTTCACCAACAGAGTGTGCCAGCATTCACCCCAATCTGGGAAAATACATCCCTCTCTGCTCACCAGAGGTGGTCGCTCTGTCAGCTCCCGCAGTTTCTGGTTCAGCGATCTGCGTGCCTCCTGGAATTTGCTATCCAGGGCTGGAGAAAGAGTTCCCACCAGCCCCAAGATCATGTGGCTCTGCAGAAAGTTCCTGCAAAGGCAAAAAGGACCCCATACATGTCCCAGGGTTCTGGGGAGTCCTCAGTAAAAAGTCTCCCCTTAGGTAAGTCATCTTGATCCTCCTGGGGCAGCCCCTTTTCCTCCATGCGGATAAGGAACAGCAATTTTGACATGCAAACAAGCCGAGAAGATCTTTTTTGGGTGTGGGGTAGGATGGGTTCGGAGAATGACAGAAGGAACTAGATAACGTGGCAGCCTTCTCAAGTGCCAGGGGGAGAAAGACCAGGCTAGGTGATGGCTGGACAACTCAGATATAAAACAGCTCCGTCTAGTTCCACACCCAGAGGTCTCAGTGCATGTTAAGATGCTTCTCCTGAGCACCACTGCGTGGTATTCTGCGACTTCTCCTGGGCAGGAAGCCACTGGCTCAGAGTGGTGACCACACAGGTAGCAGGGAACACAGCTCAGTGTAGAGCTATCTTTCCACGGCCCCCACCTTGCTCGACTTACTGATCCCATCAGAATGCTCTCAGGATTTCTTCCCCAAGAAGGCTCCCGAAGCCACTCACACCACCGGGAAATGGCCCCTCCCACAACTTCATCCCCCAGAGCACCCCTGCCTTCTCCAGCTCCGGCTCCCCGTCCCACGTGCCTCCTGCTCCTGCCCATAGCACTCGGCTGCAGGAAAGACATAAATGCCCTCGGCTGTCCCCAGCAACTGAGCCGTCCCCAGTGACTGGGCCTTCCAGGTGGAGGTGCTGTGCCCAGCAGACCGTGTGTCTGGCTGGCCCTTGTATACTTCAATTCAGCTGTTCTCCCTTATCCTGAACACCTGTCTGCCCCTTTCTGGTTTGTGCCCTCTACTCCACTCCATCTCTGCCCCAAGATGTGGTCAGTGCCTCTCTCCTTCCCAGTAGGCCCATCCTGGCCTGCACTCCCATGATCTCATTGGCCCCTGAGACCTGTGAACCATGGGCTCTCTTCCCGTCTCCCCCACCCCCAGTCCACTTGGGACAAACCTGTGTTTCACCAGCAGCCCTTCTACCAGCTGTGACATATTCTTCACGTACTCCAGGTCATGGACCACGAGGGGCTGTGAGGGGCTCAGCAACATGGGTGTGAAGGTTGCTTGCAAGCAGGACAACCAGTCGATAGCAGGGGCCATTTCCTTATAGGAGGGACACAAGGCTGAGGGGGAAAGGAAAGGAAGAAGAAGGAAGGGAAAAGGGCTTCCCCTTGGGTTTGAGATAAGAGCAGTGACAGGTGTGGGCTTGGGGAGCGGACAGAGCCAAAAAGAGGGATGGAAGGATTGAGGGCACACGGAGGAAGAGGGCAGGGTGAAGAAAGTCTGGAGGGAGACCCTCATGCCCACAGGCCCCACCCAGGACCCCAGTTCCAGGCACCTGCAGTTGGTCAATGGTGACTGTATGGAAGAGCTTGCCCTGTGCCTGCCGCTGCTCCAGGGGCCTCAGGAACTGGAACAGCCGGGAGGTGATGGAGATAGACAACGAGGCGTGTTCTTGCACCTTGCCTGGGTCACCTCCCAGCAGGGTTCCGAGCTGATTCAGGTAAGTCAGGTATTCCCGCACAATCTGGGGGGAGGCAACCTCAGCCACGGGAGCCAGAGGCCCCTGGCTTCCTCCCGGCCTCTGAGGACAGGGCCTTGGTCCACACATCACCTTACCTGGGCATAGATCTTCTGTTCCTGCTCTTGCTTGAGGGGCGCATCAAACTCTGGCTGGTCTATCTAGACATAAGAGAGGCTGGAGAGAAGTGGGGAGCGAGGGCGATGGAGAGGGCAGGTATGGGGTGGTGGGGAAGATCGCATCTGGAGATGGGAGTAAAGAGTAGGCAGAGATGGAGAAGAGACAGAGTCCAGACATGGAAATGTGAAGACAGGGAGGATGACAACGCATTTGGGTGTACTCCACAAGACAGAGCGTAATAACCAGTGTCCAGAAGGGAACTATTCCTTATGCCAGGTCTAGAGTAAGGGAAGCATGGGACACCCATCTTGGGAGAAAATGTAAGAGGTACCAAAAGATGATCAAAATAAATATATTATTTTTAAAAATAAAAATTAATGCAAAGTCCATAGTGAATTAAATACTAAAACCTTATCATAGATTCCCCCAAAAATTCAAAATATATTTTTGATCTATTTTGAAAGACAATGGATGTTTTCAAAAAATTCTTCAACATATTTTTGATTCATTTTGAAAAAACACCTGTCTTTAAAAAAAATCAACACTGTCCATTGTAATCCATAAATCGTACTTTGGAAATTTATATTCATTAAATAAAAGTTAAAAAAAATAAAATAAATTCCAGTTCAATAAGCAAAAAAAAAAAAAAAAAAAAAAATCAACACTGGGCCCGGCGCTGTGGCTCACTTGGTTAATCCTCCGCCTGTGGCGCCGGCATCCCATATGGGTGCCAGGTTCTAGTCCCGGTTGCTCCTCTTCCAGTCCAGCTCTCTGCTGTGGCCTGGGAAGGCAGTGGAGGATGGCCCAAGTGATTGGGCACCTGCACCCACATGGGGGACCAGGAAGACGCACCTGGTTCCTGGCTTCGGATCGGCATAGCTCTGGCCATTGAGGCCATTTGGGGAGTGGACCAACAGAAGGAAGACCTTTCTCTCTCTCTCTCTCTCTCTCTCTCGCTCACTGTCGTAACTCTACCTGTCAAATAAATAAATAAAAATCTTTAATAAAAAAATCAACACTGATTTTTGATTTCTTAAAAATTATGTGTTTTCAAAATATTCACCATAAAGTTCTATTCTATTTTGAAAGAATAAATGAGCTTTTTTTCAAAAAATCTACAATGAACCAAAATTCGATATTTTGTTCATCATAGATTTCTGCCTTGATTTTTATGTTTAAGGATATTCTATTTTAACACTATTTATCTCAGTACTGAGTTCTGGGGATCTTCTAGAATTCTGTACCCCAGACAAGTACCCACACATCTCACTTCAGTTCTGACCTTAGTGTGCCTTGATTCTATTCCAAAGATTTTAGGTCCTACACTTCTTTTTTCTCCACTTTCAATATCCCATTTTCACCTGAAGATATGTACTTTTACTCTACCTTGGAAAAATCGCCACTTGATTCTTTCATCATGTTGTTTGTCCAAGTTTAAAGAATGCAAACGTGTCAATGTCCATTGTTTCAACCTCCACACTGTTCTGCTGAACTGCAATCTGTGTCCATTTCCATTACTGTCTTCTGACTACCTCGGGTTTCTAGGATTGTCTTCATGTTCTTCATTCTCTGAGCTCAGAGATCCTGGAATCAATAGTGGCTCCTTCTTCCGGAAGCTGCTGCCTTTCCCTTTGTGTCCAGCCATCCATGCTGGTCTAACTCCCACCATCCAGACCTTTCTTACTCTTCGGGGGCTCCATTTCTGCCCCTGCACCCTTCATTGGCTGCTCCCCCTGCGTCCATTCTCTTTGTTCTTCTTCCAAGAGTCCCTCCGAACTCCACTTGCCAGTAACCACCCTCCTCACATTCACAGGAATCAAAGCTATGGGGTCATATGGTGATTTCTCTGTCTCCTTCATTTGTATTCAGTCATCAACTCCTCTAGAAACTCTACAGACCATCGCCTACAGGATGAAGTCACCTAAATCCTTAGGCCTGCATTTTCCTTTCCATTTCTACCACTATTTCTTTTCTTTCTTTCTTTTCTTTTTTTTGACAGGCAGAGTGGACAGTGAGAGAGAGAGACAGAAAGAAAGGTCTTTCTTTTGCCGTTGGTTCACCCTCAGCGCATAGCACTAATCTGAAGCCAGGAGCCAGGTGCTTTTCCTGGTCTCCCATGTGGGTGCAGGGCCCAAGGACTCGGGCCATCCTCCACTGCACTCCCTGGCCACAGCAGAGAGCTGGCCTGGAAGAGGGGCAACCGGAACAGAATCTGGCACCCCAACTGGGACCAGAACCTGGTGTGCCGGCGCCACAAGGCAGAGGATTAGCCTATTAAGCCACGGCGCCAGCCCCATTTCTACCACTATTTCAGGACCTTTTAGTTTCCGCATCTCCAGGTTGACCTCCAAAAGTGCTGACTCAGCTGAAGCTCTACGCGCGCGCGCGCGCACACACACACACACACACACACACACGTCATAATGTTTGAAAGGCTTCAGTAGCTCTGTTTGTCTATTATGTCAACAGTTATCACGTTTACGGCTTTTGCAGACAGAAATAATCAGGCCCAAGGTGAGGTCTTCAGCCTTACTGTTACCTCCCACCACACCCCATCTGTATATCCATATTCTTGTTTAAACAGACCATTCTTCTCACTGACACCACAGAGAAATCACATCATTGCAGGTTCTTCCCTCACCGAAGACTTTCCTTCCAACCTTTCAACACCTTTCAAGCTTCACCTTCACCCACAAACATCAACTATGCTCCGAGCCTCCCCTCTGAGCTTTTCTTTAACTAGTTCAGATCTTAACTAATGCCCTCAGGCCGCATGGGTTAAACTCTTGAGCATACTGTTTAAAATTAAATGTTAGCATGGAAAGAAGGGGCCATCAAAGGAGGATATACTTTTCTCTGAAGAGAGGAGAGAACTTCCACTTTGCATATGGCCTTGTCTAAAAGCTGATGGAGTTTGTGAACTCAAAAGGCTTCCATAGCCTTGGCAGCTCACGTCAAGAGCCTCGGGTGATCACTGACGTCATGAGTGTCAGTTGTTAAATCAACAACAGGAGTCATTGTGCACTTGCTCTCAATGCTGGACCTCTGTCCTTAATGAGTTGTATTACAAAAATTAACGGTAAAACTTGTCTTCAAGCTGTACTTTATACTTTGTGTGTCTGTGTGGGTACAAGTAGTTGAAATCTCTCCTTAGTAAAGAGTTGGTCTTCTGTATATAAAGTCAATCAAATACGAATCTTAATGGAAAATGGAACAGGAAAGGGAGTGGGAGGTGGGATGGGAGTGAGGGTGGGAGGGCAGGAATGGGGGGAAGAAACACTATATCCCTAAAAGCTATACATATGAAAATTTGTATTCAATAAATAAAAACCTTCAGAAAATTAAATTTTAGTGTACCTTATACCGATGATCAGTTGTTCTTATATATTCATCCTATTATGATCTTGTGAAATTTTGAGAGTAGGGGCCAAATATCTAGCATCACATTGCTTACCACAATAGCAATGGCTCCCCTATTCATTTTCTCCCTCAACACACACCTGGCGAGGGCCCCAGCTGCCTAGCCATGCACCAGGTCCTGAGAACAAAGGTGAATGAGGTATGGTCCTGTTCTGAGGAGGCCCACAGTCATCAGTACAGAGTGTTAACTGCTGAAAGCACGAGGAGATGAGGGCTTCACCTAACTCATGGCTAGGGTGTCTATGAAGACTTCTTGAAGAGACAGCCACGGATGTCAGCACTGAAAGAATATGTTAGCATTTTGCAGGCTGAGTGTGGGGCATTGTTGCAGGCAAAGGAAGCAGCACATGCAAAAAAAAAGAGGGATATTCTCAGAGCTACCAGTGAGTCAGCATAGCTGAGAGTCTAAGGGGGCGGGAGGCAGCAGAAGATAAGGCTGGAGAAGTGTACAAGGACCAGATCATGAAGATACTAACAAGGCTTGGCTGAGGACTACAGACTAGATCCTGCTGACCTGGCAAGCCACTGAAGGCTTTTAAACAGACAGTATCTTCATTAGCTCTCGGTTTTAAAAGGTCCCTCTGGTGAAACTAAAGAGTAGAAGAGACCAGGGCAATCCCGAAGCTGGGAAGACTAGCTACGAGGCTCTGGGAATAATCCAAACTAGCAGTAGGAAGACTGCATCTGCTGCAACCTCTCAGAGATGGCACTGCCTCTCCCTTGCCCACCGTCACCGGGTTTCTCTGACTCTCATATCAGCAATTTTCCTTTCAAATGGGAATATTCTCTGCCCTGTACACTGGTCTTGTCTCCCCAACCTAAGAGATGATAGGTTAGAGTTCGAGGAGTGCACCTGTGTTTGTGCCAATCCATCCCTCACCTGGATAACTGGTGTGTGTGGAGGGGCCGGATGCGGTTGCAGATAGGCTCTGAAGAATGGAAAGTGGCCATACCGACTCATTAGAAGCGCCAGAGTCTGGTTAAAGTCTATGGAAGTCCAATTGCCAGAGATGTGCCAGCCTCCAAGCTGAGAAGAAGAGAGAGGAAGCTAAAATGTTGGTCTTTGTGAGCTACCCTCATCGTCCTGATCCTGCCTTCTGCACATAGCTGATAACCCATGATTTCTGAGTCCTTGGATCCCTCCAGGACTACATCTATTCTGCTTTCTCTGCCCTCACCCACAGTCCTGAGCCTTCCACATGGCATTGGCATGTTCTGTCTCTGGCCAGAGGACCCATAGGAAAGAGGTCTAGCCCCTACAAAAAATGGCAGCCCAAGCAGGCATTATTGGTCCTACACGTTACGTATCGACTAACATTGTTGCCCCCACTTTCCTTACCTCCTCAATAACTTGTCTGAGGGGCCCAGTCCCTGCGTCTTCAATGGCCTGAGTGTCCATACAGGAGCTATAGAATTGGAAGGCTTTTTCCTCCCCAGAGCCTGGATGCCAGGAACCTGGGGCTTCTAGAAAGGAAGTTTTGGAGAATTAATGAGTGGAGGCCGGTAAGCAGACAAGTAAAGAAACAGAAAGGGAAGACTCATAGGGATATAAAGGGAAGGGGAAGAATGGAGGTAAGGAAAATTGGGAAGATGGGAAATCAACTCTATTTGGAGTGGATCAACCCAATAAAAGAATAAGACCAGGATGAAGGAGTATGGAGGAGACAATGAGGAAAATAAGATATAGAAGAAAGGAAAAAGTAAGTGGGATATAGGTAAAGAGGAAAGTGGAGAAACAGAAGGCAGTAGAGAGATGAATGGAAAAATTAGAAAAAAATCAGAAAACTAGAAAACTTTGCGAGATTGCAAAGAACACTCTTAATGGAGGGCAGGTGTTGTGGTGCAGCAGGTTAAGTCACCCACAACCTATATCAGAGTGCCTGGTTTGAGTTGCAGTACCTTTACTTCCAATCCAGTTTCCTGCCAATGTACCTGGGAGGCAACAGATGATGGCTCAGGTACTTGGGCTCCTGCAACCCACTTGGGAGATCCTGATATAGTTCTTGGACCCTGGCTTCAACCTGGTCCAGCCCTGGCTGTTGAGGGCCTTTGGGAAGAAGCAGAGGATGGAAGATCTGTGTGTGTGCGTGTGTGTGTGTCCCTCTTTCGGTTATTCTGCCTTTCAAATATATAATCTTCAGAAAAGAAAAAAGGTAAAGAAAAGAAAATTCTTAAAAAAGAATTTAGCAAACAAGAAATAGGACAGCTCTCTTAGTCCAGACTCTCCTCACCCATTTATTCCAAGAAACAAATAAGCAGACCCATTAGAATGACCCAAATTCACTTTCACATGAATCCTCCTCCATTTAAAACTCAACCTCCCTCTCCCTCCAAGTCCCCTGGCAGCTCTGTTCCATGGTGGATAACAGAATTTCTCTTGAGCTTATTTTTTCTTTTCATCTCTGTGCCTCAACTGAAATTATCTCTACCCAGAGACAGCCTACCTCCCACTCTTTCCCCATCAAAACAGCAGAGCAGAGGGATTCATTTACTTCTCTCAGCTCCAAATGATACCATCCGATGCATTCTGGAGTTTTTCTTGAACTGGAAATGCGTAGTGTTTTATATGCTCTTATTTCCAAACCCTCACCACCATCCACCAGCTTCCTGGGACACCTTTCTAACTGCTTAGATGTCCCCGGTTCTTCCTCGTGGCTTTCCCTGAAGGGCAGTCTGCTGTTTTTCCTTCTTCACAGCCTTCATGCTAAAGAGTGCCCTTTCCTACCAGAGCCATTTAACTTGTCTCTCCTCTTCTTCCAGCATATCCTTTGTGCCTATCCATATTCTCTCCCTGGAGCACCACCAGTGATGAAGCACCCCTCTCGTATCTCACCCTACTCTTCCATTTCACCATCATCTCCAATCATCCATTCCTATTATCCCATGTGTTCCAGAACAACCTGCTTGCCACAGTTCCAGGTGTCAGTGAGAAGCCAGAGATCACCGGGCTAAGAAGAGGACAGGGTAACACTGACAAGGAGGCGTTGGGAAATCAACAGGGTTTGAGGGCTAGAGGAGAGTGCTGGAGAAAAGGACTCAAGTGTGTGATGTGTGGAGGAGATATTGATGGAGAAAAGAACATGCGACAGAAACTACAAATTTAGGGGAAATAACAAAGAAGCTTGAACATGCTAAAAGGAGAAGTCATTGATAAACAGAAAAAGAAGGGAGGTGGGGATTACATAAAGCAAAGATACTAGAGGGACCAGAAGACATAGAAAAAGGGAGGCAGATGAGGTGAGTGGGAGTGGCGACAGAAGCAAACTCAGGCCGTGCCTTGAGAAGCCCACTGCGGATGGGTAGACCAGTGGATCCACAGCCACAGAGTTTGGGCAGCTGGGATTGTTCTAGGCTCCGAGTCATCCCTTCCAGACAGAATCTTTCCAGCCTCCTTTCCTCACCTAGTATTCTCCGGAGTCGGCTCTTGTTCTCCTCTGCAAGATCCCGGAAAGAATTGCTGGTGCCATTGGCCTTTCCACAGGCCAAGCTGAAGAAGTCAGTGCAGGCGTCCACACCGCTGTTCCCAGAGGCCGTATAACGGGCCAGGAGATCCAAGCACACAGGTGTGTCACAGGGGCCTGTGGGGAACACCTCAGAGGTACAGAAGAGGGAAAGAGAGGAGGGCTCCCCCTAGGGGTAGGCATAGGAATGTCCAATGAGGAACAAAGGAGAGGGAACAGTCACCAAGTTGGTCACTGAAGGGTGTGCCAGAGTTCAAATGAGCAGCTAGTAAGTCAGCTAAGGAGCTAGTCATAATCTAGCGGTGGGAGCACGGGCAGTGGTGCCTGGCTGAGTGAGAGCCAGCTCGGTTTGGGGCCTACGGGATCTTGCTTACGAGGGCCACAGTTCCGGAAGATGAAGACCAAAAGCACAGAAGACCCAAGGAGCAGGCTGATAATCAGCACAGCCAGCAGCACCCGGCGGGCTGGTGCCCACGGTCTGTTCCAGTCAGCAGGCTGGCCCTCATCTGGAGAGCTCTGTGGGAGGAATAGGAAGGTGGGAACACTCAGCGGAGGCTGCTGAGAAGGGGAGGAGGAGGAGGAGGAGGGAGAACAGTCAGTGTTCAGGTCCCTCTGCACAGAGCTCACTCTCCTGATTCTCCCTAACCCCAGTCTCACCGAGACCCCTGGAAGAGGAAAAAACAAGGTTTGTCACTTGTCTTGGAGGAGGAGCGAGCAATGTTTGCAGGACGTCAGAGCTAGAAGGAATGAACCCCAACACGCCACTTACCTCCTGGCTCCAGGGAGTCCCCATTCTGCTGTCCTGGCTGTGTCCCCGTGGCTCTCCCCCACTTTCCTCCCCACCCTCCTGAAGTGAGCGGAGGAGGAAGGAGGAGGAGAGAGAAGCTGGTTCAGGAAGGGGGGATGCATTAGAGTTTTATCAAGCCATTCTGATGCCTTCTCCTGTATACCTCACCCCATTTTCATTTCAGGGCAGTGTTCAGAGAGAATTCTCTAAGGACCCTCTACCGTGGATGTATGTTTCTCTTTTTCTCTCTCCCTCTCCCTCTCTCTCTCTCTCTCCCTCTCCCTCTCCCTCTCTCTTCTCGCACACACACACCACACACTTCACCTCCCTCTTGTTCTCTCCCATCTCCCCAACTGGAGCAGGTGCACCCCCACCCCAGGCGTCTGACTCCAAACGAAGATGTCCTCCCCAAGGGACTTGCCATCTGTCTGTCCTTCACTTTGGCTCCCAAAGTTCTTCCTGGTTCAGTGCTAGGTGCTGATCCTGAGGACTGGGGTTCGGGAAACAGACTCCCACCTGCCCCCACCCCAGATCCTTGTTCCTGGAGAAGGGGCACTGCTGCCACTCTAACCCTGTCTCCAAACACACACTATTCGCCTCTGGGCGTTGGGCGCTTATCAGTGGGGAGACACCCAGGCCTCTCCTCCTCCTTTATCTGGGCACCTCAGAGTAGAAGAGGGGGAGCTCTCACTCCCCAGCAATCTTGCTCCAGGGCTGCTTCTCTTGTCCGGCTCTGTGTCTTTGCTCAGGAAGTCCCTTTACTTCTAGAACATTCTCCTCCTCCCTCTTTCCTCTGGAATCTCTTGGATCCTTCAGTTCCCAGGTCAAATGTCACCTTACCCAGGAGGCCTCAGAGCCCCGTGCTCATTGTTCCTAAGCATGCTTAATTGCTTGTCTAGGTGCTTCATAGCCCTGCTGGCTGCACGCATTAAAAAGATCACCCAACTAGGAGACTCAAATCTGCTAATTATTAGCTCTGTGACAATAAACAAGCCTCTTGAACTCTCAAGTGGGTGAGCAAGCTTTGTCGTCTGGAAAATGAAGGTAATATTTTCCCATGCTTGCCTCACAGGGTTGCATATCTTCTACAGAGAAATGGGGCTCAGAGGTTTGTTAAGCTGCAGCTTGGATGTTCATCTCCTTGTTGATTGAAAACCGTTTCATGGTAGGCGCAGCGTCCCTTCTTCCTTCACCATCCTCCCAAGAAGTTTTATCCATATTAATAGGAAATGAATCACATTCCAAGCCGGGAATTGTTTCCCTCATCCCACTGAGCCCTCGCCTACAGTCTCAGCGAAGCAAGCACATTTCTGAGAGTAAGTGTTTCACCTCTGTCCCCTGACTCCCCATCCCAAGGCAAAGTGAGATTTACTAGGCCAGTTAACCTGACGACAATGTTCCTTGATTAGGTCAGTGCTGTGCTAGACTCTGGTCCAACTGCTGGGTGAGAGTGGCTCTGCAAAGATGGCCACGGAATTTACGAAGTGGAACACGGATACTGGGTTGACTGGGACTTCATTACAGAAGGGAAGACAGAAGCTCACGCATTAGAAAATAAGGCTTGGGGAAGGTTCTAACAGAAATAAATAATATCTAAGAGCTGGTATGATGCTAAAGATCTGTATTGATTTGATAAAAGACTAGTGATGGTGTCTCCTTTGGTGTTAAGAGGAATGGTGCTGGGACCACGGTAGTGGCGAGGGAGCAGAAAGAAAGAAAATCTTTACTGAAGAAAATAAAATCATGGAAATGGGTTGAATGAGAGAGAGGATTGGAAGAGAGTCACAGATGAGCTCCAAGCTGTATCCCTGGGTGTCTAGGAGGAAAGTGATGCCAGTGATGGAAACAGTGGGGTTTGGGCTGAGGGCAGGAGTGGGGATCGACTGGAGGCAGAAGCAATGATTTGGAACTTCAGAGGTTTTTCATCCATGTGGGTCCATACCGCTCATGTCTACCCTCCTACACTACCTCTTCTGCCCCAGGAAGTCAGTGTTCTACCCAGGAACTTCCAGCTTCCTGTACACACTCGTGCCCTCACTCCACTTCTATAATCCAGTCCCCTGAACTGCTGGTTCTCCAGGAAGCTGATCGCAGAGGCAGCTCAGACTAGATAACAACAAACAGAGGCAGCAGTGTGCTCTGTGGCATTCACTGCAGCCGGAAGTCTGTTCTCTCCCTCCCAGATAAGCTGAGCAACCACGGAGCTGCGGAGTTCAACCCTCCCTGCCCACCTGCCTCCTGCAGGCAAAAGAGGGCTGTTCTGGGAGCTGCCTCCTCCTCCTTATCTCCCCGGCCTCCCCTGCATGGAGTCATCACCCCCAGCCATACTCAGTCCCATGAGCACAGCAGCCCTCACTCAGAGCCAGGCAAGTCAACAGCCACAGGTTCACGAGCAGGACCCACAAGTATCTTTGTAGATGACACTGCCTCCCAGTTGTCCCATTTTTTTCTAATTCCAGGATCTATCATTTGATATTACACTATCAAAATAATAACAGTAATAATAACAATAACGTAATTTTGACTGAGCACTTTTGATGTGTCAGGAATGTGCTAGATGCTTTGTTTACATATTTTTGCCCTTCAATTTTTGAGGTAATTCTGTAAGGGAGAGAACAGCTATTATTTCCCCCATTTTCCAGATAATAAAGATGAAGCACATGGGAGTACAGTAAAGTCACCCAATTTTAAAATCAGTAAATAGCAGAACTGGGAATTGAGCCAAAGCTTCAAGTAGTGAGCCTTTCAGTTACTCAGCTTCTCTTTTCAAATGTTTCTTCATCATCAAAATATTCCTTTGCCCAAACTTTTCTTTTAAACCTCTTTCACTGCTTGGTCTGGTTATGTGATGGATTTTGTTATTCTCCAAACCCTCTAACATTCAGTTGTATCTTCTGAAGCCCAAGACCTTTGTTGTCAGCTACTATAACCAGCTACCACCTGTAGCACCTACACGGAGGACGGGGCAATTATCTCCCCAGTGTGACACTCCCCCATGCGTGTTGCAGTGGCAATTCCCTTCTAAGATTACCCCACTATGTTATAACAGCTAAGAAGCTACCTCCTGAAAAGCAATAAACCCAATCATGAATGAACCCGAGTATTACCCCACTATGTTATAACAGCTAAGAAGCTACCTCCTGAAAGGCAATAAACCCAATCATGAATGAACCCAAGTATTACCCCACTATGTTATAACAGCTAAGAAGCTACCTCCTGAAAGGCAATAAACCCAATCATGAATGAACCCAAGTAATCCGTGATGTCGCAAGCAAAGGAGAGAACTTTGATAGGAAGATGAGGAAGACACATTTCCCTGGGGGTAGGTTTGGGTCGTTCTAATTGCCCTTCCAAAGTAAGCCACCCATGAGAGTTAGAGATGACCTTTGGGAAAGAAGAACTCGTCAGTTCAGCAGTCCACAAAGTAAGTTTTGAAATATTTTAAGTGCTAAGTGAACAAGCCTCTTTAAATATTTTAATTTTGAAATACTTTTTTTGCTTAAATAGAAACATGACTAGAGAAAGACTAGAAGCATAATCAGTTAAAAATATATTAAACAGATAATGGTTGGGACCACACTTGAACATGACGAAAACTTGAAGGTAATGACCAAAGACTGAAGTTTGACATGTTTAGAGGTAGGCCCATTTGAGAGGACGATCCTTATCCTTAGTTTCTATCAGTATTTTTCCTTGCTCTCCTCTTCCCAATCCAACAGGTATCCAAGGTAGCACTCTGCACACAGTTGTAAGTTGTGTCAGTTGTATTAGGTCTCCTCAATAGGAATTTGTATAAGATCTTGCTAAACTCACTGCCTTAGTCAACTACTGCCATGAGAATGCCCAAGATTCAGTGAGTAAAAAATCAAGCATTTCTTCTCATGTTCAAAAATTGGTGTGCTATGTGTTGTTCAGCTGATCTAGACTGTGTCCCTTTGTGCTTCAGTTTGCATTTGGATTATTTGGATCCTAGATGTAAGTTCATGCAGTTCTTCCCCCATGTGTGTGCTTTGTGGGGTCCTGGCCAAGGAGCAGAGTCTAAGTAGGTCATGTTTTCCTATGGAAGATCACCAGAGTGGAAGACTTATGCCAATCTATGTAAGACAATTTTAGACACAGCTTTTATCATGTGTGCCAACATTCTGCTGGCCAAATAAGTCGTCGGGCCAACCTCAACATCCATGGACAAGAAGTGTACTTTGTTCATAATGGAAGAGGAAAGGTGGTAAATATTTTCTAAGTAATTAATCCAAACCATCACATAAACTTTATTGACAACCTCACATACTCTTTAGCTAAGGTGAGGGGTTTGGTTGTACTGTTTGGCAGCAGAAAACCTGGCACAAGGTATGAGACCAACAAAAATCTCCACAGAAATGAAGTGGCAGGAACCCAATGGAATCAGCCCCCCATGTGAGGAATGCCCATAAAATTGCTTACATCACCTAAGTGGTGGCCCTTGCTTTGTGTGCTCTTTAAGCACTGCAGGCCATCTCAGGTCACATGGTAAAAAGGCATTCTCTCATCTGTGAACCTTTAAACCAGCTTAGGTACTCAGACAAATGATCAAAATGCCACCTTGCCTTTGCAAAAACAAAAACTTAAGATTCTCATAACTTTAATAATGAACTTGACCTTCTATTTCTTGCTGGTTCTGGTTCTGACACTTGGTTGTTTCTCTGCTGTTAGCTCCAGCCCCTATCCTTTTATACCTGAGACCCGATACACACATACAGATTTAGGTGTGTACATACTCTAAGCATTTTGACCTAAACTCACACCTTGGATCCTTAGCTCCTGGTAGCCTGAGGTAAGATTCCATAACCATATTCAATAACCATATACCTACAGCTCTTTATTCTCAAGTCGCCACTCTGGCTGGCTAATTCCCCAAGCAGACTCTGAATAGGGATTATAAGAGATAGGGATCCTTAAGGCATCAAGAATAGAATGGCTCAAAATTAAGCATGAGTTTAGATACCAATAATCAGCAAGATATGTTGAGTTCAAGAACTATAGAAAAAATATAGTAGGAGTTGGCAAGAAAATAAGGCTCAGGAAAAAGTTTAATCACGGAGTGTGGAGAAATTTGCATAGATTGCTGTCAGCTACGTCTGTTCTCTTTGGAGTCCAAAGAATCACACTTATGCCTGGACTGATCCATTGATTCTAAGTTATAACATCTGTCACTGATAGTAGTTATTAGCTATTGACTGATAGTGTTGGCACAAAAAATAGGGAAGCTTATTTTGAATTAAAAAAATCATAAAAATGCATATATCTAAAGAGTTACTATAAGGCTAATCTTTGCAATGTTATTTATTATTAATATAAGCCCTAAGTGTCCCAATGCAAAAAAAATGGTTAAATAAAGAATGTGTTTCCAAACACTTCCAAATGAAATCATATTAAAATATCAATTATAAGTCAGCAAGGGGCTTAGTGTAGTGGGTAAAGCTGACTCCTGCAGTGCCAGCATCCCATATGGTACCAGTTCAAGTCCTGGCTGCTTCACTTCCAATCCAGCTCTCTGCTATGGCCCGGGAAAGCAGTGGAAGATGGCCCAAGATCTTGGGCCCCTGCACCCCTGTGGGAGACCCGGAAGAAGCTCCTGGCTCCTGGCTTCAGATCAGAATAGCTCCAGCTGTTGCAGCCATTTGGGGAGTGAACCAGGAGATGGAAGACCTCTGTCCTCCCTCCCCCTCCTCCTTTTCTGTGTAACTCAGCCTCTCAAATAAATAAATAAATCTTTAAAAATATTATAAGTTTGAGAAACCTGTTGCAAATATACAAATACTGTATGATTCCACTGATACGAAGAACTTAGAGTAGTCAAATTCATAAACGTAAAGTAGAACGGTGTTGACCAGGGGCTGGGCAGAATAAGGAGTCCTGTTTAATGGTTTAGAATTTTAGTTTTGCAAGATGAAAAGACTTCTGGAAATTCCATAACAATTCAAATGCACTTAATACTCCTGAATTGTATACTTAAAAGTGGTTAAGTGGATAAATTTTATGTTATTTGTATTTTTACCACAATTAAAAAATTTTATGAAATGAAACTGAGAACCACAGTAATATCTCCAACCCTAGGATCTATTATCTTAGGTGTGTATTCCTTTCCTTTCTTCACCCCAAATTCAGTTCTTTAAGGCCCATATCTCTGAACCCTCATATTCACATGCATACACACACACATACACACACACACACACATACACACACACACGCACCACAGCCTCATCCAAAAAAGATACTTTCTGGGTTTCAACTTTCTGTCTCCTTGATTTTTAAGTTTTCATTTTTTTCTAGAAATATTAAGGGAGATAAACCGGCTTTTTCTGTTCCCTCTTTTACTTGTATGAAGACACTTCACAGGCCTCTTGGCACCTTACCTGGACATATCATCCCAGTGGTCCATCCTGCTCGAAGCCCTCATTCCATCCAGTATTGTCATTAAGTGTATTCAGTGACAGAAGTGGTGTAGTCTAGCATTAACAGCAAGAACGTTAGATGTAGACATCCCTGAGTTGATTGGAATTCAAATTTTATCAGATACTACTTGTATGATCTTGGGAAAGTCTCTGTACCTCCCATTGCCTCATCTGTAAAACGAAATAATCATGCCTTCTTTATCATGACTTACGTAATGACTAAATAATGTGTGTTCTGTCCATTGTTTGGCATATTATAAGCAAACAACAAATGATGGCTATCATCACTTGTACGTGTTTATGTTGTTTTAAGAATTTCCAGGAGCAATGTGACAGAGTATAAACTATATAATAAAGGGTAAGAGGGGCCGGCGCTGTGGCTCACTTTGTTAATCCTCTGCCTATGGCACCAGCATCCCATATGGGGGCCGAGTTCTAGTCCCGGTTGCTCCTCTTCCAGTCCAGCTCTCTGCTGTGGCCTGGGAGGGCAGTGGAGAATGGCCCAAGTGTTTGGGCCCCTGTACCCGCATGGGAGACCAGGAAGAAGCACCTGGCTCCTGGCTTTGGATTGGCGCAGTGCTGGCCTGCCGCAGCGGCCATTTGGGGAGTGAACCAATGGAAGGAAGACCTTTCTCTCTGTCTCTCTCTCTCTCACTGTATATAACTCTACCTGTCAAATAAAAAAAAAAGGGTAAGAGACTGTGAACCTAGTTTTTCTACTCTTGCTTTGTCTAACATCTCAATGGAATATAACACAACGCT
Source organism: Oryctolagus cuniculus (assembly GCF_964237555.1). Classification (NCBI taxonomy): domain Eukaryota; kingdom Metazoa; phylum Chordata; class Mammalia; order Lagomorpha; family Leporidae; genus Oryctolagus; species Oryctolagus cuniculus. The sequence continues at coordinate 180,878,908 of NC_091434.1, read as the reverse complement.
AAGAATTCACTGAGAAAATAAAGACACTGAAAATGTGGACTTAGAGATTTGGGAATACCATAGCTTTCCTTTCCCTCATCATCAAGTGTGTTTACCTCTCACTTCAAGCCAAATGAAGTGCAAGAAAACAATCCGGAGACCTTGATGTATCAAGAAGCACCACGTGGCTTGTGCCTGAAAATTGTAAAGAAGAGGCCATGTCTGAGTACTCGAACTGACACAGCAAGAGTGCTGCACTGGACATCAGATGTCCCTCCATGGCTGTGCATTTTCTGCGCCATGTGGATCCTGTGGAAGGGAGCTGCCTGTGAACTGAATTGAAGTGTACCAACAGAGGGTTTCCTGCTAGGGGGAAGACCATCCTGTAAGAAGAAGCTGGACATACACTCTTGGATAAACAAGTTAGAGCAAGATAGCATGCCAGAGAAGCATGATGTAATTCTGAGGACTTTAGGTAGAGGCTCCTAGTGAAGACAATATTGGACACTCATTTTCTCAGACATCAGATTAAACCCCAGCAACTGCTCTATCCCTTACCTTTCTTCCTTTCCCAAGCCCCAATCTGTAAGGAATCAGGACTGCTGTGGCAAATTAGAAAGGAGGTAAGTAGGAAAGAAAGAAGATGTTGACCATAACCTGCGTTTCCCAGTGCAGTCTCCAAGCCTGAGACAAATGCAAACAACATTGAAAGCGACAACAATCCAGGGTTTTGGTGATAGAGTACTCTTTTATCTACAGGAAATGACCACAGGACCTCTTATTATCTGAAGCACCTAGGAAAGTGACTTGCCCAAGATTTCATGCAGATGAGCAAGCTGACAGAGCAGGTTTAGAAAGAATACTTGTAAGAGTTAAAGGCAATAATATATGTAACCTGCTGAGTCTAACTCCATTGTTAAACCAATCACATTACAAGATCAAGAAGAAATTTCATTTATTTTTTCATCATGTGAAAGATGAATTCTACTTATGCATTGTGTCGATTAAATCTATCCTATTAATACTAATGCTATAAAGCATTTAGCACTACCTGATTCTATTTAATATTCAGTAAGTATTCTGCATTGTATAAAGGGTTAATGACAACAATTTCCCTCTCAGAACAACAGAAAACAAAGGGATGGAACAAATTGTATGATCTCTCTCTGTGAAGACTTTAAAGAACGTAAGAAATAACATGACAGAGTTATGGAGTATACTGATTATTTATTGTTGCCTAATGAACAACCCCAACATTTTGTGCAAAAGCAAACAAAAATTTATTGGCTTCCCATTCTATGTATTAGGAAATTAGGTACGGCTGAAGTGTTAGCTGTGTGCTTTTATGAATTTGGTTTCCTCACTTCTGCCTCACCTCCTACCCTCATCCTACCACATAGTGACTTCAGCAGGCTAGCTCAAGTTAGTTCCTGTTGCAGCTGGATTTCAAGAGAACAAGAGTGGAAGCTAAGGCTCTGGAAACCTAGCCTTGGAAGTCATGTGCTATTACTTCTCCCATGGTCTACTGGTCAATGCAAGTCCACAAAACCAGTTGACATTAAAGGAGTACAAAAATTAACTCCACCTCTTATGAGGGGAACCTGCAAATAATTTGTAATCATATTTAGGAAGAAACACAGCTTTGCTTGTAATGCAAAATGTCTTGAAGAGATCACTGACCTAGCAATCAGAAAAACTGGGTTTCAGTCTTCCATTTCTCATAAACTAGCTGGGTAATTTTTTCCATTTATTTATTTAGTTTTTAAATTTTATTTAAGTTATACAAACTTCTTGTCTTTCATATGTACAGATTTAGGAACAGAGTGATAATTCCTACCCTACCCTCCCTCCTGCCCATGCTTCAAACCTTCTTCCTCCTCCCTCTCACATTCCCACTCTTAATTTTTACAAAGGTCTATTTTCAGTTTATTTAATGATCATATAGTTAACCCCACACTAAGTAAGAGACTTCAATAAATAGTATGAAGAGAAAAAACATTGCTCCTCATCAAAAAAAAAAAAAACCCTAAGCCTATAAATAATCATCAAATTTATAAATGTCTATTTCACTCCAATACATTGCATTTCAGGTACTCTGCTGGCTACCTGGGATCAGGGAAAACACATAATATCTGTCTTTTAGGGACTGGCTTATTTCGCTAAGTATAATGGTCTTCAGTTGCATCCATTTTGTTGCAAATGACAGGACTTTTTCTTTTTACTACTTTTTAGTACTCCATAATGCATATATACCATAATTTCTTTATCTAGTCTACAGTTGATGGACATTTGGGTAGATTCCACATCTTAGCTATTGTGAATTGTGCTGCAATGAACAGGGGGGTACAGATAACTCTTTCATATACTGATTTCTTTTAGTTTGGGTAAATTTCCAGGAGTGGGATGGCTGGATAATATGGTAGGTCTATATTCAGACTTCTGAGGTATCTCCCTAAAGTCTTCCACATTGGTTGCACCAGTTTACATTCCCACCAACAGATGACCAGGGTCCATTTTTCCTCACATCCTCAGTAGCATTCGCCTATTGATTTCTGTATGGGAGCCATTCTAACTGGAGTGAGGTGAAACCTCACTGTGGTTTTGATTTGCATTTCTCTTATGGCTAGTGATCCTGAGCCTTTTCTCAATGTCTGTTGGCCATTTAAATTTCTCTCTTGAAAAATGCCTGTTCAAGTCCTTTGTCAATTTCTTAACCGGATTGTTTGGTCTGTTGCTTAATTTCTTGGGCTGTTTATAGATTCTCAATGTTAACCCTTTATCAATTGCATAGTTTGAAAATATTTTCTCCCATTCTATTGGTTTCTTCTTCACTTTGCTGAGTGTTTCTTTTGCAGTGAGGAAGCTTCTCAGCTTAATGTAATCCCATTGGTCAATTTTGGCTTTGATTATCCTGCTTCTGGAGTATTTTATAAGAAGTCTTTCCTTATGCCAATGACTTGAAGAATTTCCCCAATGCTCTCTAGTAATCTGATGTTATTGGTCTATGATCCATTTTGGGTGAATTTTTGTATAAGGTGTAAGATATGTGTCTAGTTTCATACTTCTGCATGTGGAGATCCAGTTTCCCCAGAACTATTTGTTAAAGAGACTGTCCTTGCTCCAGGGATTGATTTTAGCTCCTTTGTCAAGGATAAGTTGGTTGCAGATGAATGGACTGATTTCTGGAGTTTCTATTCTGTTCCATTGGTCTACAAATCTGTTTTTGTGCCAGTACCATGCTTTTTTGATTATAACTGCCTTATAGTATGTCTTTAAATCAGGTTAGCTGGGTGTTTTTTTAAATCTAATTTTATATCTCAATAAAATCTATCACTGAAAGCCTAGATTTCTAAGTTTCTGACTTAGTCTGTATTTGTTTTTCCTTGGGGCCATAGAAGTCTCTACAGGTTTAAGACCAGGTCACCAGCACCCACTTGTAGAACGATTTTCTCCATTAAATATAACCACAGATTATAGAAACAACCACCAAACCCCATTAAGCCTACCCTTGAAATTTCTGGCTAAAGATGTGAGCAGAGTGTCATATGACAGTATTTGGTAACTTCTTAGGTTATATTTGACATATTCTCATCGCCTCTCTATATATGTCTGATCTTGTCTCTATTTTTCTTCCTGAAGGCAGATGCTTCTATGGAACTTCTATGGCGGACAAGAATGAATGTGAGGGGCCAGCACTGTGGCCCAGTGTGTTAAGCCACCATTGGCAATGCCAGCATCCCACACTGGAGTGCAGGTTCTAGTCCTGACTGCTTCACTTCCAATCCTGCTTCTTGCTAATTCCCCTGGGAAAGCAGCAGAATATGGCCCAAGTGTATGGACTCCTGTCATCCATTTGGGAGACCTAGATGGAGTTCCTGGCTCCTGGCTTCCTAGAACTTGGCCCAGATTTGGTTGCCAAGGCCATTTGGGGAGTGAACCAGTGGATGGGAAATCTCCTCTCTCTCTTTCATTCTGTCTTTCAAATAAATAATAAAAAAATAAATCCTAAAAAAGGATGAAATTATAGCAATCTGGTGAGCTGGAAGACAGCCAGTGTTTGGGTATCTGTGAACTTTGTGGAGAAGAATGGCATCACCAGCTCTGGACTGCCTCTCATTAGACTTTTACTAGTAAGAAAATTAATAATTAATGTATTATTTAGGCTACTGTATGTTGGGGCCTCAAGCCCGAGATTGGCCCCTAACCAGCAGGGGCCAGTGCAGACACTCCCCAACAAGGCGAACGGGAGAGGTAAGGTTGACGGGTCAAGCACACCACAGCAAGCACCCGTGGGTTCTGTTGAAGCAGGAATCGCTTTATTGAGGAAGCATGCAGGCTTTATAAAGCTTACGAAGGACATGCATAGTAGGGGAGCCAATCAGAGAAAAGGTGATGCAGGCACGGTGGACCATGCACAGGGGCACCTTAAATAAAGTATAGGGATCATGCACTGTCCATGTGTCCGGAACTAAAGTGGACCTATCCCTGCCGGTGGTCTGATCTTACGTAGTTTAACCACGGCAGCCGCAGACACGCCCCTCGGACATCCGCCAGGTGCCATATTGTAATGGAGGTTTTAAGTAATGCCCAACAACTGTAGTCTCTATAATTCAGGGTTTACCCTAGTCCCTATGAATAGGCAGATATTCCTACCTAAGTAAAATAAGGTTTGGAAAATGTCTACCTGTTAAGGGTATTAGAGAGAGATGCCCATGAAATGTCAATTAGATGTACTAAGATGTACAGGGTTTTCTGTAGGATTGGGCCACATGTATCTAACAACTAGCATGATGCCAAAGAGGAAATTTATCTCATACTGCTGCACTGTTTCTATACTGCTAGCTGGTTCACTCAGAGACCTGGATGTTCTTGCTCAAGCTGTTTGACTTGGCATCATTTTTATGAGTCTATAACAGTTGGAGTCCTCTCAAGAAAATAAAAATCACTCTAGGTATTTCAGAAGAAACTTAATAAATGTGACTGGATGTACAGGTAATTAAAAAATTGAAGGCCGGCGCCGCGGCTCAATAGGCTAATTCTCCACCTTGCGGAGCCGGCATACCGGGTTCTAGTCCCGGTCGGGGCGCTGGATTCTGACCCAGTTGCCCCTCTTGCAGGCCAGCTCTCTGCCAGGCCAGGGAGGGCAGTGGAGGATGGCCCAAGTGCTTGGGCCCTGCACCCCATGGGAGACCAGGAGAAGCACCTGGCTCCTGGCTTTGGATCAGCGCGATGTGCCGGCCGCAGCGCACCGGCCGCGGCAGCCATTGGAGGGTGAACCAACGGCAAAGGAAGACCTTTCTCTCTGTCTCTCTCTCTCACTGTCCACTCTGCCTGTCAAAAAAAATTGAGAAACAAAATTTGACAGCCCCCTAATTATTTTTTTAAAAAATCAATCTACTACAGACCATAAGGCTTAAGAACAAAGGGGAGGGGAATTATTCGCAGGTCCCAGTTGCTGAGGCTGTCCAGTAGAAAATGGAACCATGCTGCACCAGCTCTTCAAGTCAAGACCTTAGAAGACAGCTGAATAGTTGAAGCTGGAGCCACAGAGGAGACACACCTGCCACCCGAGCTTCCACTTGAAGCACAGGAGACAACAAACACTTTCGTTTCATCTCTTCCTCCCCTCTACTTCTCCTTGGTTCACTCTTGGCAGAAGTCACAGGAAAAGGAGCCTTGCAAAATGTATTTGGTCATGGAGCACAGCATGAAAAAAGAGGTGAGGAAATTGATCTACAAATAAGCAAATACTGGCATAGGATTATGAGGCTCATTTGTAGGGCTCTAGGGAATGCATTTCAGATTGTGAAAATCCAAAGTAATATGTGCTTTCTCTAGCCAAAGGACTAGGGATGGGGCAGCCTAACAATAGAGAAAATTTTCTATAGGCATTCTATTCAAACTGACTACCACAGAAAACACCATATCTCCATTCCCACCCCTATTGACAAAGGCTAAGTGGCAGTGAGCCTAGACTTGCAGCTTTGAAAGGCGATACTGTGGGGCTGGCATTGTGGTGCAGTATGTCAAGCCTCTGCCTGTGATGCTGGTATCCCATGTGAGCTTCTTGTGATGTCAGCATCCCATATGAACAGAGATTCAAGTCCCTACTGCGCCACTTCTGACCCAGCCCCCTGCTAACATGCCTGACATGGTAGCGGAATATAGCCCAAGTGCATGGGCACCTGACACCAAGGTAGAAGACCCAGATGGAGTTCTGGATTCTTGGCTTCAGCCTGGCCTAACAATGGCTATTGTGGCCATTTAGGAGTGAGCCAGCAGATAGAAACTAACTCACTCTCTCTCTCTCTCTCTCTGGCTCTTCCTCTCTCTCTAACTCATCCATTCAAATAAACAAAATAAATCGTAAAAAAAGAAAGGCTGTATTATATTAAAGCACACAAAATACCCCTTCACACACACACACACACACACACACACACCCCACATGAAGTTCAGGCAAGGAGTCAGGATTTTCATCCTCATTTCTGAAAGAAGAGAAGAAGAGAGTAGTGGGGAATCAGGTTTTAGCCATCAGTCAGTGGTCAGTGGTAACAAGCAGTTCCATCACACACACATACATGTCACTGGAGGCCACAGTGGGAACCATAATGAAGCATTCCTGCCCTTTCCAGACAGGAGATATCAGTAAGGCCAGACATGGAGATGGAGTCTGTACCAAACGGTAATGCAGAGCCTTCAACCAAGGCGTCAACAGAGATCAACACAGGTCAACTGGGACACTTGAACTTCTACATTCACAAGATAGTCCAAAATGTCCGAAAAAGACAGCCAAAGTAAAAGTTTCAAATAGAATCTCCATCCTTATAACATAATACAAAGATGCCACAATACCAATTTGTTATATGAAAATTACTCATTATACCAACAACCTGCAAGATGTTAAGCTGAAAGGAAAAAAGTGATAATCAATGCATGTCAGCATACAGATGACAGAAATATTAGGATTATCTAGTAAAAATTTTAAAGCAGTCATGATAAAATGGTTTAAATAAGGAAATATGAACATGTTGAAACAAATGAAAAATAGCAATTCTCATCAAAGAAAATAGAAGATAGAAAGAAAAATCAATTAGATATTTTGGAACTCAAAATTAGAACTGAAATAAATAAATAAAATTAAAATTAAAAACTCAACTGATGGACTGAACAGGATACGGAGAAATTAAGCCATGTACTAAAAGAGAAGACAACAGAAACTACCCAATCTGAAGAAAAGAAAATACATTGGGAAAATAGTAAAGAAAATCTCAGAGAGTCATACAGTCAAATGAAAGATATAACACTCATTTCATCAGAAAAAGCAATGTCTAAAGTAGAACTCAGCCCGGTGCCATGGCTCATTTGGTTAATCCTCCGCCTGCGGCGCCAGCATCCCATATTGGCTCCGGGTTCTAGTCCAGGTTGCTCCTCTTCCAGTCCAGCTCTCTGCTGTGGCCCAGGAGGGCAGTGGAGGATGGCCCAGGTGCTTGGGCCCTGCACCCGCATGGGAGACCAGAAGAGGCACCTGGCTCCTGGCTTCGGATCTGCGCAGCGTCAGCCATAGCGGCCATTTGGGGAGTGAACCAATGGAAGGAAGACCTTTCTCTCTGTCTCTCTCTCACTGTCTATAACTCTAGCTGTCAAATAATAATAATAATAATAATAAAAAGAACGTAAATGAATAATAATTGAAAACTTCAAATTTAACAAGAGGCAAACACCAACATCTTAAAGAGCTGAAAAAATCCAAGAAAGATAAAGCCAAAGACACAAGATAGGCAAACCTCTGAAAACTAGACACAAAGAAAGATCTTATAAATAGCAAGCTAAATGACACTTATAGGGGAAAAGCAATTCAAATAACACTGGTTTCTCTAGAAATCATGGAACAAGAAGGAAGTAGCATAATAATTTACAAGTACTGAAAGAAAATGACTGTCAACCCAAAAACCCATATCCTGGAAAAAATATGCTTTGGTACAGAAGGGGAAGTCAATATTTATCAGAGGAAGGAAAACCAAGAGAAACTGTCATCAGTAGAACTATGCTAAGAGAGTAGCTATAGGAACTTCCTTAAACAAAGAGGAAATGATAAACAAAGGAACCTCAGAATGTCAAAACAGAATGCAGTAAGCAAAAATATGGGGAAACCCAATAGAATTTCCTTTTTGTGAATTTTTGCAATTGTGTTAGATGTTGAAGCAAAAATTATAACATGTCTGATGTGGTTCTAAATGTATTTAGCAAAAATATTTAAGACCATTGGAGAAAATAGGACAACTGATATATAGATATATATAAAATATATATATATATATAGAGAGAGAAACCACTAATAAACTGTCCCCAAAGATATGCTAAAAAGAACTACATATAAATCAAAACAGAATCTGAAAATATTCAAGTAATCCATATTTTCATAAAGAAATTCAATAGGCAACAAAGTGAAAATAAATATTATACTTTAATGTATCAATAATAATTACATTAAATGTAAGTGGTCTAATATGCCAAGTAAAAGATTGGAAGAGCAAATTTAAAAATATCAACCAACCATCCAGTCTCCAAGAAATTCACTTTAATTATAATTATATGGGAAGCTTAAAAGTAAAAGACTGGAGGGCTGGCACTGTGGTATAGCGTGTAAATCCACCACCTGTAGTGCTGGCATCCCATATGGGCACCACTTCGAGTCTCAGCTGCTACACTTCTGATACAGCTCTCTGCTATGGCCTGAGAACACAGCAGAAGATGGCTCAAGTCATTGGGTCCCTGCACCTGCATAGGAGGCCTAGAAGAAGCTCTTGGCTCCTGGCTTTGGATCGGCGCAGCTCCAGCCATTGTGGCCAGCTGGGGAGTGAACTGGCGGATGGAAGACTTCTTTCTCCCTGCCTTTCCTTCTCTCTCTCTGTGTAACTCTGACTTTCAAATAAAATAAATAAATCTTTTTTTAAAAAAATAAACAATTGGAAAAAGATGTTTCATGCAAACAACAATCAAAAGAAAGCAGGAACAGTTCTAATACTTGATAAAATAGACTTCTGTGCAAAGAAAAGTACCAGAGACAGGAAGAGCATTATATAATAATGAAAAGAACAATCTACTACAAAGACACAGCAATCATAAAAGTATACATCCCAAACAACAGAAAAATATGTGATATAAAAACAGAGCTGTAAAAAGAAACAGACAGATCTACAATTATAATTGGAGACTTTAACACCTCTCTCCACAAATTATAATTTCAAGACAGGAAGTTAGCTAGGATATAAAACAACTCAACAAGTCCTAATCAATATTTATAGAACATATGCTACCCTACATTATCAGAATAGACATTCTGTCAAAGTGCCCAGAAAACATATATCAAGATAGAAGATATTTTGAGTTGTTAAAAAAAAAACTCAAAAATGTTGACAATTTAAATCTTAGAGTTCACCAATCATAATGAAATCAAACTAAAAATTAAATAGCAAAAGAAAAAGAAAAATTACCAAACAGTTAAACTAAACAACATGTCTCTTAATAATCTATAGGGGAAAGAGGAAGTCTCAAGAGAGATTTTTAAAAATTCATTGAAATGGGGCCGGCACCTTGGCTCACTTGGTTAATCCTCCGCCTGCGGCGCCAACATCCCATATGGGTGCTGGGTTCTAGTCCTGGTTGCCCCTCTTCCAGGCCAGCTCTCTGCTGTGGCCTGGGAAGGCAGTGGAGGATGGCCCAAGTGCTTGGGCCCTGCACCCGCATGGGAGACCAGGTGGAAGCACCTGGTTCCTGGCTTCGGATCAGCACAGCGTCTGCCATAGCGGCCATTTGGGGAGTGAACCAATGGAAGGAAGACCTTTCTCTCTGTCTCTCTCTCTCACTGTCTGTAACTCTACCTGTCAAATAAAAAAAAAAATCATTGAATTGGGGCCAGTGTTGTGGTGTAGTGGGTAAAGCCACTGCCTTTGATACCAGCATTGCCCGTGGGCAGCAGTCCGGGTCCCAGCTCCCTGCTGATAGCCAGGAAAAGGAGCAGAAGACAGTGCAAGTGCTTGGGCGCCTGCCACCCACGTGGAAGGCCCAGAAGAGGCTCCTGGCTCCTGACTTCAGCCTGGCCCCAACCTGGTCCTTGTAGCCATTTGAGGAGCGAACCAGCTGGTGGAAGATTCTCTCTCTCTCTCTTTCTCTCTCTCTCTCTCTCTCTCTCTGACTTTGTTTGCACTCATGTGGGAAACCTGGAAGAAGCTCCTGATTACTGGCTTCTGACCTGCCCAGCTCTGGACATTCTGGCCATTTGGAAAGTGAACCACTGGATGAAATTCTCTCTCTCCTCTGTAAACTCTTTTTTTTTAAATCAATCGATCAAAAATTTAAAAAAGGGTAGTTGGCTCTTTGAAAGAGTATTTGAATGAACAGACCCCTGGAAAGATTGGCAAAATAAAAAGAGAAGAGACATAGGTTACCAGCAGCAGCTATGAAACAAGGATATAACTGTAGTCCCCTCAGATATCAAAGTTTCATGAACAAAGACTTAAAATTTGACAGCTCAGATAAAAGTCTAGCAATTTGTTAAGAAAAGCCAGACTGCCATAATCCAGCACATATCAAGTACATAATGGATTGCCCTATAACTATCAAGAAAATCTAACTTGAATTTAAATCTCCCAAGAAAGGATCTCTAGACCCTAATGATATCAGAGGGAAAATAACCGAAAATTTAAAGAATTAACACCATTTCTATAAATTTGCCAGAAAATGAAAAAGGCAGGAATATTTCTAATTCATTTTACGAAACTACTCATACTGATACCAACATTGGACAAAAAGAAAAGCACATATCACACATGAATACAGATGAAAATTCCATAACAAAATTATCAAAGAGAACTCAGTAATATATAAAAGTATTGTTCTCCAGGGCCAAGTAGGATTTATTCTCAGGATCAAAGACTGGCTTGACATAGGAAAACTCAGTCATATAATCTGTTAACAGACTAGAAAAGAAAAATCACATAATCATATCAACTGATTCAGGACAGCATTTGGCAACATTCAACTCCTACACATGATAGCAGGTCTGAATTGACAAAGCGCATCCATAAAACTCCTACAGTCAACATGATACTTGATGAAAGACTTAATGTTTGAGACCATATCAGAACAGTGATTACTAGAGACCTAGAAGGGTGAGGGGAGGAAGATGGTAGGAGGTTGGATAACTTGTACTGAAACACAGTCATATAGAAGTTACTAAGTTCTGCTGTTCTGCAGCTCAGTGGGGCAGCTATGGTCTACAGTCTGGAAGAAGGCTAGTAGGCTCAAAACGCAAAGAAAAGATAAGGCAATATAAAAGCTAGTTGTCTAGTTTAATTGGTCTATACTGTATGAATGTATCAAAATATTGTCCTGTACCCTGTGAAAATGTGCAAGTACGACATGTTAACCAAAAACTTACAAAAATTGTACTAGAAGTTCTAATCAGTACAATAAAGAAAGGAAGGGAAATAAAGGGAATGTAGATCAGAAAAAAATAATTAAAATGTTTCTATCTGCATACAAGATAATTGTGTATATAGAAAATTTTAAAAAGCTATAAAAGGGCTTCTAGAAAAAAGAAGTATATTTATCAAGTTATAGGATACAAGAGAAACATGCAGAATTGATTGTATTTTTGACTATCAATGAACACAGACACTGAAGTTAGAAACATAATGCTGTTTGTTTTTTTATGATTTTCTTTTTTTAAACTTTTATGTAGTAAATATTAATTTCCAAAGTACAGTTTATGGATTACAATACTCCCCCCCCATAACTTCCTTCCTACCTGCAACCCTCCCATCTCCCGCTCCCTCTCCCAATCCATTCACATCAAGATTCACTTTCAATTATCTTTATATACAGAAGATCAATTTAGTATATATTAAGTAAAGATTTCATCAGTTTGCACCCACACAGAACATAAAGTGTAAAATACTGCTTCAGTACTAGTTATAGTATTAATTCACATTGAACAACACATTAAGGACAGAGATCCTACATGAGGAGTAAGTACACAGTGACTCCTGTTGTTGACTTAACAATTTGACACTCTTGTTTATGGCACCAGTAATCTCGCAAGGCTCTAGTCATGAGTTGCCAAGGCTATGGAAGTCTTTTGAGTTCGCTGACTTTTATCTTATTTAGACAAGGTCATAGTCAAAGTGGAAGTTCTCTCCTCCCTTCAGAGAAAGGTACCTCCTTCTTTGATGGCCCGTTCTTTCCACTGGGATCTCACTCGCAGAGATCTTTCATTTAGGTCTTCCTTTTTTTTTTTTTTTTTTTCCAGAGTGTCTTGGCTTTCCATGCCTAAAATACTCTCATGGGATCTTCAGCCAGATTTGAATGCCTTAAGGGCTGATTCTGAAGCCAGAGTGCTGTTTAGGACATCTGCCATTCTATGGGTCTGCTGTGTATCCCACTTCCCATGTTGGATCGTTCTCTCCCTTTTTGATTCTATCAGTTAGTATTAGCAGACACTAGTCTTGTTTATGTAATCCCTTTGACTCTTAGACCTATCATTATGACCTATTGTGACCTGAAATTGATCACTTGGACTAGTGAGATGGCATTGGTACATGCAATCTTGAAGGGATTGTATTGGAATCCCCTGGCACATTTCTAACTCCACCATTTGGGGCAAGTCCAACTGAGTGTGTCCCAAATTGTACATCCCCTCCCTCTCTTATTCCCACTCTTATATTTAACAGGGATCACTTTTCAGTTAAATTTTAAAAACCTAAGAATAATTGTGTGTTAATTACAGAGTTCAATCAATAGTATTAAGTAGAACAAAAAAATAATAAAAGGGATAAAGTATTACACTGTACATCAACAGTCAGGACAAGGGCCGATCAACTCACTGTTTCTCATAGCGTCCAATTCACTTCAACAGGTTTCCTTTTTGGTGCTCGGTTAGTTGTCACCAATCAGGGAGAACATATGATATTTGTCCCTTTGGGACTGGCTTAATTCACTTAGCATGATGTGTTCCAGATGCCTCCATTTTGTTGCAAATGACCGGATTTCACTGTTTTTTACTGCTGTATAGTATCCTATAGAGTACATATCCCATAATTTCTTTGTCCAGTCTACTGTTGATAGGCATTTGGGTTGGTTCCAGGTCTTAGCTATTGTGAATTGAGCTGCAATAAACATTAAGGTGCAGACAGCTTGTTTGTTTACCAATTTAATTTCCTTTGGGTAAATTCCAAGGAGTGGGATGGCTGGGTTGTATGGTAGGGTTATATTCAGGTTTCTAAGGAATCTCCAGACTGACTTCCATAGTGGCTTTACCAGTTTGCATTCCTACCAACAGTGGGTTAGTGTCCCTTTTCCCCCCACATCCTCTCCAGCATCTGTTGTTGGTGGATTTCTGTATGTGAGCCATTCTAACTGGGGTGAGGTGAAACCTCATTGTGGTTTTGATTTGCATTTCCCTGATTGCTAGTGATCCTGAACATTTTTTCATGTGTCTGTTGGCCATTTGGATTTCCTCTTTTGAAAAATGTCTATTGAGGTCCGTGGCCCATCTCTTAAGTGGGTTGTTTGTTTTGTTGTTTTGGAGTTTCTTGATCTCTGTAGATTCTGGTTATCAACCCTTTATCTGTTGCATAGTTTGCAAATATTTTTTCCCATTCTGTCGGTTGCCTCTTCACTTTCCTGACTGTTTCTTTTGCAGTACAGAAACTTCTCAATTTCATGCAATCCTAATAGTTAATTTTGGCTTTGACTCTCTGTGCTTCCGGAGTCTTTTCCAAGAAGTCTTTGCCGGTACCTATATCTTGCAGGCTGTCTCCAATGTTCTCTAATAGTTTGATGGTGTCAGGTCATAGATTTAGGTCTTTAATCCATGTTGAGTGGATTTTTGTGTAAGGTAAAAGGTAGGGGTCTTACTTTATAATTCTTGCTTCATGCTTCTGCATGTGGAAATCCAATTTTCCCAGCACCATTTATTGAATAGACTGTCCTTATTCCAGGGATTGGTTTTGGATCCTTGATCAAATATAAGTTGGCTGTAGATGTTTAGATTGATTTCTGGTGTTTCTGTTCTGTTCCAGTGGTCTATCCATATGTTTCTGTACCAGTACCATGCTGTTTTGATCACAACTGCCCTGTAGTATGTCTTGAAATCTGGTATTGTGATGCCTCCGGCTTTGTTTTTGTTGTACAAGTTTGCTTTAGCTATTCGAGGTCTCCTGTGTCTCCATATGAATTTCATCATGATTTTTTCTGTATCTGAGAAGAATGTCTTTGGTATTCAATGTGATATAAATTGATTTTGGCAGAATGGACATTATGATGATATTGATTCTTCCAATCCATGAGCATGGAAGATTTTTCTATTTTTTGGTATCCTCTTCTATTGTAATTCTCATTGCAGAGATCTTTAACATCCTTGGTTAAGTTTATTCCAAGGTATTTGATTGTTTTTGTGGCTATTGTGAATGGGATTGATCTTAGCAGTTCTTTCTCAGTCATGGCATTGCCTTTGTATACAAAGGCTGTTGATTTTTGTGCATTGATTTTATATCCTGTACTTTGCCAAACTCTTCTATGAGTTCCAATAGTCTCTTAGTAGAGTTCTTTGGATCCCCTAAATAAAGAATCAAATCATCTGCAAAGAGGGATAGTTTGAGTTATTCCTTCCCAATTTGTATCCGTTTAATTTCTTTTTCTTGCTAATAGCTCTGGATAAAATTTCCAGAATTGTATTGAATAGCAGTGGTGAGAGTGGGCATCCCTGTCTGGTACCAGATCTCAGTGGAAATGCTTCCAACTTTTCCCCATTAAATATGATGTTGGTCGTGGGTTTTTCATAAATTGCTTTGATTGTATTGAGGAATGTTCCTTCCATACCCATTTTGCTTAGAGTTTTCATCATGAAAGGGTGTTATATTTTATCAAATTCTTTCTCTGCATCTACTTAGATAATCATATGGTTTTTCTTCCACAGTCTGTTAATGTGGTGTATCACATTGATTGTTTGTGAATATTGAACCATCCCTGCATACCAGGGATAAATCCCACTTGGTCTGGGTGGATGATCTTTCTGATGCGTTGCATTCTATTGGCCAGAATTTTATTGAGGATTTTTTTGCATCTATGTTGATCAGGGATATTGGTATGTAATTTTCTTTTAATGCTGCAACTTTTTCCGGCTTAGGAATTAAGGTGATGCTGGCTTCATAGAAAGAATTTGGGAGGATTCCCTCTTTTTGAATTGTTCTGAATAGTTTGAGAAGAATAGGAGTAAGTTCTTCTTTAAATGTCTGGTAGAATTCAGGAGTGATTCCTTCTGGTTCTGGGCTTTTCTTTGTTGGGAGGGCCTTTATTACTGTTTCAATTTCTGTCTCAGTTATGGATCTGTTTAGGTTTCCTATGTCTTCCTGGTTCAATTTAGGTAGGTTGCATGTGTCCAGGAATCTATCCATTTCTGATAGGTTTTCCTGTTTGCTGGCATACAAGTCCTTGTAGTAATTTCTGATGATTCCTTTTATTTCTGTGGTGTCTGTTATTACTTTTCCTTTTTCATCTCTGATTTTATTGATTTGGGTCTTTTCTCTTCTTTTTTTAGTTAGTTGGGCCAATGGGGTGTCAATTTTTTTTTAAAAAAGCAGCTCCTTGTTTTGCTGATTTTTTGTAATTTTTTCTGGATTTAATCCTATTGATTTCTTCTCTGATTTTATTCATTTCTCTTCTCCTACTAGATTTGGGTCTGGTTTGCTGCGGTTTTCCTAGATACTTGAGATGCACTGAAAGCTCATTTATTTGGTGCCTTTCCAATTTCTTGATGTAGGCACCTATTGCTATAAACTTTCCTCTTAACTGCTTTTGCTGCATCCCATAAGTTTTAGTATGTTGTGCTTTTATCCTCATTTACTTCCAGAAAGTTTCTGATTTCTCTTTTGATTTCTTCTATGATCCAGTATCCATTCAGGAGCATGTTATTCAATCTCCATGTGTTTGCGTATGCTCTAGGGATTCCTGAGTTGCTAATTTCCAACTTCATTACCCTATGATCTGAGAAGCTGCATCGTATGATTCTAATTATTTTGAATTTGCTGAGACTTGCTTTATGGCCTAGTATGTGGTCAGTCCTAGAGTAGGTTCCATGTACTGCTGAGAAGAATGTAAAATCTTTAGCTGTAGGATTGAAAGTTCTGTAGATATCTGTTAGATCCATTTGGGAAATAGTGCCATTTAAATCTACTGTCTCCTTGTTGATCTTCTGTCCGGTTGATCTGTCTATTTCTGAGAGTGGAGTATTGAAATCCCCCAGTACTATTGTATTGGAGTCTAAGTCTCCCTTTAATTCCCTTAACATATCTTTTAAATAGACCGGTGCCCTGTAATTAGGTGCATATACATTGATAATCATTATATCTTCCTGTTGAACTGATCCCTTAATCATTATATAGTGTCCCTCTTTGTCTCTCTTAACAGTTTTTGTGGTAAAGTTTATGTTGTCCGATATTAAGATAGCTACGCCCACTCTTTTTTCATTTCTGTTGGCATGGTATATCTTTTTCTAGCCTTTCACTTTCAGTCTGCATGCATCTTTGTTGGAAAGATGTGTTTCTTATAAGCAGCAAATAGATGGGTTTTGTTCCTTAACCCAGTCAGCCAATCTGTGTCTTTTAACTGGAGAGTTGAGGCCATTAATGTTCAATGTGACTATTGATAAGTAGTAACTTTGCCCTGCCATTTGCCAAAGATATTTTATAATATATGCTTTGAACTTCCTGTGATCTTTTGCTGTGAGGTTTCCTTCCTTTACCTTCTTTCATATTGATGACCGTGTTTCTGTGTTTCTGTGTGTAACACATCTTTAAGCTTCTTTTGCAGGGCTGGATGAGTGGTGACAATTTCTTTCAATTTCTGTTTGCTATGAAGGGTCTTTATTTCACCTTCATTCACAAATGTGAGCTTTGCAGGATATAATATTCTGGGCTGGCAGTTTTTCTCTCTTAGTACCTGGGCTATGTCTCGCCATTCCCTCCTAGCTTGTAGGGTTTCTGATGAGAAGTCAGCTGTGAGTCTGATTGGAGATCCTCTGAGAGTAATCTGACGTTTCTCTCTTGCACATTTTAGAATCTTTTCTTTCTGTTTCACTGTGGAGAGTTTAATTACAACGTGTCGTGGTGAGGATCTCTTTTGGTCATGTTTACTAGGGGTTCTATGAGCTTCCTATACTAGGATGTCTCTGTCCTTCTCCAAACCTGGAAAGTTCTCTTCTAGTATTTCACTAAAAAGGCCTTCTAATCCTTTCTCTCTCTCCATGCCTTCTGGAACTCCTAGAACTCGAATGTTGGTTTTTTTTAATAGTATCCTGTAGATTCCCGACAATATTTTTTAGATTTCTAATTTCCTCTTCTTTTCTTTGGTTTGACTGTATACTTTCCTGTGCTCTGTCTTCTAAGTCTGATATTCTCTCTTCTGCTTCACCCATTCTGTTTGTAAGGCTCTCTAATGTGTTTGTCATTTGATCTATTGAGTTCTTCATTTCATTTTGATTTCTCTTCACTATCACACTTTTCTGTTCTACTCGTTTCTGCATTTCACTTTGATTCCTCCTTAAGATTTCATTTTCACGAGAGAGATTCTCAATCCTGTCCAATAAGGATTTCTGTAGTTCAAGAATTTGTTTCTGAAAACTTCTTAATGTTCTTACCATAAATTTTTTGAAATCCGTATCTTGTATTTCTTGTATCTCATCATCTTCATAATCTTGGCTTGGGGTGTCTTTTTCATTTGGGGGCGTCATAATGTCTTCCTTGTTCTTGTTTACTTGGTTTCTGCATTTGTTGCTTGGCATTGTGGAGATATTCTTTGGATTCTTCTTGTGGGGAGCAACTCGGACTAGACTAAGTTACTGGAATTAAGACTTATTCTATGCATCTGCTCTCCCACAATATGGCGCTGAGAAGGGAGAAACAGCTTCTACACAGCTGCCTCCAGTTCAACCAATAAACAGCAGGACCTGCTCCTGATTGGAGGAGAGCAGCGTACTCAGCGTGTGGGTAGCAGAGTTGGGATTGGCGGAAGAGGACTATAAAGGAGGAGAGAGACAACATGCACCAGGAACATCTAAGGGGAACATCTATCTGAAGGAACACCTGTGCAGCCCCCGAGAGAGCTGGCCGGCGGTGTGCCTCTCCCCCGCGGAAGTGGGGAATGTGGCAGGGGGAACCGCCCTTCCACGGAGGTGGAAGGGACGGTAGCCAACCCGGGAAGGACCAGCAGCAAACCCGGGAAGGACCAGCAGCCAACCCGGGAAGAACCAGCAGCAAACCCGGGGAGGGCCGAGCAGACAGAAGAACAGCGCAGGGTCCTGTGTCGTTCCTCCACGAAGACGGGGAGCGACACTTCTTCCCTCACTGTGGTGTTTTTTCTTGTTATACTATGACTGTATTAAGTGAACTTGGACTGTCTGCTTTTGTTGGAGCCTTAGAGGCTTGAGATGGGTGTGGCCAGAGAGCTCTGTTTGGTTCTTCAGGGTTAAGGGTGTGCCAAAGGTGACACTCCCAGGTTAGGTGTGATCAATCTCTCTCTCTCTCTCTCTCTCTCTCTCTCTCCCTGATTCAGAAGGGAAGTAATTTTGCACAGCTGAGTGGAATTGAAGGTAATCATCTTCCAATCTCTGGCTCCTCTGGGTATAAGATTCGTCTGCTCTTTCCCAAGGACCATGCAAAGAATCTGTTCTGCCCTCAGTGTCGGCTCAAATTCTCCCACTGGGTTGCCAAGGTTACTGAATTGTAGCATCTCTGGAGAGTATTCATGTGAACTCCGTGATTTCTCTCACTGACTGTCTTTTTTCACAGTCTCAGTTCATTAGCTCCACACATTCACTAGGTCCTAACCTCCTGTTATTTCACCCTCCCCCCACCCAGAGTCAGGTTTTTCTGCTTGGCTGAGGGCAGGCACAGCCCTGAGGTTACGCAGCTTTTATGTATGTCCAAAATGGCACCTGCTCTTTGTCTTGGTCGCCTTTGAGAAGTGAGCGGAGAGAGAGAGAGAGAGAGACTCGGTTTCATACCAGTCCCTTTTTTTTTTCTCTCTCTCTCCTCTAGTTAGCCTGGTGAACTTTCCCCCACAGGGCTTCAAGCTTCGTTCCCTCTAGGCTCCTCCTTCTGCTTTCCTGTTGGTGTCTCAGGCTACTGAGGTTCAGCTCACCTCACGTTCCAGCACTGGTGTGCAGATTCCGCAGCTGGTGTCCTGAGCAGTGGGCGCCCACGCCCTCCACGCAGGTCCACTGTGAATCACTAGTTCCCGAAGAGTTTCCTTTGCTGTTTCTTCCCCAACTCTTCCTTGAACCTGCAGTTTCTCCACTTTTATTAAACTGTCTGTTCCTGGACTATTAGTGTGCTCCCTTCCTATTCCACCATCTTGCTGGTCCCTCCATAATGCTATTTATACTCACTAAAAATAATGCTTTAAAAAGCTAACAAAACATGTCTAACTGTTATTTCGGAAAAAACCATATATATGTGTGTGTGTGTGTATATATATATATATATATATATGAAGTAGGATTTTAGAGGCAGGCATTTGGCCTAATTATTGGGCTGCTGCTAACATATTTATAGTTATATTATTATATATTATTATATTACATAGTTATATAACTATTATATTATATAGTTATATAACATATTATATTATATAGTTATATTATTAGTATGCCAGCATCCCATATCAGAGGTGTGGGTTCAAGTTCCTGCTCTGCTTCCAATTTCAGATTCTTGTTGTGAGTCCTGGAGAGCAGTAGGTGATGGTTCAAGTGATTATGTCTTTTCCACTCACATGGGAGATGTGGATTAAGTATTTTGGGAGTTAACCAGCAAACAGGAGCTTTTGATGTCTCTGCCTCTCAAACAAATAGAATTTACAAAAGGTTTTTTGTAGATATAGGTAAAATTGTTCTAAAATTTACATAGAAAGTCAAGGAACAATAGAGATAAGACAATTTTGAAAACAAAGTGGGAAGAATCTGTCTACCTGCTATTAGATGTCATTATGTAGCTATAGTAATTAAAACTATGAGAAAGTGTTGGAGGGACACAGAGACCCATGAAAGAGAACAGAACAGAAAACTCAGATAGATCCACACATGTATACCCAACTGATTTTTGACAAAGTGCAAAAGCAATTCATTGAAAGAAAGATAGACTTTTGAACTGGTGCTAGAATGATTTGACAGCCTTTTTTTTTAACTGTATGCTGCTGACTGGTAGCTTGATTTTTTTATTTATTTGTTTAAAAAGCAGAACAAGAGAGAGAGTCCATCTAGTACTTCCCTCCCCAAATGCCTGCATCAGCCAGGGCTGTAACAAGTTGAAGAAAGGTACTCTACCCAAGTCTCCATGTGTTTGGCGGGGACCCAAGTACTTGGGCCATCATCTCCTGCTGCTTCCCAGAGTGCATTAGCAGACAGCTGGATCCAAAGCAGAAGTGGGGCCTCGAAACGGGATGCAGATACCCTAAATAGTAGCTTAACCCACTGTGCCACAATGCCCACCCCTGGTTTCACTTTCTTAGGCAAGTAAATGAAATCTGACTATATATCACACACACACTCTCCCTCCCCCCAGATTATGGGCTTAAATGTAAAACATGAAAATATAAACCTTGTAGGAAAAGACACAGAAGAAAATTTGACATCTAAAGTGCAATCTGTGAAAGGAATAATTGATAAACTGGATTTCATTAAAATTAAAATTTTTGCTCTGCAGTCAACCACGTTAAGAGGATTAAAAGACAGACTGTAGACTAAGAGAAAATATTTGCAAACCACATATTGACAAAGGACTTGTATCTAAAAGATATATATATTTTAACATTTCTAAAAACTCAACATAAATATACAATTAGAAATAAGCAAAACACCAAGAGACATTTTACCAAAGAAGATATAAATATGGCAAGTAAGCACACTGGAGAACTGTTCAAACTTATTAGTCATTAGTGGAATGCAAATTAGAACTGCAATGAGATATCACTGTATATCTGAAATAATGGCTAACATGAACAGTGACAACCAAATGCTAGACAGTTTGTGGAGGAACTGAAATACATACATTTTGGGGTGTAATGTGAGATGCTATAGTTTTAAAGAGAAAGAAGAGCTTATGTTCAAAGTTTGTACAAAAACTGTTGTAGCAGCGTTGTTCACATGGACAACCTGGAAAGACTGCTGTGTTCCTCAAGCGTGAGTGGTTCAGCTAACCATGATCGTCTGCTCTGCAGAATCCCACTCAGTGACAGAAAGGAACGAACTCTAAACACACACCCTGGACCAACCTGCAGAGGACCATGCTGAGTGCAAAGAAAATCCAAACAGTGCTTTACTGTAGGGTTAATATATACAACATCATTTAAAAGTCAAAATTATAAAACTGAGGGACAAATTAGTGGCTTCCAGAGGCGCAGGGATTGGAGGTAGGTTTGAAGTGGGCGGGGCTATGAAAAGGACAGCATGAGAGATGCTTGTGCTGGGGGAAATGTTTTGTCTTGTGACTGTATCAGCATCAGTATTCTGGTTGTAGTATTATAGTTTACCACTGGGGAAAACAGTACAGCATGCAAGGCTCCCTGTATTATTCCTTACAACTGCCTGAGATTCTTCAAATATGTTGAAATTAAAAGCTTAATGAAGGGCTGGCGCCACAGCTCACTAGGCTAATCCTCTGCCTGCGGCACCGGCACACCGAGTTCTAATCCCAGTCGGGGCGCCAGATTCTGTCCTGGTTGCCCCTCTTCCAGGCCAGCTCTCTGCTGTGGCCAGGGAGTGCAGTGGAGGATGGCCCAAGTGCTTGGGCCCTGCACCCCATGGGAGACCAGGAGAAATACCTGGCTCCTGCCATCGGATCAGCATGGTGCACTGGCCACAGCGCGCCTGCCGCGGCGGCCATTGGAGGATGAACCAACAGTAAAGGAAGACCTTTCTCTCTCTCACTGTCCACTCTGCCTGTCAAAAAAAAATCTTAATGAAGAAAGGATTTTCAAGTTGCAAGACCAGCTCTGTACTTGCTCCATGGAATGAAGAGCATGGATCAGTAATAGTATTAGTATTAGTATCAGTATTAGTAACGTATTAGCCTACTCTTTATTCTAGATAGCTTAGCAAGAAAGGGAATTTCAAAGTTCACAGTATCTGTGAAACGTAGAAAGAATCAGAACTACTACAGCAAAACTGTCAGGGTCACAGCATGCTCCCATCAAAGCACCCTGGCTATGTCACCACTGCCCACACTCTGTGACTCCTCTCGGTGACACGGGGGAACAGTAACCAGAGGCCCTGGCACCGTGTTTGCCAAAACTGATCCACACTACACACTCTTTCTCCCGTTTTCCACTTTGCAATGAAATCTAGTGAAGGTGCATCAGATCAACAAAGCCAAGCAACAGCCTGTGCCTGGCTGCAAAGGAGCCTGACCAGGGGAGCAAGGTCTGGCTTCCACCTCCGACAAGCGGGTTCATAGCATGGGAAATTCTCCAAATATTGAAAGATGTTCAGAAAGCACTGGTAAGGGCTGGCACTGAGGTGCAGTAGGTTAAGGCCCCACTTGTGATTCCAGCATCCTCTATCAGAGGACTGGTTTGCAACCTGGTTGCTCTGTTTCTGATCTGGCTCCCTGCTAATATTCCTGGGAAAGTCACTGATGACAGCCCCAGTACTTGGACTCCTGCCACCCACTTGGGAGACCCCAATAGAGTTCCAGTCTCATGGCTTCATCCTGGCCCAATCCTGGCTGTAGCAGCCATTTGGGGAGTCAAGCATGAGATGGAAGATTCTCTCTCTCTCCCTCTCTCTCTCTCTCTCTCTGTGTTCTCTCTCTCTCTCTCTCTCTCTGTGTGTGTGTGTGTGTGTCTTCCTTTCTCTGTCACTCTACCTTTCAAATCAAGAAATAAATCTTAAAAAAAAACACTTATCACTGCAGGTAAAATGCCATTCTTTTCAGTAAAGAAATTACTTACTTTTAAAGATTTGTTTTCTCCTTTATTTGAGAGGCTGAGAGTTCACATATGTTGGCCAGCTCCCCAAATGCCTCCAACAGCCAAACCTGGCTCAAGACAAAGCCAGGAGCCAGGTCCTCAAACTGGGTCTCCCACATTGGCAGCAGGAGCCCCATGTATTTGAGCCATCACCACTGTTTCCCAAAGTGTGCACTAGAAGTAAGCCAGAATTGAGAATGCAGCCAGAATTCAAACCCAGGCATTCTGTTATAATATATAGGAATCCCAAGTGGCATCTTAACTTCTCTGCCAAATACCAGCCCCTTGCTTTTTAAGGTCAGATTCTCAAAGATCAGTTCCAGGGTACTGTTTTCACTTCTTATCTGAACAAAGTAAGATTTGCACACATTTTTCATTTGACAACAGGAAAATGTATATTTTTACCTCTGAATGTATTCTAGATCTACTTGTGTGACTGTCTTGATAAGGGATCTCCAGACTGGGACTCCCCCAAGAAAATCTTATATTTAAAAAAAATGTATTTATCAGAGTGACAGAGAGGGGGAGAGGGAGGGAAGGAGGGAGGGAGGGAGAGAGAGAGAATCTTCCTTCAGCTAATTCACTCTCCAAATGTCCCCAACAACCAGGGCTGGACCAGGTCAAAGCCAGGAGCCAGAACTCCACCCAAGCTCCCATGTGAGTTGCAGGAATCAAGTAGTTGGTCCATTATTTGTTTCCTCCCAGGTGTACAGGCAGAGGGCTAGCTTAGAAGCTCTCTAAGTAGCCAGTATGGAAACAAGCATTCTGATAGGAGATATGAGTGTCCCAAGTGGCAGCGCAGCTTAACCTACTGTGCCACAACACCCACCTTTCAAGCAAATCT
Organism: Oryctolagus cuniculus; assembly: GCF_964237555.1. Classification (NCBI taxonomy): domain Eukaryota; kingdom Metazoa; phylum Chordata; class Mammalia; order Lagomorpha; family Leporidae; genus Oryctolagus; species Oryctolagus cuniculus. Next base: position 180,855,063 of record NC_091434.1, on the reverse strand, counting down.
TATTTTGAAATGAAATTTCCTTCCTTTGATTTCCAGATTGTCCTCTGAGTTTCTGAAAGCCTGTGGTCCATAAATATAGAACTGGCGGATGTAACTTGATTTTAGCACAGCAGTCTGATCTGGGTGCCAATGCTGGATTGAAATGTTGAGAGTGTTATTGGATCTATGCTATCTATATTTAAAATACTGGTGGGTTCTTTGGACCTGGAATACCTAACCGCTCCTGATAAGGGGCAGAACCACACTCTGATATCCAAAAACAGATGACTCAGAGGCGATCTATCTATGAAAGCCTGAAGCTAGGGAGCATGCACTTGTCCAGACCACTACTGTTGAGTCTCTGGCAATCCAGGTAAACATGCTGTTCTTCCATGGACTGGCCCTGAAGACAGCCAGTTTGCTTGTGGGGCCACGGGCTGCCATGAGGGTCCTCCAGCTGCTCTCCCACACTTCCTTCCATGCTGTGCCTGGAGTAGTGACAAGCCAAGTAACTTCAATCCTTTTTTATCATGAGATCCTCCTTGTGAGGAGAGATGGATTACAAATAGCCTGCTTCATTCAGACCTTGAAATTCAGAGAAATAAAGATTATCCCACTTCCACCCTGGAAGTAGAAATATAACCAAGTAGACTGACCTTCAACTCTCATTTTCATGTTTATAAATGGCAGGTATATCCTCCAAGTCTCATCTTCATTTCCAGCAGGTATTCATTAGTGCCCAGCTTTCAATTCTTGGTTCTTCTCAGTTCTGAGTGAAAACTGTGATCCTGTGTTTACTGCGCCTGCCTCTGAGCAAAGCTTCAGACAACACACTGTGTTCTCCAGACCTCCACCCCGCCTTCTTGCCTAGGTCATCTGGAAGCTGTCATTGCTGAATAAAGGACAGTAGTAAGGGTGGGGAGGACAAGGCCACACATGCACAGTGCCAGCCTTAGATTATCTTTAAAGCCAAGGAACCAGGAGATTTAGGGACCCTCCAACATTTGACAGTCAAAAAGAGAGCAGCAAAAATGTATTTAGGCAATGTTGGGATTTTTATCTGTGTGTGTGTGCATGTGTCTACATGAGTTGCATTGATATTTAATTGGAAATATCACATTGGGGTATCCATAAAGAAATCTGTATGCACCAGGTTATCTGGTATCTTTTAAATTATATCTATTAGAGGTTTATTTTCTTCTGGTCAAATAATCAGCTTTTAATTTTCTGGTTATACCACTTATTTTTCAGGTTATGAATTTATGCTCATATGTTACTTTCCTGTTTTGCTTTAGATTAATACTTCATTAGGTTTATAATTTTACACTGTACTAGTTTTTAATTAATATATGTTTAAATGTCTTACTAAAGACCTTTAAGTGAGTACATTTTCTTCTAAACACTGTTTTGGCCACATTCCAACACATTTTGATATGCAGATCAGTGTTTATTATTACTTAAAAATAGATTTTTATTGCATTCTTAATTTCTTTTCTAAGCCAATTTTTACTTATAAAATTGTCTTAATATCCCCAGAAACCAATCAATTCATTAATATTTTCATTATTCATCTTTTCTTGAAATGTGTTATGATTAAAGCATGTGTTGGGCAGAATTCCTGCTATTAGGAGGTTGGTGGTTGATATTTTAAAAATACTTTTAGGGCCTAATTGGGATTTTTTTTTTTGGCGACAGTTATACACAGATATATTTTCAACTTTTGTCATCTAATTTCACAATTTGTTAAAATTGCCAGAGTAACTAGATTATCTAAATATTCAATATTTTCATTAATTAGTTTTTTCATGTTGATGTTGTCTGTCCCTGCTTTGCACACCCCTGAGAGTCACCATTCTTTTTGAGGTGATCTTGGCTAGAAAGAGTTTCATCAAGGGGCTCAGGGTCCCTAGTACAAAGGGTCTGTGATGAGTTCTGATCTGCTAACAAGTTACTGTGGGGGCTGGATGAGTGTCCTGAATTACTGTTCCTTTTTTTTTCCCATGACCTCCACAGCATCCATTGCTGGCTGTACCTTCTCCAGCACTGGATCTCAGCTCCACTGGTGCCACTGCTTTCCCTGGGGGGTTGTGCTCCCTGACCCCTAGCAGCTGGATGAAGCACTGAGTCACCCACAACTGTGCACCCTCAGTTACTGCCTGGTGTTGATGCCTCTTGCACTTGAGACTGCACTATTCAGGAGCTTCTCAGTAACACTGAATGCTGTCAAAAATATTCAGGATTGTCACTGGGACATACCCAACTCGAGGAGTCGTTCTGTTAACTCTCTTTCTGCCTGCTTTCTCCTGCGGCACCTGGAATGGTGAGGCGCCAGCATGTGTGCTACCTGCTCTTGCTGCACCCATTCTAACACAGTGCAGCCCCAATCTCTCAAGACAGCTGCATTATTTTTGTCACTCTTTTCCCGTTTTTCCAGCCCCCAGAGAAGCAGATGTCAAAACCAGATTGACCATGCAAATGTCTTTAGGGGAAATGCCTGTGAAGGAATATGGGGAGGGGACCAGGGAAGGCTGGGAAGAATCATTATTAAGCCACAAGGCAAGTCTGACCCAGTGTGAAACATAGGGAGAGAAGGTGCGTGGAAGCTCTCCAGGCCACCACAGTCTAAGGAGCCTTGGGAGAACCACTGGGCAGTCTCCAGTCTAAGCTGCAGTCAGGGGAATCTCTTGTCCCGGGAATGGGTTGGGCCTCAGATCCCACAGGAGCAGCCTGACGGATTTCAAGGCCCAGCACCCGGAGCTCTCCTCCATTAGCTCCTTGAACTTGAAGAACTGCAAGGACAGGTCTGATGACTGCCAGACCTCTAGTTTAGCCAACTTTCCAATAACATGTTTTACTATTGCAGTTTTAACTGAATGCAAAGTTGTTTTCTTTTCATTGTGATTTTCATTATATTATATAGTCACTATTAGATCTAATAGTTTATGGATTGACTTCTATTTTGAATACCACTTACACTCTTAATTTCATAGTGTCTTATCTTCTATTTTTTGACCTTCTATTTTTAAGAATTATAAATTGGTTCTGCTTTTAAATATAGCATGAGACTTTTTTTGACAAATGTTATTTTCTTAAGAAATAGTCATTAAGGCTGAAATCTAAGCTACTGAATATTTTCTGTCTCTTATTCTTCTCATTTTATTTTGCTTTAACAAATATGCCATTTTTACACATAGACTTCTTTTACATCTTCTGAAATGCATTGAAGATAGTTTTGTTTCATTCAACTTTATAAGGTAAATTTTTAATAAAATTTTTATTTCTAATTATATTTAATAAGAAGTAGAAACTCTGGATTCCTTTCTAAGATGTGAAGTTTGAACTAATTATTCCATATTTGGATGTGGTTCTCATTCATTCTCCTTTTGATCTCATATATAATTTTGAATTTAGTATCATACTGATCATCAAACAAGTTCATTAGCTGTCAGAATTCTCAGTGATATCTTTTCAACATGATTTTTCAAAATAGTAAGCTGCAAAAAATTACTTTTATATGTGCATTTATATAAGTTGCTAAAGCAGTTGGCATACAGTTATTTAACATTGTTAAAAAATAGCAATCCAGCTGGATGGGTATCCAGCAATCTCACTACTGGACACCCATCCAAAGGAAATGAAATCAGTAGGTCAGAATAATGGAGTACTATTTAGCTTTTAAAAGGTTGAAATCCTATCACTTGTGATTACTAGCAGGATATTATGTTAGGTGAAATAAGCCAGGCACAGAAAGACACGTATCACATGATTTCACTTTTTTTTTTTTTTTTTGACAGACACAGTAGACAGAGAGAGAGAGGGACAGAGAGAGAGAGGCAGAGAGAAAGGTCTTCCTTTTCCGTTGGTTCACCCCCCAATGGCCGCTGCAGCTGGCACGGTGCGGTCGGCGCACCATGCTGATACGAAGCCAGGAGCCAGGTGCTTCCTCCTAGTCTCCCATGCAAGTGCAGGGCCCAAGTACTTGGGCCATCCTCCTCTGCACTCCCGGGCCACAGCAGAGAGCTGGACTGGAAAAGGAGAAACTGGGACAGAATCCGGCACCCCAACCGGGACTAGAACCCAGAGTGCCAGCGCCGCAGGTAGAGGATTAGCCTATTGAGCCACGGAGCCAGCCCCATGATTTCACTTTTATGAAATCCACAAAAGTTGATCTCATAGAAGTTAGGAGTAAAACAGTGGTTACTAGAGGGTGGGGAGGGGAAGAGGGGGAGCAATTAGTCAATAGGTTTAATGTCATGTTTAGAAGAAACAGTTACATATTCTAATGTACAGTAGGATGACTATAGCTAACAATGTATTGGATATGTCAAAATAGCTGGAAAATTTTAAATTTTCTTACCACAAAGAAATGATAAATGTATGGAATTATGGACATGCTAATTACTTATTCTGATAATTACACAATGTATACACATATAGAAACATCAGGTTGTACCCCTATAAATTTGTCTAATTATGTGTGTCAATCAAAATTTTTTAAAATTAAACAATAATTTTTAAATATTTGGAGATGTGATATATGGTCAATAAATCTCACTCTCTCTGGCCTTTTCATTCTCTAAAAAACTTTTTCTCTTTTTTAGTCTTTGAAAATAAATGGTCTCACAATTGGAAAAAGTTTTTGGGAAACTATGTTTCCTTCAAAAACTTACAAATATTGTCCTATTCCAGGATTTTATTATATAGGTTCCAAAGGTTGTAGATATCCTTATCTATAGCCTCTTTAGTATAATCAGTTCATTTTAGGTGCATATATCACCATCGCATTGTCATGAAAAAGAAGTGGGAATGGCCAGCATCCTATTGAATGGGGAAAAGTTAGAAGCATTCCCACAAAGATCTGGAACCAGACAAGAATGCCCACTCTAACCATTGCTATGCAATATAGTCCTGGAAGTTTTAGCCAGAGCCATTAGGCAAGAAAAAGAAACCAAAGGGATACAAATAAGTAAGGAGAAAGTCAAACTATCCCTATTTGCAGATGACATGATTCTATATATAGGGAATCCAAAACACTCCACCAAGAAGCTACTGAAACTCGTAAGATAATTTGGTGAAGTATCAGGATATAAAACCAACACACAAAAATCAATAGCCTTTTTAAACACAGATTGACAATGCCATGGCTGAGGAAGAATTTCTAAGATCAATCTCACTCACAATATCTAAAAAAAAATTAAATACTTTGGGATAAATTTAACCAAGGACATCAAAGATCTCTATGATGAGAATTACAAACCATTAAAGAAAGAAAGAGAAGACAGGAAAAAAAAATGGAAAAATCTTCCATGTTCATAGATTTCTTGATTTCTTTCAGAATCAATATCAGCAAAATGTCTATTCTTCCAAAAGCAAATTACAGATTCAATGAGATACCAATCAAAATACCAAGGACATTCTTCTCAGATATAGAAAAAATGTTGCAGAAATTTATATGGAAACACAGGAGACCCTGAATAGTTAAAGCAATCTTAACCAACAAAAACAAAGCCAGAGGCATCACAATACCAGATTTCAAGGCATACTACAGGGCATTTATAATCAAAACAGCCTGGTACTGGCACAAAAACAGATGTGTAGACCAATGGAACAGAACAGAAACTCCAGAAATCCATCTGCCCTTCTACAATCACCTCATTTTTAACAAAGGAACTAAAATCAACCCCTGGAGCAAGTATAGTCTTTTCCACAAAGGGTGCTGGGAAAACTGGACCTGCACATTATAAAGTAAGACCCCTACCTGACACTTTACACAAAACTCCACTCAAAATAGATCAAAGACCTAAATATATGAGTTGCTACAATCAAATTATTAGAGAAAATTGGGAAAACCCTGCAAGACATTGGCATAGGCAAAGAGTTTTTGGAAAAGATGCCAGAGGCACAGGTGATCAAAGTAAAAATTGACAAATGTGATTACATCAAATTGAAAAGCTTCTGTACTGCAAAAGAAATACTCAGCAAAGTGAAGAGGCAACTGACAGAATGGGAGGAGTTATTTGCAAACTACACAACCATAGAGGATTAACAACCAGAATATATAAAGAGATCAAGAAACTCAACAACAACAAAACAAACAACTCAGTTAAGAAATGGGCAGAGGACTTAAACAGACATTTTTCAATTTCAAAAAGAGGAAATCCAAATGGCCAACAGACACATGAAAAAATGCTCAGGGTCACTAGCCATCAGGGAAATTCACATCAAAAACACAATGAGGTTTCAACTTAGCCCCATTAGAACTGCTTTCATACAGAAGTCAACAAACAACAAATTCTGATTAGGGTATGGGGAAAAAGGTATCCTAATCCACTGTTGGGGGGAATGTAAACTGGTGCAACCACTATGGATGATAGTATGGATATACCTCAGAAATGTGAAAATAGGGCTGGCGCCATGGCTCACTCGGCTAATTCTCTGCCTGCAGCACCAGCACCCCAGGTTCTAGTCCAGTTGGAGCACCGGGTACTAGTCCTGGTTGCTCCTCTTCAAGTCTAGCTCTCTGCTGTGGCCCAGGAGGACAGCGGAGAACGGCCCAAGTGCTTGGGTCCCTGCACCCGCATGGGAGACCAGGAAGAAGTACCCGGCTTCTGGCTTCGGATTGGTGCAGCACTGGCAGTAGTGGCCATATGGGGAGTGAACCAACAGAAGCAAGACCTTTCTCTCTGTCTCTCTCTCACTGTCTATAACTCTCTCTCTCTGTCTCTCTCTCGCACTGTAACTCTGACTGGCAGGAAAAAAAAAAACAAAAAACAAAAAACAAGAAATGTGAAAATAGACCTACCACATGACCCAGCCATGCCACTTCTTGGAATTTACCAAAACCAAAATAAATCAGCATATGAAAGAGTTAGCTATACTTGCATGTTTACTGCAGCTCAATTCACAATAGCTAAAATATGGAAACAACCCAAATGCCCATCAACTGAAGACTGGATAAAGAAATTATAGGATAAATGTACCATTGAAATGTACACAGTGGTTAAAAAAAATCCTGTTGTTTGCAACAAATGGATGCAACTGGAAAATATTACTCTTAGTGAAATAATCAGTCCCCAAAGAACAAATACTATAAGTTTTCCCTTTTCTATGGTAATTAATAGAGCACCTAAAAAGTAATCTATAGAAGTGAAATTGACACTTTGAGATGCGATGACTTTAAACAACCCTTGTCTCTACTGTTGAGGAACATTTTTTATACTACTGTTGAACTGTTTAGTTAGTAGAGTTCTTCTTATGTGTATAAAGTTAATTGAAAATAGATATTAGTAAAAAATAAGAATGGGAATGGAAGAGGGAGGAGGAAGAAAGTTAAGAGTGTGGTTGGGAGTGTAGGTAGAATGAGAAGAATCACTATGTTCCTAAAGTTGTATTTATGAAATAAAAGGTTTCTGGGGGAAAAAAAAAACCTTGACCCTGGGAAGTCTCGGGGAATAAAAGAAGTGGGGAGCAAATAGATGTGCTACCTACTCTCCCATTTTTTTCTATTACTAGCCAGAATGTTTCTGGTTGTAAACAATAGCTACTCAACCTGAACTAATTTAGTCAAAAAAGAGAATTATTCTCTCATACAACTGCATGAAGGGTAGTGGTCAATGGAATAGCCAGGTGATTTTGCTCTCCATCTCTTCATTATTACTTCTTTCTAATATTTGTGTCATTTTCTTTGCAACATGGCTTCCTCCAAGTAGGTGGTAACAACTCTAGGGTTGAACCTTTCAGTGCCACTATCATGAAAATAATAACTCTCCTTTTCCACATCCAGTTTGTAAGAGTTGTGATTGGTCTTGCTTGGTCAGGTAGATAATTACATCATCAATTATGTTGGAGACAATATGGTGCTGATATAGTTGGCCCAATTTGGGACAGATGCTTGTGTTTAGGCCTATCATTTGGCAAGTACATATACTTGTAAAGAAAATTAAATACACATTAAGCCAAATGCTGCAGAGGGGAAATCAGCATTTCCTAAGGAAAGCATGTGTTGACCCAGAAGGAGTTATATGAAGAAACAATAAGCCCTAATTCTGTTATAATAACTTTTGTTTGACAACTATTTAGAAATTTTTATTAAACCAAAACAGCTTGTTATACACCATTTTCAACTTCTGGCATTTTTAATATTTCATTTTGATCTAATTATACTTTGGGTTTGATTTCCTGGCCTATCCGTTCAATTGACTTTTCAGAGTTAACAACAAGATTTTTTAGCATTTATAAAATAATTCTTATTAAGTAAAATAAGGGGTAGGAACTTGGAGCAGTGTTAAAGATGCTGCTTGGGATGCCCACACTCCATACTCTAGTGCCTGCATTCAAGTCAAGGCACCATTCCTGACTCCAGCTTCCTGCTAATTGCATGTAGGAGGCAATGGTGAAGGCTCAAATACTTGGATCACTGACACACACATGGGTGAACCCATATTAAGTGTCTGGTTCCTGGCACTGGCCTAGTGCAGCCCGCCAGTCCCTTATTATGGATATTTGAAGAGTAAACCAGCAGAGAGCAAATCTCTGTATCCCTCTGTACCTCTTTCCAAAGAAACAGTGTTTTTAAAAATGTTTTAAAGCAAGTAATGCTCCTATGTTTAAGATAATGTGATGATTTCTGGCCTTTTGATCATTTCCTCAAAACTTCAGTCAACTGATATGAATTTGATGTATATATTTAAAAATTTTTATTAATAAAAAGATAACAGATTTTATTAGTTTCATAGATAAAATTCTAAGAAGATACCCATATTTCCCTCCATCCCTTCCTCAATCACCGCTGTTTTCTTCTTTTTTCTTTCCTTTGATTTTTACAATAACAATTTCAATTTACTTTATAATCACAGGCTTAATGCTATCACTCAACATAATACTCAACAAGTAAAAAACAGAAAAACCACTGTTCCACAAAAGTATAGGCAAGGACTAAAAACAATAATCAAACTGTAAGACACCAGTTTCATTCTTATACTTTTTATATTCTATATAACTGCCAAATATCAGAGAAAACATTTTCCTTTTTAGTCTGGTTTATTTCACTAAACATAATGGTCCCAGTTGTATCCATTTTGTTTAAAAAGGTAGTAATTCATTCTTTTTTACTGCTGAGTCATATTCCATAGTGTATGTATACACATTCTTTATCCAGTCATCAGTTGATGGACATCTGCATTGACTGCTTATCTTAGCTACTGAGCATTCAGTTGCTACAAACAAGGGGCTAAAGATAACCCTTTCATATGCTGATTTTATTTTCTTTGGGTACACTCCCTGAAGTGGGATAGCTGGGTCTATGGTAGATCTATTTTCAGATTCTGAGGAATCTCCACACTATCATCCATAATGGTTATACAAGTTTGCATTCCCACCAACAATGTATTAGGATACTTTTTCTCCACATCCTTACCAGCATTTATTGCTTTTTTATTTTTGGATGAAAGCTATTCCAGCTGGGGTGAGGTAAAACCTTATTATGGTTTTTACTAGCATTTTTCCCTGATTGTTAGTGATCTTCAGCATTTTCTTATGTGTCTATTGGCCATTTTTATTTCACCCTTTGAAAAATACCTGTTTATATCTTTTGCCCATTTCTTCACTGGATTGTTTGCTTTGCTAATGTTTAGTTTCTTGAGCTCTCTATAGATACTGGATATTAATCCTTTATCAGATACATAGTTTGCAAATATTCTCTCACATTCTGTCAGTTGCCACCTCATTTTGTTGAGTGATTCCTTTGTGTGCAGAAGCTTACCAGCTTAGTGTAATCCCACTCGTCTAGTTTGGCTTTTATTGCCTGTGCTTCTGGGGTCTTTTCCAAGACACTGCCTATGCCAATGTCTTACAGAGTTTTCCTAGTGTTTTTCTCTAGTAATATTACAATTTCAGGTCTTAGATTTAGATCCCTTAACCACGATGAGTTGATTTTTGTATAGAGTGTAAGGTAGGGGTGTTGTTCCATACTTCTGCAAATGGAAATCTGCTTTTCCCTACACCATTTGTTGAAGAGACTGTCCGTGCTCCAGGGATTGATTTCAGCTTGACTGTCAAAGATTAGCTGGTTTTAAATGTGTGGATTAATTTCTGGGGGTTCTATGTTGTTCCATTGGTCTACATGTCTATTTTTGTGCCAGTACCAGGCTATTTTGATTATAACTGCTCTATAGAACGTCTTAAAATCTGGTATTGTGATACTTCCGGCTCTGTTTCTGTTGTTTAAGATTTTTAAACTATTTGGGGTCTCTTTTGTTTCATATGATTTGGCATTTAAGAAGAATGCCCTTGATATTTTGATTGGGATTGCACTGAATTTGTAAACTGCTTTGGGTAGTATCAACATTTTAATGATACTAATTCTTCCAATTCACAAATATGAAAGGTTTTTCCATTTTGTGTGTGTCTTCTATGTTGTTCCTTAGTGTTTTATACTTTCATTGTAGAGATCTTTCACACCCTGAGTTAAATTTATCCCCAAGTTATTTAAAATTTTTGTAGCTATTTGAATGGGACTGATCCTACAAGTTCTTTCTCAGCCACTGCACTGTTTATGTTTACAAATGCTATTGATTTTTCTTTGTTGTGTTTTCTAACCTGCAACTATGCCAAACTCTCTTATGAGCTAAATATTCTCTTAGTGAAATCTTAGTTCCCCTAAATAAAATCAGGTCCTCTGCAAACAGAAATAATTTTACTTCATCCTTTCCAATTTGTATCCCTTTGGATTCTTTTTCTTGCCTAATGGCTCTGGCTAAAATTCCAGAACTATAATGAATAGCAGTGGTAAAAGTGGGCCTCCTTGTCTGGTTCCAGATCTTAGTGGAAATTCTTCTAGCTTTTCCCCATTCAATGATGTTGGCTGTGGGTTTTGTCATATATTGCCGTGATTGTGTTGAAGGTATATTCTTGCTTTATCCACTTTGCTGAAGGGTTTTTTTTATTATGAAAAGATGTTGTACTTTATCTATTGAGATAATCGTGTGGTTTTATTCATCAATGTATAATGTGGTGTGTCATATTTATTGATTTGTACATGTTGAGTCATCCCTGCAACCCTGGTATAAATCCCATTTGGTCCAGGTAGATGATCTCTTTGATGTCTTGTTGGATTTGGTTAGCCAGGATCTTGAGGATTTTTAGTTCAGTGTTCATCAGGGTCTATAGTTTTCTTTATTGTTTCTTTTCTGGTTCTAAAATTAAGTTGACATTTGCCCCATAGAATGAGTTTGGGAGGATTCCATCTGTTTCAAAGGTTTTGAACAGTCTCAGAAGAATTGGAATTCGTCTTCTTTAAAAAGCTTTCCTCTAGAAGTTTGGTAGAATTTAGCAGTGAAAGTATTCAGTTCTGGGCTCTTCTTCATTGAGATCTTTATTACTGATTGGTTCTCCATCTTGGTTATTAGTCTATTTAGGTTTCATACATCAATTTTGGTAAACTGCATGTATGCAGAAATCAATCCAAGTTTCTAGATTTTCAAATTTGCATAAATCTGTTTTTAATAAGTCCTAATGATTTATTTTATTTAACTGGCATCAGTTGTAACAACTGTTTTCATCTCTGATTTGATTAATTTGGTTCTGCTCCTTTTATGTCTGTGTTTAGTTGGGCAAGTGGTTTATCAATTTTGTTTTTTTACCTCAAGAAAATCAGCTCTTCATTTCACTAATCTTTTGTATGGCATTTTTGGTTTAAATTTTATTTCTCTTCTACTTTTATCATTCTTTTCTCCTACCAATTCAAGATTTGGTTTGTTCTTGTTTTCTTAGGTTGAGATGCATTGTTAGATCATTTACTTGATGTCTTTCCGATTTCTTGATGTAGGCACTAATTGCTCTAACCTTTGCCCTTAATACTGTTTTTGCTATATCACATTTTACATGTTGTCATTTTCATTTGTCTCAAAGAATTTTTAAATTTCTCTTTAGATTTCTTCTTTTCATTCAGGCTAATATTTAAGTTTTGTGTCCTTGTTCATGTTTCTTGTATTTCTATACTTATTTTTACACATCTGGAGAAACAGTTTTTGATATCTTCTCTGAGGTCTTTGCTCTTTAGAATGTACCTCTAGGCACAGTGGGATGCCTGCAACTTCGGGGACATCCAAGGTGTGTGCTGGCTGGGGCCAGGGAGCTCTGGCCAGCATTTGTAGGTGGGACAAAGGTCCAGGGTAACACTCAAATTATGCCTGGTTGCTCTCCTCTGTGGTCAGGAGAGATGGGATGATTGTCCTGGTTGGTGTGATTACTACCTCTGCCCTTCTCTGTGCCTGCACTCCCCCACTCACTCAGATGCATGAACCACAAAAACAGTCTATATGCTCTATAGTGTGAGCATGGAGCCCCTCTACTATGTCCATTCCCAGAATGCAGGGAATTCTGAGCTTGTGGAGTCAGGCTCAGTAATTGCCCAAAGACCCAGCCATACCATATACCCTTATTGACTTTCCAGCCTATCAACACAGGGTTCCCCGAGTCAGAGTGCCAAGTTCCCACAATCATTGGCTTCAGGGGATCCATTCTCTGCCCCACAAGCCTACCTATCCAAAAAAGATGTCCCTGAGCCAGGCACCTTGGTTGGGGGAAAGAGAGGAAATCAATGTGCCTTTTGTTCAAAGACTTAAGTGGGCAACCTTCCCTTTACCATCTCATCTACCTGGACTCAAAGTCAATGGGGACCACAGATTTCTCCTTCTGACAAAATCCACTGGTAGCACACTGGCTGCTTCAGCCTCCACTTGCCTTATCTTGGGAAGATGATGGCTGGGTACTCTGGTGGGAAAAGGGGAGAGAAGCAATGTGCCCTCATTCACAGAGTTATGGGCACACTGCTTCCGACCAACTCATCCTCCTGGACTCAGTGTCAGTGAGGACCATGAATCCCTTCTCTAGACAAGATCACCAATGGAGTACATAGAACTTCTGCAGATTCCTCTCATCTCACTCTGGGAAGATGGGCTCCCCACCAGCCAGTGCCCACAGGAGGACCTGATGGTGTCCCACAAACTGCCGCATTTCTGTACCATGCTTGCTGTTCCACAGAGTCTTCCTTCTTTCTGTAGGCTTTTCACTGAAAACCTCTCTCCAACTATCTCTCAGAAACACATATCCTCCCCTGTTTTTCTGGTATTTTCCAGTGATCAAAAATCAGCATGTCTTCCTTAATAAGCCATCTTGGAATCCCAAGGTGTGTACCATTTTTAACCTTTTTCTCAATCATATACACACACATACACACACACACAAATATATATGCATGCACACACAGGATTTTAAAAATATATATAATATTGTGCATATTTCACAAATTTATTATTTTTAAGTAATCCATGCTATGTATCCACATATACAGTCTTCCCTCTTTTTCTTTAATGTATGATTATAACAGGATTTGTTTAATCAGTACCGTTTTATTGAATGTTTAAGTTACTTCTACTCTCATTATTCTTAAGCAAGTGACATTTATACATCCAATAAAGGTATATATTTGCATATCTATCTCTCTCTATATATCTATATATAGGTAATAGATTTTATATATATATAGATAATAGATTATATATATATATATATATATAGAGAGAGAGAGAGAGAGAGAGAGATCCTTACTCAAGCATAACTAGAAGTACAACTCCCAGAAGTGGATTGATGGGTCAAAAAGAATGCAAAAAATATTCTTAATTACTCTATTATGGTTAAACATTATATTTTTTTGACAGGCAGAGTGGACAGTGAGAGAGAGAGACAGAGAGAAAGGTCTTCCTTTTGCCGTTGGTTCACCCTCCAATGGCCGCCGTAGCTGGTGTGCTGTGGCCGGCGCACCGCACTGATCTGATGGCAGGAGCCAGGTACTTATCCTGGTCTCCCATGGGGTGCAGGGCCCAAGCACTTGGGTCATCCTCCACTGCACTCCCTGGCCACAGCAGAGAGCTGGCCTGGAAGAAGGGCAACCGGGACAGAATCTGGCGCCCCGACCGGGACTAGAACCCTGTGTGCCGGCGCCGCAAGGTGGAGGATTAGCCTAGTGAGCTGCAGCGCCGGCCGGTTAAACATTATATTACCATTTCTTTTATTTTAACCGATCCTGGATTCATGACTACTACAATTCCTCTCACTTCTTAGTCAACAGATAGTATAAATTCTTTATATATTGATCATGATTTTTAGCATTATTCAGTTGCAGAGGATTTAGAAATTTCTTTGGTATTCCTACATATTATGAAACTGTTTTCTTGTATAAGAATGGTTTACTTTTTTTTTAACTTTTATTTAATGAATATAAATTTCCAAAGTACAGCTTATGGATTACAATGGCTTCCCCCCCATAACGTCCCTCCCACCCACAACCCTCCCCTCTCCCACTCCCTCTCCCCTTCCATTCACATCAAGATTCATTTTCGATTCTCTTTATCTACAGAAGATCAGTTTAGCATACATTAAGTAAAGATTTCAACAGTTTGCTCCCACACAGAACCATAAAATGAAAAATAATAGATGATTTTTTAAATGATGATGAAATCAGATCAGACCTATTGTCATGTTTAATCTCAATGAGAGTCAAGTTGGGAATTGATAATTTCTTCTTCTTTTTTTTTTTACAGAAGATCAGTTTAGCATACATTAAGTAAAGATTTCAACAGTTTGCACCCCCATAGAAACACAAAGTGAAATATACTGTTTGAGTACTCGTTATAGCATTAATTCTCAATGTACAGCACGCTAAGGACAGAGATCCTACATGAGGAGTAAGTGCACAGTGACTCCTGTTGTTGACTTTACAAATTGACACTCTTGTTTATGGCCTCAGTAATCTCCCCATGCTCCAGTCATGAGTTTCCAAGGCTATGGAAGCCCCTTGAGTTCTCCGACTCTTATCTTGCTTAGACAAGGTCATAGTCAAAGTGGAAGTTCTCTCCTCCCTTCAGAGAAAGGTATCTCCTTCTTTGAAGACCTGTTCTTTCCACTGGGATCTCACAGAGATCTTTCATTTAGGTGGTGGTTTTTTGTTTTTGTTGTTGTTGTTGTTGTTGTTGTTTTGCCAGAGTGTCTTGGCTTTCCGTGCCTGAAATACTCTCATGGGCTTTTCAGCCAGATCTGAATGCCTTTAGGGCTGATTCTGAGGCCAGAGTGCTGTTTAGGACATCCGCCATTCTATGAGTCTGCTGAGTATCTCGCTTCCCATGTTGGATCACTCTCCCCTTTATTTATTCTATCGGTTAGTATTAGCAGGTACTAGACTTGTTTATGTGCTCCCTTTGACTCTTAGTCCTTTCATTATGATCAATTGTGAACTGAAATTGATCACTTGGACTAGTGAGATGGCATTGGTACATGCCACCTTGATGGGATTGAATTGGAGTCCCCTGGTATGTTTCTAACTCTACCATTTGGGGCAAGTCAGCCTGAGCATGTCCCAAATTGTACATCTCTTCCCTCTCTTATTCCCACTCTTATGTTTAACAGGGATCACATTTCAGTTAAATTTCAACACTTAAGAATAACTGTGTATTAATTACAGAATTAAACCAGTCATATTAAGTAGAACAGACAAAAAAAAACTACTAAGAGGGATAGTGTATTAAGTTGTTCATTAACAGTCAGGGTTATGCTGATCAAGTCACCGTTTCTCATAGTGTCCATTTCACTTCAACAGGTTTCCTTTTTGGAGTTCAGTCAGTTGTCACCAATCAGGGAGAACATATGGTATTTGTCCCTTTGGGACTGGCTTATTTCACTCAGCATGATGTGTTCCAGATTCCTCCATTTTGTTGCAAATGACTGGATTTCATTGTTTCTTACTGCAGTATAGTATTCTAAAGAGTACATATCCCATAATTTCTTTATCCAGTGTAAAGAATGGTTTACTTTTACTTTGTTTTCATATAGCAACTGCCAATTTCCAGTGTTGATGTTTTCATTTGATGAGCCTTTGTGTTAGAATTTTATTGGTTTGAAAATGAAGTCTGACCAGCTGTTCTTGCATCATTGGTGATATCTTCAGTTTAATGTTTTTAAAATATACTCTAAAACACCACCTATCTTAAATGTAGCATCCTATTTTCCAGAAAGCCTCAGTTTTAGAATTTTAACCCTCAAAATATTTTCTATTTAATTCAGATGTTAGCCATGAAGACCAGATTCAACAGATCCTATTGAGCACACATGAATGTCTTCATGCTCCAAGACAAACATCAGACGCGTACAGAAATCATCACAGAGAAAGTTTGCTTCTGCACTACGTGTATAAAATATCTTTAGTCTTTTGATGGGTTTTGTAAAGGCCTCCCACCCCCACCCATGAACATGACTTGACTGTGGCTCACACATTGCTCCTGGCTCTCAGGATGCCCTACCCTTTCTTATCTACTTTCTATGAATATATCATTTTTATCAAGCTTGATGTAATTGTCCCCAATAAGTAAAGAGATTGAAGGAAGTCTAACAGACTTCCTGTGAATGAAATGTCTAAGCTTTATGTAGTTCTTGGACTTTGTGACATCTATGTTATTTCTCTGATGATTTATTTTGCTATTTTCTGATTCTTAGCTATGTTCTAGAAAGGATATATAATTGAATCTTGGATGAATAAGATGAATAAGATCTATCTATGTTCATTAGGATAGTTGAAGAATTAGTTTCATAGAGTATCTCATGCACAGACATTTTAAAAGTACCAGAATGTCAAAGGATTATATAACCCATACCCAAATATTAAAGCATTAAATCACAAGGAATTCATGTAGTTCAAAATAAAAGTACTTTTATACACTTTTCTTCCCACTTGTCCACTAGAACTGCCTGACCTCCCCCATGCCTCACCCTAAGGCAACCAAAGTTATCAATTTTTAAGTTCATTTTTTAGTTATATTTACTTGAAAGTCAAAGAAAGGGGGGGGGAGAGGAAGGCAGCGAGGGAGAGAGGGAGAGAGGGAGAGGGAGAGGGAGAGAGGGAGAGAGGGAGAAGGAAAGGGGGGGAGGGAAGGGGGAGGGAGGGGGAGGGAAGGAGAGAGAGAGAATCTTTCAACTGCTGGTTTATTCCTTAAATGCCCACATCAGCTGGAGGTAGGCCAAATCAAAGCTAGGAGTCAGGACCTCCATCTGGGTCTCCCATGTGTGTGGAGGTATCCAACTACTTGAGCCATTCTGCCCTCCAGAATGCATACCAGTGGGACATTGGTTATGACATAGAATGGGGCACTCTGATATGATGGACTGGGGATGTCTCAAGTAGCAGCTGACCCACTGCACCAAATGTCCACTCCTCTCATCAATTTCTTATGTGTCTTTTCAGAGTTATTACAGCATGAATAAACAAATGTAGACACATTTTCCTTTTTGTACAAATGATATTATATTAAACTATACTGTGCAAATCTTTTTATAGCCATACATAAGACATCTTTCTTTTTCCTTTTCAATGGCTCCAAATTATTCCACCATATTAATGTGCCATAGTTTACTATTTCCCCACTAATCAATATATTTGTTTTTAATCCATAGCTTTTTCAACCAATAATGCATTTAATAATCAAACACATGAATTACTTCCCTGTAATATTTGAATGACATTTACTGCAAGAGGAATTGCTAGGCCAATGAGCACTTATATCTTTGGTAGATACTACAGAATCACCCTTCATTTCCTTTTATATTGTCTATTTTGCCACAATATATTTCAAAACTTTTGATTCTTAACAATTTGAGAAGTGAAAAATGGTATCAATATAATTTTAATTGCATTGTTCTTGTAAATGAAGATGAAGATATTCTCCTGAACTTTTGTCTTTTGCCCATTTCTCTACTGGGTAGTTATGTTTTCATTATTGCTTCTTAGAGCTCTTTATACATTAGGAATTAACCTTTTTTTTTACAGGCAGAGTGGACAGTGAGAGAGAGACAGAGAGAAAGGTCTTCCTTTGCCGTTGGTTCACCCTCCAATGGCCGCCATGGCTGGCACACTGCGGCCGGCGCACCGCGCTGATCCGATGGCAGGAGCCAGGTGCTTCTCCTGGTCTCCCATGGGGTGCAGGGCCCAAGCACTTGGGCCATCCTCCACTGCACTCCCTGGCCACAGCAGAGAGCTGGCCTGGAAGAGGGGCAACCTGGACAGAATCTGGCGCCCCGACCGGGACTAGAACCCGGTGTGCCGGCGCCGCTAGGCAGAGGATTAGCCTACTGAGCCACAGCGCCAGCCAGGAATTAACTTTTTGTGGTGTGGGTTAAACATACTTCCAGTTTTTCATTTATTTATTTATTTTGGGGTTGTATTAACCACAGTGATTTTTTAAAATTCTCAATAAGTCAGATTTGTCCATCTTTTCTTTTGCAATTTCTGTGTTTTATGTAATACTCAAAATTCTTATCTCTTCCTACATTTTATTTCTTACATTACATTTATGACTTATTTTTTACATTTAATTTTCTGACTCATGTGAAATGTATCCAGCATAATACCTGCAGCAACAGACTAAACTGACTTTTCCCTTACGGGCACCTAATTTGTTTCACCATTTACTAAGTAATCTTTGTTCTCCTAATGAGAATACCTGAGTGTATTCACTGGAGCTATAAAATCTATTTTGCAGATACAGTTCTTCCTTATGATACTTCTCCTTCAGAATATTTTGACTTTATTCTTCCTTATAAAAATTTAATCTGCTTGTCTCGCTTTTAAAATGCTGTTGATATTTTTAATTGTGGTTGAATCATTTTTATGGATACTTAAAGGAGAACTGATACCAATTTCCCCTAACTGAATGCTTTTACATTTTCCATTTGTTCAGGTCTTCTGTGCCTCTCAAGAGCATTGTGAAGCTTTTTTATGTAAATCTTTCCTTGTTAAATGTCTTCCTAATAATGTTATATTTCTTTGTTATTGCTTTTGTAAATGAAGTCTTTTCCATTCCTTATTTTTCTAATTGAATTTCTTTCTATCTGTGAAGCCTTTTGATTCTGAATATAAATTTTGTGTCCAGCCACATTATTAAATTATTTTTATTGTCTTTTGGTTATTTTCTTGAGTTTTTCAGATATACACATTATTTGGAATTAAAGTTAATTTCATCTTTTCTTCCTTTTCAATAACACATCCGGGACTGGTATTGTGGCCACCACCTGTAATGCCTACAACCCACACGAGCACTGGTTCAAGTCCTGGCTCCTCCACTTCTAATCCAACTGCTTACTAATGTGCCCAGAAAAGCAGGCGATGACCTGAGCACTTAGGCTCCTGCAATCCACTCAAGGCCAGATGGAGTTCCTTGCTCCTGGCTTCAGCCTGCACAACCATGGCTGGTCTTTGCAGCCATTTGGGTAGAAAACCAAAAAATGGAAGATCTTTCTGTCTTTGAAACTCATTCTCTGTGTAATTCTGCCTTTCAAACAATCTTTTTTAAAAATCTTACATCTACATTTATTTCCTCTTCTCTAATCACACTGGCCAAAATGCCATAAATTTTACATTAATTTACTCAAACTTAAAGAGAAAGTACAAGGGATTTCAAACAATTTATGAGAAATCTGTATTATGAAAAAGTGCCAGAACTTAGAGATTTTGGAAAGTTCTGACACCAAAATAAACTTTTTAAAGATTACTGATTGACTGCTTGATTTTACTTGAATGGCACAGAGACAGACAGAACTCTCCCAACCATTGGCTCACTCCCAAATGCCTGCAGTGCAGCAGGGGCAGGGGGTGGTGGTAGAGGCTGGGTCAGACTGAAGCGAGGAGCTGGGAACCCAATCCAGGCCTCCCAGGTGGATGTCAGGAACCCACGTACATAGGCTATCACCCACTGCCTCTCAGAGTGTGCGTTACCAGATCCTTGGAATCAGGAGTTGGAGCCCATTGGATCCCAGGAACCCCAGTATGGATTGCAGGCATCCTAAGCGGGATCTCTAACAGCTAGGCCAAAAGGCTGCCCTTAAACTTTGTTTTAATTCCGTTTGCCACAAACATTTGTAAGTGTCCTTGCACATCAATTTAAGCTTCAGCTGTCATGTCATGGACACACAACCTGCAATGGGGCAGTCCAGGTTGGCTGATCCGTCCATTCACCAGGAGCACAGGCAGCTGCTCAGCTCTGGGAGGAAGACTAGAGAAAGGCAGAAATCTGGACATTAGAGTCCCTGAAGGAACTGTAGGGGCAGAAATCCCTTTCCAGCTAACAACCTTTCCTCAGATGGCAAAGACAGATATTCATGTCTTTGCTGACCTCTCCTGGCAAACCTGAAGCCATGTAGAAGATGGCAAATTTGACTGACTGTTGTTCTATTTCAATTTACACGTGGACAAGGAGCCTTGGACGACCTGTCAGAAATGATTTCTCAGTGTTCCATAAGGCATTTTTAAAGTCCATGCTTTTCTTTAAACTCTCTGCCTCCTTCTTTTCTTCCCTCTTGCATAAAAATTTGAAATTTGTCTAGCTTCGCGCCCTTACATGTTTGGCTAGTCAAGCATTTCTACATTCACAATTCTCTTCCTGATTGACCACGTTTCTGAGGTCCAGACTCACCACTCCTTGGACATAGTACAACTGGGAAGTCGCTAATGGCCTTAGCAGCAGCAGTTTCAGCGGGCAGGAGGAGAAGAATTTGTCTTGCTGTGAGTGAAGAAGTAAGTGGAAAGCATAGAGTAACAGCAGTGGGTATGTTCTTGGATTTCAGAAAACTTGGCTGGGAAGGAGAGATGATCTTAGATGGTCACTTATTGGTTAAGACAATGAAAATGCATAAAGCCATTCATTCCTTCATTCACTGTTTAGGGTGTGTGATGGTCATGCAAATGCTCCTCTCTTGGTCTACTGGCAGGATGTGTAGCTGACTGGCAGTCCCAGCGGCTGTGCTCTGAGATCCTTCACTTGCTCACAGAAGACAGGGGTGGCAGGGGTGGCTAAGATGAGCAACGGGATCCACAACAAGTCACTGGCCTTGTTGAACTTAGACTGGCATGCAACCTGAGTCATCCACCCAATCCTCACACCGTCCCTCTGTCCTTCCCAACTCTCACATATTCATCATGACCTGATAGCCCCAGGATCCCTCCCTTTCTCAGCATTTCTCCTAAGCAACTTCCTGGGCTTAGGATCCCATTTATTCTCTGTTTCTTGGAGGACCAGCCTAGAATAAAATAGAAAGGCCTTGAGAAGAATTATAAGATATTGTGACAGTCAAATGTGCTAATAGGCAGTTAGGTTGGTTGGTCCTTGGTTGGAATGAGGAAAAGAAAAGAGGGTACAAAATGCTTGCTTTCTCCAGAATCTACCTTTAGCAAGATAAAAGTGCCTATCCCACTCCTTTGGAGTTTCTAGTTTTATTATGAGAATAGCAACTACATAGAGGTTCCACTCTGAGTTCTCAGTTTACCAATCCCAGCCTTCTGATGGTTTTTTGGTTTTATCATGAGCAAGCCAGACAGGACAGGCAAGATTACAAATCTGGCTTTGATGGGTTTTGTTTCCACCCTCTAACTGATTAAAAGCTCTTCTGGGGTTTTTCCCCCCAAAAAAAGTATGCTTAAAAGACTAGACCCTCACAGTTCCTTGGTTCTCCCTCTCTTGGAGTCTCCCTCCTGATCACTGTGGCAGGAGGTTTCCGACTTAAGTAAATCTTACTTTTCTCTCTGCCTTGTCTGTGTGGAGATTTTCTTTCACGTGAAACAAAGAAATGAGGCCATCTTTCTCTGCAGCCATTTCACCTGTAACAATATGAGTAGAGATGGAGAAAAATGTCTTCCTCCCATCATCTCTCCTGCAGATTCCTCCCCAGAGTCTGTCTGCAGGTTACAGGTCCTGATGCTTGACCACATCTTTCTCTCTCTCTGTCTTCCTGAAATGACCCTTGATCTTGTTTTGACTCAGACTTCCCATCAGTTTTCAAACCAAGTAAAACAAGGTCATCTGAGCAAAATCAATGGGCTCCAAGAAGAGCAGTTATCATACCCTAGGGTTTTGTTTCTATTGTTGAAATGTCATTCATTTTAGGGCTGCTTCTATAATGACATACAGACATTTTAATTGTCAAAGAACTTCAAAGGCCAAAGCTCAAGAAGCATGTGTTTAGTAATCAGCAAATTATAAAATAAAAATCCCAGTCACAACCTTGCAAGACTTGCTAAAAGGGCATGCAAACCCACTGACCTTCACTATCACCCACCCAGGCTGCAATGACAAAGGACTATGCTTACTCGAGGGTCAGAATTCGCAGGAGTGGAGACCCCTAGATCCGCTCCCACATTCCTGAGGCAAGAAAGACAGTCTCCAAGATTTAAATCTTTTTAAAAAATATATTTATTTTTTATTTGAAACTCACAGAGAGAGAGAAGGAGAGCGAGACAGAGAGAGAGCTTCCATCTGCTGATTCACTCCCCAGATGGCCACAACAGCCAGTGGTGGGCTGGGCCAAAGCCAGGAGTCATGATCCAGGAGCTTCCTCCATACCTCCCAAAAGGGTACAGGGCACAAATACTTGGGCCATCCTCCACTGCTTTTTCCTAGGTCATCAGCAGGGAGCTGGACAGGACAAGGAACAGCCAGGACACAAACTGCACCCATATAGGATGCCAGCGTTGCAGGTAGTAGCTTTACTGCTATACCTTGCTACATTACAAGACTGGCCCCAAGATTTACATCTTGTTAATTACCCCATGGAGCTTAGGTATTGTACTATCCAAGTCCCTGGATTCAAAGCCCCACAGAGCCATTCTGGTGGGTGCTGCACCAGAGGAACAGCAGAGGAGAATCCTGGGAAGCAATGTGCAACCATCCCCAGAAACTGAAAGATTAATAATAGTGGAAAGGATGGCAAGTCTCACTTCCATCACTTGTAAGGCAAAAGGGGCTAAGAGGATGCCATGGAAGGTAGGTTACCATCTTGAAAGTTCTTGATCACAAGGGGCTACGCCCTCAAATGAGAGCCCGGCACTGAGAAGACAGAAGGTAGATGGCCAGTGAAGGCAACCACAAAGCAATGTGAAAAGCGGGGGTCCTCATGGGATATCTAAAGAATCTACAAATGTGTCCAATGAGAAACAAACCATTTGGGTGCCTGTCCCACAAATAACATGAGCTAATCCAAGGATTAAAAAGCTCCAAGCCATTAGAAAGACATGAGTCCCTCCCCCTTAATCTCCTCTCTAGGTCTTAACATCACAAGACCCAGAGCTTCCAGTACATCAGTAAGGAGGAGTAAAAGCGTTCCACTTGCAGGTCTCCAAGCTGCCAGTAAGATATGGTCAGAGAAGAAGAAACTTTAAATTAAATGAAATCTTTACTCAGTATATAAAGATAATTACTTTACTTAGTATATAAAGATAATTTAAAATGAATCTTAATGAAGAATGGGATGGGAGAGGAAGTAGGAGTGGGACAGTTTGGGGGTAGGAGGGTGGGTATGGGGGAAAGAACTGCTATATTCCAAAAGTTGTACCTATGAAATTTATATTTATTAAATAAAAGCGTTCTAATAAATAAATTAGATGTAATATCAACATTCTAATGCATGAGTTCTTCAAAAAGTGCATGGAAATGTAAATTATGTGAAACTGCATGGATTTAAAAATTTTTGCATCAAAATAAAGTTATCTTTCTGTTCTATTTCCCATGACCTTTCTGAAGTGTCCTTGTGTGCACAGGATCTCCTCTATATGTCACACAATAAAAGGGAAGGGAGGTTTCATGGAGCATGTTGGAGGTAATGGTTAAATGAAAACTAAACATTTCCTGTTTCTGTCCCACTAAGTTTAGCTCATTTAATAAGCTGACTACACACATTTTCTCATGTCTCACATAATAAAGAGGGATTAAGTTGGCACAGACTAACAACAGGAATGGAAGTGACATCAGGGCCCTTCAGGGGGACCCTATACCTCATTCCCAGTTCATGTCACTCTTTAGGGACAAGGATCTTCAGTACCTGGGACTTCTCCAATTGTATGGCCGTCAAGTTGTATAACACCTATAGATGCCTATATTCCCTTAGTCTACTCATACAGAGCTCAACAGGAAATGGACATCTCAAGAGGCACTCCTTATGATTATTTTTTGGGAGGGGGGATACGCAAGATGGCCACTTTCATTCTGATGTGGCCAGTGTATACATTTTCGAGCATGGAAAGAATATTGTTGTATTTAATCTTCATACGTAATTTTAAATCTAGCTGGCTGCAATAAATTAATGGTGGCATGGCAACCAAAGAGCTGTGGTTTTAAAAGGAAGTACCCCATTATTGTTCAAATCTGAACAATAAATTTGGTTAAAATATTCTGACTTCTGTTGCATTCTTTATGATGGAACCACGGCCTGGGGTAGACAAAGGAAAAAAAAAAAAAAAACAAAAACAAGAGAACACGCATTTTACAGCTCAGTTAATTTTAGGAGAGTAGAGAGGAAGTAAATTGCATCTCATCTCCTAGCTTGGGTTAGAGCTGCCCAATTTAAGAACAAGTACTAATTAGTTGAAAGTAAAGCTCAGCTGTGACTTGGCTAAAAATGGGACCTCTTGCAAAAATGTACTTAAAACTGAGTGTGATAGAGCTGATTCACTTTGCATGTGGAAACTGGACTCACACTGACAAAACAACATGTGGGCAGAGCTAGGGAACGTTTCTAAAACTTCTCGGCATCTCGTTAGAGAAATGGCCACCTAGCTTGCCCACAACAAGTAGAAATAAGGTCCAGCCAGGCATTTCTGATGAGACTGTCTAGCCACCATTAACTGCCTTGGCTAAGGGTCAATGTAATAACCAAGAAAAGGGTCTGGGAATAAGAATAACATTTTTAATAAAAGAAAGAGAAAGAATACAGGCGCTGGACCGTTTGAAGCTTTCCAGCAGGGTTTTGGGAATGCATATAAGCTTTAGGGAAATTTTAAGCAAACATTTTAAAGCTTTGCAAAACTATTCAAATGATTGGAGAATTACCACATTCTTATTTTTGGAATTCCTCTATGCTTAGCTTTTGATTGAATTTGAAATTCTGTTGGAACAAGAAATGCAGTTTTGATTTTGACGTTTAAACTAATTAATCTCTTGTGACTTTCCACCTTAGATGTAAAAACAAAATTTCTTATTGTATTGGAGGCTTTTTAAATTTGTATATGTATTTGAGAGACAGAGACAGAAAGAGATATGCAGACAGAGAGACACAGTTTCCACCCACTGGTTCACCCTACACGCCTACGATAGCCAAACGGGTCAGAGCTGGAGCCAGGAACTGAAACTGGGTCTCCCAACTCAATCTCTTCAACCATCACCACTGTCTCTAGGGGTCTGCATCAGCAGGAAACTGGACTCAGGAGCAAGAGCCACAACATTTCTTAGTCATAGACATGGATGAGAGACTGGAAAGATTTACAAGCCTCCGTAATAGAAGTGCCTCAAGAAGGGAATTAGATGGTTAGAGATAGGAGAAGAGATTATTTTCTTTTTTCTTTTTTTATTTTTATTTTTTTATTTTTTATTTTTTTATTTATTTTTTATTTTTTTGACAGGCAGAGTGGACAGTGAGAGAGAGAGACAGAGAGAAAGGTCTTCCTTTGACGTTGGTTCACCCTCCAATGGCCGCCGCGGCCGGCGCACCACGCTGATCCGATGGCAGGAGCCAGGAGCCAGGTGCTTCCTCCTGGTCTCCCATGGGGTGCAGGGCCCAAGCACCTGGGCCATCCTCCACTGCACTACCTGGCCACAGCAGAGAGCTGGCCTGGAAGAGGGGCAACCAGGACAGAATCCGGCGCCCCAACCGGGACTAGAACCCGGTGTGCCGGCGCTGCTAGGCGGAGGATTAGCCTAGTGAGCCGCGGCGCCGGCCAGAAGAGATTATTTTCTCCTTCTGCATTTTAACTTGCTGTTATGTCTTTATGCTTTTTAAAATTTTATACCATATGAATTTACTAATCATTCAACAAATAAATATAGTTTACAATTTTATTTACTTTTATTTGAAATACAGGGCAGCGGTGGATGTAAAGACAGAGAAAGAACTTCGGTCAGCTGGTTCACACTCCAAATGCCCACAACAGCTGCAGCTGGGTCAAGCTTAAGCCAGGAGCCTAGAACTCAGTCTAGGTATCCCATGTAGGTAGCAGGGGCCATACTCCCTGCTGCTTCCCAAGGTGCACACTAACAAGAGGACAGAATCAAGAGCAAAGCCAGGACTTGAACCAGGCACTATGGTATAGAATGTAGGCATCTCGGGTGGTATCTTAACCAATGCACAAAACACCCACCCCCAACTGAATGATACAGTAAACTTTAAAAAGAGAGAGATTTATTTGAATAGCAGAGTTACAGGGAAAGGGGTGGAGAGACAGAGGGTTTGGTGGATGGCAGGGGACCAAGCACTTAGACCATCCTCCATTGCTTTCACAGACACATTAGCAGGGAGCTGGATTGGAAGTATAGCAGCCAGGACTGGAATTGGCATTTATATGGGATGCTGGAACTACAGGCAGTGGTTTAACCCATTATGTCTCAGTGCAGGACCTACAATAAACTTTAAAATTAAATTTTAAATGCACGTTTTTCAAAAGAAAGCTATGTGATGCAGTGAAAAGAACAGGGTCTGGAATCAGAGACTTAAATTTTAATCCCACCTTTGCTTTTGAGTACTGAGGATAACTTGGGCAAGTTATTGTACATCTCTGGATTGCTGTCTTCCTTATCCTTAACATGAGGAAGAATTAACTTAATGGTTATGGTGAAGACAAAGCAAGTTAAAATCCCTCTGGCTGACTTACTCCATGGCTTGTGGTGTGGCCACATTATTGGTAGCACTCAATATATTCAGTAAAGACAACTTAATGGATAACATGATCCCCACAGAGACAAGATGTTGATACAATTTCCGGATTACAAACACACCAGCAAACATGACTTCTCCAGGCACAGCATCTGGATTCTACAATGCTAACCACTTCTTCTACCTTTGCCCCTGGCTCCTTATTCCTTCCGGAAGCAATCGATACAATACTGAATTCCCTTCACTTATTCTTCTTAAGACCACAGTTCAATCCACCTCTAGAATCAGTCAGATTGTGTTTTCCTATTCATGGAAATAAACCATTATTATCTCAGGAAATGAGGCTCTGTTCATGAATCCCCTTCAAACAATTTTTAGAAATTCAATCTGCTTCAGAACTGTCTATTTTCTCTTAAAGTTTTCCAAATGTCTCCAACATTTTCTAGTATTTTTTTCACTCCTCTCCCCACTCCGGAAAGGAGCAGATGCTATGGTTCTCTTTTCCTTCTGACATCATCCCTGCTGGGACTGACTTCCCCCTCTGCTGCCTGGGAGCTCCCAGGTATCCCTGCTGCATTAATTAGGTCTGCCACTAGGTGGAGGTGGAGACCCACCTCTGGGAAAACACACACCTCTATGACTTGGCCAGGTGGCCTCTGTAGGCTCTGGTTCCTACTTGGGAGCACAGATGGTTGACAATAATTGTTTAAGGACAATAATTAACTTGGGAAAACGCAGTAAATATCCTGAGAGCAGGATCTATCTTAAGCAAACTTTTTTTCCTATTACCTCTGGTCACTGCAGTGGGAGCATTCAAGGAAGGGAGGCTTCATCTTGGGCACAGATTTTCATTTGACCTCCCAGGCTCAGCCCATTCATCTGTGCTTCATCTCATTCATTTTATAACGTGGTCTCTGTGTGCTTTGTAGCCACACATCTGCATAAAGTGCACGATGTCCTTCTGCATACAGTGGAGGTCCTTGGAGTGTATACTTTGAGCATGATAGTTGCCTGCAGATTATACACAACATGGGCTAGTAGGATGCAGGGTGTGGTTGGCTTGGAATAGACAGCATGCAGTGGCTAAGAAATTTCTTTATACAACAGGACTCCCTTTCTAATACTGATTCATTCTGAGAATCTTCTACTTGACACTCAAAGTTCTAAAATGGATCCTTTTGATATCCCTGTTGAGAGCATTCACTCGAAATCACAATATGTTTTCCATTAGAACATATTTCATTCATCAGATCATCAGCTATGTGCCTTTAAACAACTCTTAGTCAGCATGTTGGCAATGCTTAGCGGCAATGCTTTACAATAACCATGATGGGAACATACCAGAAGGATGCTTTGCCATCAGCCACACTTGAGTTGAAATCTAGCTAATCCAACTTTTGGTCACATTCATAGTGCTTCTCATCTCTGTGGGCCTCATATTCTCCAACTGGAATATGGAGATGATCTCTTTGGTGTTAGAAACAAGGTAGGCAATGTTTTGAAGCTGAAGGCTCATCATGCTGTTGGTAATGGTGGTAGCTACTGTGGAAAGCTATATCTCACTCTTGGGCATTTGGCTATATCTGAGGTGCTCAGAGATACTCCCACCTGTTCCTACTGGACTCTGCATTTTCAGACAACTGAGCTGGTCATCCCCTAAACTCTGTATACATCAACTCTCCCAGCTCCACTAGCCCCACTGAGCCTGCAGTCCTCACTCCCTAAGTCCTGCTTCCATGAGTCTTCCCTTTATTTTCTCAAGTTTTGTCTAATTCTATTCTAAATAGAATCATCATTTTTAATATCAAGTATAGATGTTCCTCAACTTATGGTGGAGTTACCTCCCAATAACTCTATTCCAGTGTATTCAATGCACTTAGCATATCAAGTGTCACAGCTTAGCCTTGTCTACCCTAAACATATCGGGCACAGACACTTACATTAGCCCACAGTGGGGCAGCATCATCTAACACAAAGCCTGTTTTTAAATAAAAGGTTGAATATCTCATGGATACACACAAGTGGTCATTTTGAAGACATGATGGGGTACAAAAACATAAAACATAATACCCAAAACCCACTGGCCACCCAACCCACCATAGGGTATCAGTTTTACCCCGGAGATCTCACAGCTAACTAGGAGCTGTGGCTCCCTGCTTCTGCTCAGCATCACAAGAGAGTATGGTGTGCAGATTCCTAGCCCAGGAAAAGATCGAAATTTAAAATACAAAATACTTCTCTACTAAAAGCATGCCACTTTCACACCATGACAAAGTTGAAAAATTTTAAGTCAAATCATTCTAAATCAAGGACTGTTTATCCTTCCATCTTTACTCAGTTACCAAGTCTTCTTTCTACTACACATTCCACAGCCACAAGTTGTCTTGATATCTATTCACTGTCTAGTTTCCCACTCCTTCCTCATCAGTCCAGTTTACATTTCAAATTTACACCAAAACATAATGTGTTTATTTTAATTCAAGGAAAAGGATTATAAATATAATCCTTAAATAAATAAGACATTGGCCAACTTATATCATTGGACATAGTCAACATTTTCCTAATTTTCTTTCTTTTTTTAATTTGTGAACTTCCTCTAACACCTAATCCCCACACTGACTCATTTCATCTAATAACTCAGTGATACGTATCCAGATAACTTATGCCCTGTCTTCCTCCCTCCTACAGAATATTCTGGAAGCATTAATCGCCATAAACACTACCTCTCTCTCTCTTGAGAGGTACAAAAATCACTTCAGTAACATTTTTGGTCTGCTGTTTTCTGCTGCTATAACAAAATACCTAAGAGTAAGTAATTCATAAAAAATAGATACTTAGGGGCTGTGCTATAGTGGGTAAAGCCACCCTGCAATGATGGCATCCCATATGGGCATCAGTTCGAGTCCCGGCTACTCCACTTCCAACCCAGCTCCCTGCTATGGCCTGGGAAAGCAGTGGAAGATGGCCCAAGTTCTTGGGCCCCTGCATCAGCATGGGAGACCCAGAAGAAGTTCCTGGCTCCTAACCTCGGTTTGGCACAGCTGGGACCATGGCAACCAATTGGGGAGTGAACCAGCAGATGGAAGACCCCTCTCTCCCCCTCCCTCCCTCCCTTCTTCTGTGTGTGTGTGTGTGTGTGTAACTTTTCAAAATAAGTAAATAAATCTTAAATTAAAAAAAGAGGTTTGGGCCGGTGCTGTGGCTCACCTGGCTAATCCTCCCCCTGCAGCACTGGCACCCCGGGTTCTAGTCCCGGTTGGGGCGCCAGGTACTAGTCCCGGTTGCTCCTCTTCCAGTCCAGCTCTCTGCTGTGGCCCAGAAAGGCAGTGGAGGATGGCCCAAGTGCTTGGGTCCCTGCACCCGCATGGGAGACCAGGAGGAAGCACCCGGCTCCTGGCTTCAGATTGGCATAGCGTCGGCAGTAGTGGCCATTAGGGGAATGAACCAACGGAAGGAAGACCTTTCTCTCTGTCTCTCTCTCACTGTCTTTAACTCTACCAAATAAAAAGAAAAAAAGAGGTTTATTAAGTTGATGGTCCTAGAGTCTAGAACGTTCAAGAGCATGGTGCGAACTGCTGCCACTTCAGCTGTGGAAAAGGGCACACACGGTGAGACAGAGGAAGCTGCTAACTTAGATCTCTCTTCCTCTTCTTAAAAAGTCTCTAACACCATCACAGGAGTCGCAATACCATGAAGTCATCTAATCCTAATTACCTCCCAAAGACCCTACTACAAATAACATTGATATATGGATTTGGGTAGCAAATTTTCAACATGAAAATCCAAACCATGGCAGTACCTTCTCCTAACACGGCTTGGATCTCCAGCTTCCTCATCCTACCAAAGTGGATCTCAACATCCTGAGAGGGGAACAGAACAAAGCTCACTAAGTGTAGGAAGGTAAAAGTTCTATTCTGAGCCCTGGCCCCAGCCTCTCCCAAGCCTCTGCATCTGCCACATGTAGCCTGCTCTCAGAGACAGAGGGGACCATCTTACCTTGACTTTATCATCCTGTTTATTTACTAGTCAAGGATTGGCTCCATTGATCATAATTCAGCATTTTATATTTTATATTTTACATTGTTGCTTCCTAGAAAATTCTTTCCAGAATTTCGGGGCCAGTGCCGTGGCTCACTAGGTTAATCCTCCGCCTGCGGTGCCGGCATCCCATATGGGCGCCGGGTTCTAGTCCCAGTTGCTCCTCTTCCAGTCCAGCTCTCTGCTGTGGCCCGGGAGTGCAGTGGAGGACGGCCCAAGTTCTTGAGCCCCTCCACCCACATGGGAGACCAGGAGGAAGCAACTGGCTCCTGGCTTCAGATTGGCGCAGCACGCCAGCTGTGGCGGCCAATTGGGGAGTGAACCAATGGAAGGAAGACCTTTCTCTCTGTCTCTCTGTCTAACTCTATCTGTCAAATAAATTAAAAAAAAAGAAAATTCTTTCTAGCATTTGACCATGAATCTTTTCAGATTGTTCCCTGAACACTATAACCCACTTGCAGTGTTTCTTACCATCAGCTTGCCTATTAAATATGTGGGTGCTCTCCCTTGCTCCTTTACCTCCCCAGTCCACCTTCTTTTTGTTATTCAGTATAACCTCAGTTTAGATTCTAGCAAAGATGCTAATAATGTGAATTTGGACGAGGATTTATGTAAAGAAAATGATGGGCGGTCTTAGGTGGCTATTCCAGTTCTGAAACCAATGAGCCTATTTTGCTATTCACCTGTTCCTTTAAATATTATGCCTAAATGTTCTCTAGCTTATGATAAGATTCAGAAGGGTTGGATATCAACCTAAGGTCAGAACTGAGTTTCAGTCTAAATCTAACTGTAAATTCCTGCTTTTAATTAACCATTCTCCAAGAGCAACTGAAATCCAGGGGAAAGTCTGTGGGCCAACAGCAGTACTGTTCCGCATGTTTAACTCCTCTAACCACAGGGCAGCACTGTGCTTACATTTTAGAGTATTCCGGTTAACTTCAGAAGGGTAGCTCATCCGTGAGAGAAAAGTAAAATAACCTGGCACAAGTGTTACCTTCTGGAAGCCAAACTCCTGAGGGAGAAGCTTCTGCTCATCAGATAGCTTTCTGAACGTTCTCATGGCTGGTTTAACACCAGCTGGGTCTTCTAGAAAACGTCTTTTTAACATGACTAGAAATACATGCTAAGAAATTAACCATGAGCAAAGCCAAGTCCCAGTTGAAAATGAGCAGAAAAACACAGGGGAGTCTCCATGTTCTGCCTGATAACACTTTTACTTTTCTTCCAAATACGAAGTCAAATTTCACTGCTTCTGAGAAACTGTTAATTTATTTCCCCCTCCTGGTTGAATAGCAAATTTTTTCTCAGAGCTCATGTACCCTAATATTCAACTCTAGGAGTGGGGAAAATATAATAATGAGCCACTCACTGACTTGTCCCTCTCCCTCATTAAACTGAGCTCTTTGATGAACAAGCCTGCGTTTCATCTCTGTATTCTGAGGACCTAGCATAGGGCCTGATGCAGAATGAGGGTTTGCTCTGTTGTGCATGGGTGTATGGGTGTGTCTAACAGAGAAAGAGAAAGAAGGAAGGAAAGAGCAAGTGGATGGGGTGGAATGGGGATAGAAGCAGAATGGAAAAGAGAAGAGAGAAGGAGGGAAAAGAGAGAGAAAAAGAGTGCAAAATAGAGGCCCTCGTGGAACCTTCTAAGATGGGTCTATTTTGATGCTCCATTGATTACCTGACTGTCCTGTGTTCCTCTCATTAGAAGGGTGTTTTAATGATGCCTCTGGTCCCTGGGTAGTAGTTTCCACTGATACTATGACACATAGTCCTTAAAATGTCTGAACACTTCTCTTTCTCCAGTAATGGCTACCCATGTATATGGTGGTAGATCTTTTGGGGAAGACTGGGGCAGTTATTACTGGATTTACTTGTCATGGTGACATTGGGTCTTAATTTCTGGTGCCCCAGTTTCCTTTCCATGTGATAGATACTAAGTCTGAGAGCTGACTCAATTCAGGAAACTTTCCATTGGAGGGACTGCCCTTAGCCTTCTTGTTCATTCTTGATCTTTTTCGAATATGTACACAAAGCAGTAATCTTGCTGGTTGCCCTTGTGTCTTGTCCTAAGGACACCAGGTTCTATTAGCCATCTCCAAACATCATGCAATTCAGACTCCTTCTACCTGCCGTTTCAGCTCTTTTGCCTACCAGGGTCAGCATGCTCACTTTGCACCTTACAGTTAAGTGTTCACACCTGGCCTCTGTTCTTCTGGTTACCTACATCCCCTTGCTATTGGGGACCTCAGTCCTGTAATATGAGCTGCCTGAAACAATACACTCTTTAACTACACATGTTTTCATGGTTTTTTCGATTTTTTCTTTTTTGCTTTCTTTTATCATCTTTCTAGGCAAAGTGTCCTCCAGGATTTGCAGAAATATTATAAGCTGGTTGGGATTTTAGTCTTCAATAGCAGAGCCATTATAGCATTTCACTTTTCTAAGCCTTTTGGTTGCTTCCTTCATAGTCTTCCAAAGCAATTTCTGGCATTCCTGTTTATTTAATGAATGCTGTCACTTTATCCAAACTTCTATGAATCAGCAAATACCATTTATTAGACTCATTTCCAGTCTCCTTGCCTGAGTGTTAAATTTTGGATGATTGGGAGTGGCTCCTTATCAACAGCTTTCCCTTATCCAGCTTTTATTCCAACCACCCCTTGATCCACTTTTTTCTGGATCCCCTCCCAGGGCCTGCTGACGCATGTTAGCTTTGGTGTAGGAAATCTGGTGTGTGACACCCGCTTTCTGATAGCAGCTTCAGCTCCCCCAGTTTATGCTGAGATTTAACCCTGTGTATGAATCTGGTAGGTGAAGATAAGAAGGACACAGATCCTGAAGAAGACGAGCATTGTGTTGTAAGGCTCCTTCCTTAATTGACCTCTCTGTGCCTTCCTGATCTAAGGGTAGGGGCTGTCTCTTTCAACAGGAGACATTTCTATAACCAGGGTAGTTCAGAAGAATGAGTTTTCAAGGTCCTCAACTTCGTTTACCCAGAAGTCTTCATATCTAAACTAAGGATCTCACTCATTCTTCACCAGGGGCCTGACTTCGGTGTGGAAGACTTTTTTGGCTGAATGAATCTTCTGTGAATTCTGTTATTTTACAATGGATTTCTAAGTTTGTTCTTCATTTTGGCTACCCTTTGACTTCAGGGAAGGAATTCTCTTTAAATGGCATCAAAGGGCCCAATTCCATGGTTTGGAGATGGCATGAGTGTGCACCCCAAAGATTCACATGCTAGAGGCTTGGGACTCATTGTGGCAATGCTGAGAGGTGGTGGAGTCCTTAAAATGTGGAGCCTGGTAGAAGGTAATTAGGTCATGGTACTATCCTTGGAAGGGATTAATGCTGGTTATTCAGATTAGATTAATTCTTAGGAGGATGATTTGTTATAAAGCAAGTCTGGCTATCTTAGCGTTCTCTTGCTCTCTCCCTCTTAGTCTCTCTTGATTCCTGTTTCACTATGTGACCTATTCCACATGCACTCCCACCCTTTTGATGCCATCCACTATGAGACTCTCACCAGAGTCAAAATCCAGTGCCTCTTGAATCTTCAGAGCTGTGAGTTCAGTAAATCCCTTTTCTTTATGAGGTACTCAGTCTCAGTTATTTTGTTATAGCAATAGAAGATGGACTGATACACTCTCTGATTCTCACTTTTTCTTTTTATTTGAAATTTGTTTGACATATTATTTGTATTGATTCTTGGGGTTCAATTACTATTGTTTATCTTCAAATTTACTAATTCTTTCTTCTGTAAGTTAAAATACACTGCTGAACTCATCTAGTAAAATTTTTATTTCATTTATTGTGCTTCTGGACTGCAGAATTTTCATTTGGCTTTTTAATAATTTTTGTGTTTTTGTTCGTATTCTCTATGCAGAGAAATGTCATCATGGTTTGTTTCTTAAGCATTATTTCCTTTAATTCTTTGCGCATATAGAGACTACTTTAAAGTTAAACATGATGTCTATTCTCTCAGATACCATTTCTGTTGCCTGCTTTTCCTCTTGTGAATTTGTCACAGTTTTGTGGGTTTTTTTTTTTTTTTTTTGGCTTATGTAAAGATTTGTTGGAGGGAGGGAGGGAGGAAGGGAGAGAGGGTTCTTTTATCTGCTGGTTCTTGCTCCGGATTCCCAATTTGAATCCCTTTGATTTATTTTTGCTGTCTAATGGCTCTGGATAAAACTTCCACAACTATATTGAATAGCAATGGCGAGAGTGGGCAGCCTTGTCTGGTTCCGAATCTCAGTGGGATTGCTTACAACTCTGTCCCATTCAGTATAATGCTGGCTGTGGGTTTGTGATGAATTGCCTTGATTGTGTTGAGAAATGTTCCTTCTATACCCATAATGAAAAGGTATTGTATTTATCAAATGCTTTCTCTTCATCTATTGATATAAGCATATGATTTTTGTTCTTCAGTTTGTTAATGTGATGTTAAAAGATGTAATGGAAAAGGTGGAAAGTGTATATAAATGTGAGGAATTTTGTCAGAGACACAAACCTTTATAAAAATCCAATGAAATCTAATGAAAATGTTATAAATAAAAAACATGATACATAGGATGAGGAATTCCTTTCATGGAATCATCAGTACATTCAACACAACTGAATAATGAGTTAACAAACTTGCAAATAGGCTTTGCACAGTTCATGTTTATTAAGTTTGCTCCTCTCTAATTTTGTGAGCCATATTATTTTGTATTTCTGTCAGAAACAGGTAAAAGCTCCTATTCTCCAACATTCATGCCAACACTCAGTACTCCAGCTTTATTTTTTCCAATTGGATAGTTGTGAAATAAAGTCAATGGCTAAGTAAACTCTAGCAGTTACTTAACCTCTCTGAGATTCTGTT